>NC_061514.1:338688643-338830682 GCF_022539505.1 Lolium rigidum
ATGCCTATGTCACCCACACCTTAAATGCAGGACAACGGAGACAATAATCTGAAGTCGCCGCTCCCGCATCCACGCTGGCCCGCAGGCCCGCGCACCACATAGTCGAAGAGGAAGAAGGGAAAGCGTCGACCACACGAGTAGAACAACCACCGACCTGGAAGGTGAAGCTCCACGAGGATGCTTCTAAGGAGGGGAGTGACGACCAAGAGCGCTGCCATCGCCATCAACTGAGGCCGCCTCTAAGGAGGGGAGTGACGATCGAGAGCGCCGCCATCACCAGCATCAACCGAGGCCGGTGTAGGGTTTTCACCCAGAGAACACCAAACCCGAAGTTGCGTCTGCGAGTCTGTCGTAGTCGAGGCTGACCAGCAACTCGCCGACGCCAACCACCCAAATCACTTTGCTGGTCCCTCCGACCGAAGGAACATCCAATGCGAGGCCCCAATAGGCAAACGACGCAAGCACGCCGCACTCAGCCGGTCCCGCGTGGGATCTGTGATTTCCCCCGAAGAAACCTGGCGGAGTTGCGAGCGCACCACCTCAACGACGCCTTCAAGAAGGATGCGGCACCTAGGGTGTTGCCATCATCAGTCTCGACCGATTATCGAGACAAGATTTCGCCCAACGATGAGTCGCAAGCCACACACCCGCCCCCCAAGTGCTTGCCGGACCACCGTAGCCAACCTGCACGCAGACCAACCTACATGCAGGCCGCCAGCCCCACGCGCTCGACGATCTAAGGCCACGGACGAAGCAAGGCACTGGGGCCAGGTCCGCTTCCCGTAGATCCACCTCCTAGCTCGACAAGATGAAGAAGACCACCATCCAGGGCCGTCGCCCCGAACCCTGGGTACCACGCGAAGCATAAGCCGAGTGAGAACCCACCAATAAAAATCGGCGAATGTCGATGATGCCGCCAGAGCTAGGTAGCTAGTCCCAGCGTCCATCGCGCTGCCACACCATGGTCCCCATCACCACGTCGAGAATACCGATGTCCGGATCATCACCGATGCCCGCGAGTGATACATGCATTTTGTATCATCATTATTGATACATATAGAGTTAGTTTTCATTTTATTTGCCTTCATACATTGTTATTTATGCATTTTTAGATGATTTTCGGGACTTTCCTACAGAGTCCACTTCATTGGTATTTAATTCCCGGGAGGCAGAAAATCTCTTTTTTTGTATTTTATTTGTTTTAGCACGTTTTGGATCGCAAAAATTCAAGAAAAATTACCTGATCAATTTTTCACTCGAAGGATGGCCGTGAGCGAAAGAAACAAGTGATAAGGGCCACGACGTGCAGAAGAGACCAGGTAGCGCGGCCCAATTTCCTGGTCGCGCCACCTAGGTCCGTTCGTAGCTTGGACATCGTTTTGGCTCCCCTTTTATCCTAGACGCCCCGTTTCGCCCAAAAAACTAAGCCATATTTTTTCCGAGATTTATTGAGGCGGCGGTGGAGGCAAAAATCCTCTCATACTCTGGGAGACGGCAGATCCTGCTGCACCGGTGCCTTCGGTGAAGGGGAAAGTGACGCCATAGACATAACCACTCCTCCTTAGCTTGAGAGGAGGCATCTCCATCAACATCTCCATCAGAACCAATATCACCACCATCTCCATCTACGAGATCGATGTCAACCCCCTCATAGTTTGTATTGTATTGAACCCCAAATACTATTTTTAGTGCTATTGCATGTTCGTGATTGGTACTTTGTCATTACTTGGTGGAGAGATTATATATTCAGATTGTGTTGGAACCATTATGACTTTGGTTCATACCATGTTTGGCACTTGTGAGTAGTTCCGCTGCATTAGAGAGGTTTATGTCGGGGACCCTAAATCTTATGGCTATGATGGGACATTGATGTCTTAATGATTCCTATATTTTCACATGAAAATGGCTCTGGGACCCATTATAAGGGGTGTATTTGCACATGCTTATGGCTGCACCTAATTAAGGCTCCACTCCTAATTGAATAAATCTTGACAAAATATTTATCATGTTGTTTAGAATTCAGATGCTACTGAATCCATGCCGCCCTCGGAAACTTTAGTCTCATATAAGGACACACACTTGAGCTTGTCTTCTTGATGCATATAGGATTCGGATTTTCTCTCATCGCGAGCATTTACTTAGTTCCTATTTACTTTCCGCACTTTATTTTTATGCAAACTATATACCCAAAAACATCAAAACCGTTAATTTACTATTACTGCTTTCTTGTTATTTTGCTAACCAAGACCTTCAGCTCCTCGTGGGTTCGAAACCTTTTTTTTATTGAGAGGTACTACAATTGATCTCCTGCACTTGGGAGCCATCGGCGAGATAGTCACTGAAGCAACTAGAGCGAGCATGTGCAACTACCACCGTGCGGGAACCGAAGCACACAACCACCTTATTCCTCCACGCAGCAATACGAGAAAATCGCCGCACCGCCACGGAGCCACAAGAGCCACCGGTCGGAGGGGCCTTGCTCACCGCGCCGTCGTCACACCGCAGCAGCCGTGAGCAGCTGCATCCATGCGCGAAGTGCTCCACGAGCCGCTAGGCACGGAAACCTAGAGCCACAACCCTGCGCTCACTATCTGACCTCCCCTCGGCACAGGAGGGGGGCGCTGCTGCCTTAGATCACCGCCGCCACCCTGTCGGAGAGGCCCATCCCGTGCAACACCTTGCACAAGATCATGCGAGCCTCAACACCAGCCGCGGAAGGGGGAGATCTCACCACCACCTATCACACGGGCTTTGCCCGACAGCGCGTGCTGGCGCCGACAAGGGGGAGGGTAGACGGCGAGGGGGAGCCCGTCGATGCGGGACGACACGCGGGCGCCCCATCTGTCGATCTTGAGTTGTACTTATTTTAGGGGCAACGTCTTTGAGCAGTTGTACCATCAACGCTTCCTGGCTCCTTGGTGATGGCGCTGCTTGTCAAGGACCCGACACCGACCAGCACGATGGCCGACCTTAGAGTACTTAGGGCATATCTAGCGGACATATGTAAACTTCACGTCGGATAGAACAGAAACAAAAACCGAACTTTGAAAAACTGATTTCACGGCGGAATGCGACAACATCACATAGTTCTATCATGCATGCAATCATGCTAAAATTACTCAAAATCTACCCTAGTTTGTCACCGCTAACACTAATTCGTCCCCGCTAACACTAATTTACCAAAAGTGGGATTTGGGCGCAATGGCGACATGGCCGCGAGGTCGACGAAGATATGTGCATGTTCCTCCGCTGTCCGACGCCACTCCTTGTGAGCCAAGTGCCTCTGCTCGGTGATGACGTCCTGCTGGAAGAGCAGACCTTCAAACTCTTTCTTGCTGCAACGCTTGGCGGCCCACGCCTCCATCCGAAGGGAGTGTCGTTGCATCATCGTGACCCGGTCTACATTGGCATTTGGCATCATCCACGAAGTTGTATAGTCCTATCTTCTCAACGGTTTGCGTCATCGGCCTCATGCCGAAAGAAGGCCGGCAACGGCGTGAGGCTGAGGTTGGTGTAGCGCCTCATGCCACGGTTCCGAGCAGCGTCTGAGGGCCAATTACGCTCCTCGTTTGGGCGTGCCTACCCATCTCTCCTTAGCGTGGGTTTATATGCATCTCACAGATGATTCGTGTGTTGGGCTTAGCACATCTAGTTCCTCCACTCAGCTAAAACAAAAATGCATTTCTCTCTTCTTGTGCAACACCTAAACACTAGCAGGTTGCAGCTTAGATACATCACCTCGTAGACAAGAGTTCGAGCACCAGGAATTGCACCATTTTTTTTCCAAACTTGAATAAATTTCAAAACTGACAGAAATTTGAACTTGAACAAATTTGAATCTGAACAACATTTGAATTAAAACAAATTTTGAAGCGGAGCAATTTTTTAAACAAAATTTCATCCAAACAAATTTGGAATCTGAAAGAAATTTCAAAATTTTGAATATGAGCAAAAAATTATTTTGAACAAATTTCGAATCTAAGCAAAATTTGATTTTGAACAAATTTTGAATCTGAGCAAAAATTAGTTTTGAACAAATTTCGAATCTAAGAAAATTTTGATTTTAAACAAATTTCGAATCTGAGCAAAATTTGAATTTGTACAATTTTATAAATGAGAAATTTTTAAAAACCAGCCGAAAACCAAACAGACAGTCAAAAAACAGAACAAATACGGACCGGAACCTTCTAAAATATTCCTAAAACCGGAAAAATCGAAACAATACACTTTGATTTGTTTATAATGGGCCACGGCTAAAAAACGTTTGCTCTAAACCGATACCTATTAAGGCGAGCTAATAGGCGATGAATAGGTTTTGCCGTCCTAGCCGCTGTACTTCATGGTTGCTCCTCAAAATCTTCATTTCTAGATCTTTCTTTTCCCTCTCAATTCCAATCTCAATCACGAATCTTCCTAGCTTTCCCCAAATAAAACATCATGGCTGCCACTCTCTCAACCATCAACGCCAGGAATCAAGTGATTTGTGAAGCAGAAAAGTAGCTCTGATCTCCCAACCGCGAACCGCCAACCGCGCGTGTGTGTGGTGACGTCCGACGTGGTGGCAAGTTGCTTCAGCATAAGGTTAGGCTGCAACTCTAATGTTCCGTGGTGTGTCCGGTGGCCTCCCCTTACTCCCTTAGTTTGATTTCTTCAATCCTAGTCAATATTCACTATGCATTGACGTAAATCCCAAACAAGAGAATGTGGTGCCCATATGCGTCCAAGAAGAGAGGCCGCCGTTCGCGCCGCCACCCGCTTCACCCTGCAGCTCCGACCGCTCCCCGCCGGAGACCTATCTCCCCTGCCTTCCCTCCCCTCCCCAAGACTCCGCCCACGTGACCTGTTCGTCCCGAAGAGAACATCCCCACAGACGAACTCCCTCCCCGCCGATGAACTCTTCCGTGCTGACGACCCCTTCAATCTCCCTTCCCCTTGCTTGATGCGCAGTATTGCAACATGTTCCTATGTATTGGTACACGGTGCTGTGATGCAAGAGGCGCTTTGTTGATGCAAATTTTGATTAGAATTTACAAGATGTTGTGATTAGAATCCAACATGCGGTGCCCATATGCATCAAAACAGAATTGTTGTATATTTTTCATGCCACTGATTTGCTAGATACATTTATCATACACTAATGTTGCTGCCTATGTTGCAAATTAACTTCACCCTGTAATTCTGTAGTACTTTTTTTTTGTATAGTTTTTTAGTACTTTGCAGTGGAGAAGGCTGCTTGGGATGCATACCACACTAGAGTTTTGTGCGACATATGGATGGATGAAGTCAATGCAAAATATAGGGATGGGGGTTGTTTGAGTAGAAAGGGATACAAGAATCTCGGTGATAAATTTACCGAGAAAACAGAAAAAAAAATTACGAAGAAGCAATTCAAGAACAAATAGAATGCTTTAAAGAAGGATTATACAAATTGGATGGAGTTGCAAAATGCAACTGGGCTAGGTTAGGATCCAGCGAAAAAACTATGGATGCATATGATGAGTGGTGGAAGACTCACCTAGTTGTAAGTTATATGTTTATAACTTGTCTTGTATATTTCTGTAGTTTGTTATAATTTGTACTAATGTATCTACTATGTTATTTTTTGCAGTACCTTCTTGAACATGCAAAGTTCAGAAACGGGCCACCAGCCAACTTGAAACAACAAGATTTCATGTTTACGAAGGCTCATGTCACCGGGAAATCAACAACCATTCTAGGGCAAGAATTAGGAGAGGACAAGGATGGTCCAATATTGTTAGATGATGATGGCGAGGCAGCGAATAAAACAACACTAGGGAAACACAAGGTCAGTGTTGGAGAGAAGGAAAAAATAGAGCCCCCTTTTGAAGGCGTACACCACTGCCTTGATCGACATAGTTTCACATGTGGATGTTTGGGAGCCCTAGCGTCAAGGATGACTCTGTCCCAACTATAAAGGAATTTTTAGCGATGGTTCGAGAGCGTGGAGTCAATGAAGGTACTGATCTCATGTTCATAACGGCCAAGCTTGCCATGAAAATGGAGCATACAGAGTTGTTGGTAGCCTTTCAAACACCTTGAGGATGGCTTGATTATCTTCACAAGACTCATGATGAGTTGAACAAGTAGATGAGTGATGTAATATGTGCACTATTTATTTGCTATTTGGAATTCTAGAACCTATGGACCAAGTGTGTCTACAATTTATTTGGAATACTGTACGTGGTGTATACTATTTTAGTATGCTTGAGTTTTTGACTTGTCTAGCATTTTGTAGATGGATGTAGATGATAATGCACGTGATGAATACATTGAAAGGATAATGTATTTTCTTGGAGTGGCGCATGACTTGGCTGTGTTGGGCTACTATGTTAATCTTTGTTCTGAAAAATATTTGAACAAGGTAGCTAGGATGATTCCACAACAAACTTGGCTTGGATGGGTGCATGAATGACTTGATGATAGAAGATGCTACAAAATATTTAGAATGTATCTAGATGTATTTGAACAACTACACAACCTCTTAGTTGCTAGATATGGGTTAGAGTCAATAAGAGATATGTAATTAGTTGAATGTTTGGGTATGTTTCTATGGATGGTTGGAGAACCACAATCACCAAGTTGAGAACCATTTCAGTCGGCCTCTTGAAACAATTAATAGGAAGTTCAATATGGTCTTGAATTGTTTGTACAACTTGGGTAAAGATAACATAAAACCACTCCAAAATTCACGGATGCGCATCCAAGAATTCAACACCCTCGCTTTTGGACTGATTTTAAAGGTGCCATTGGTGCCACTAAAGGACGGTAGCGTTTTCTCAACGAGTAAAATCATTGCAATAAGACACATTTCGTTGCAATAGGTAGTTTTCGCGACAAAAAAATCATGGTAAAAGTCGACGAAAATTGTTGCCATAGGTTGCGTGGTAATAAATTGCTGCAATGATTCTAAAATCATGGTAACATACCGTACGATTTACGTTTCATTTGCAACAGGTTGGATAAATGCATTAAATCCATACCGCCATGGAAACTTCCGTTTCAATTTCCTATTGCAACTAAATCAAAAACTGTGGCATTATCCTATTGCTACAACCATTACTTCCATGGCTTTACCTTATTGCAAAAATCTTTCATATCGTGGTAACATCCTAACGCAACCACTGAATTTTTGCAACGATATCATAATTGTTTCACAAAATCTGTTGCATTACTTAGGAATCCCTATAGTGTGCCATAGACGGCTCGCACATTCCAGTTGAAGTTCCTAAACAAGAAGACCTTAACCACACCGGAAGACATGGTTACACATCACAAAATCTTCTTGCGATATGTGACTTTGATATCTGATTCACGTTTGTACTTTCCGGATGGGCTGGTTCAGCACATCATACACGCTTATTGAACCACACCATTGTGAAGTATCCACAATAGTTTCCAACCCCTCCTAATGGTAATATTGTATCTTATTATTCGCACGACTTACATATGCATTGTTGTATTCATGTCTCATATATTTATTTTATGTGCACATATACATACTATCTAGTTGATTCTGGTTATCCAAACGGAAAGGGGTTCCTAGCTCCTTACAAAAACAACCCGTATCATTTACCAGACTTTGGTCGAGAAGGTCTACCAACAAAAAAGGAAGAAATTTTCAACTATGCGCATGCTCGGATTTGAAATGCCATCGAGCGTAATTTTAGTATATTGAAAAATAAGTAGGCATATGTTGAAGGATATCCCTTCTTACGGTTTGGTTACACAGAAGAAAATTATCCTAGCTTGCATCACGCTTCACAATTTCATTAGAGACTCTCGCTTACGCTTACGTGACAAGCAGTTTAATCATTGGGACTCCGGTGAGAATTACATCCCTAAGGTGCAAAGGCAAGCAATAACAACGCCAGGTGATAGTGCTTCGGATATTCAACACGCGAGAAGCATGAACTCGATACGTGATGACATAGCGAATGCATTGCTCAATGCTAGAGCAACCTAGATCTATTTGTGCTAGCTAGGAAACTGGTATTTTTGCTACATACTTTGGATAAATATATATTTATAATAGATATGTCTTTTGGCTAAAACTACATTCACATATGTATTTCATGGATCTATGTGTTATCTATTACACGTAAATCAGTATTTATATAGGTTCTCATGGCTCTCAGGGTATTTCGGATAATTCCCTAGTTCATAGCTTAACAACCAGCCAAGTTTCAAATACTAGAACTCAAAACAACTTCTCCTACATAACACTTTTCCTGCACAGCCAGCCACAACAGCCACAACCAGCCCAAACAAAGAGTCCCAAAACCATTTAAGATGTGTTGTTTCTTATGCAAACTCAGATAGGAGCACAACGAGCAATGTACCTCCAATAATTAAAGATCTTTTATGATTCCCGATTTGTTTACAACTAGTATATGAAAAATGTTTTAAAACTGATTGTTACAATAAAAATCCAATGAAAAATGAATATTCATTAGGAACGGAAAATAAAATAAATAACAAAGGAAAATCAAAATTACAAGCACACGAGGAAGTGCAAAACCTCAAGTATATAAACATTTGCCATGAATCTTAGCAGCCTGTCTAGTTAGCATTGACGACCCGACAGCTTCTCCTAATCTCACCGTTGGCAATTGTCTTGACTTCAATAGCACCCATCCTCACCATGGCCACCTTGAACTTTTCCTCCCACTGGTTTGTATCCTTAGCGTTGGCACGCACCGCGTCGCTCGTGTCTGTCGCCATCATGAGCGCAGCATCTGACGTGAAGAGAACCTCATGGCTGAGAACGTTCTTGTAGTACATGTTGTCTAGATTGTCAGGGGTCTTGTTATCCTGTACGACCGTGTTGTCGTTTCCGGAGTTTGACCGGCACTCTGCCTGCAGAGTGCTTTTCAGAGTGGGGTCCATGTCGGAGGAGTTCGAGGTGAGGCGGTCAGAAAAGGATGAGCAGTGGGAAATCCCGATGGTGTGTGCGCCAGAGAGGGTAACCATTTCGTCGGTGTTGAGGCCCTTGGAGGCAAACCCTGCCTTGAGCTGCTCGACGGTGGCGAAAGGTGGGGGGAGGTTGAACAATGTCTCGTTTATGAAAGAGTCACGTCCATCATAGCGGCCAGCAGGCATGTCGAAGTAGACCTTCTTATTGCTAAGGAAGTAGGTGGCGTCACGCCCGGCGAAGGCCACAATGTCGGCACAAGACACGACATTGCCACACTCCTTCTCGATCCTGGCCTTGGCCGCGTCGATCACTTCAAAGCCGCGCAGACTCAGGTTCGGGATACCAAACTTCTCGGTCGCACTGTTAGGGTCAGCCGTATCCAGCAACACGGACGCGTCGCAACCCTGTATGCAAAACACCATGCGTCCATCAAGTACACACACATTGGCCCCATATTTTGCAACACATATCTTAAACAGAGTAGATGTCTTACCCTGACGAAGCAGTCGTGGAAGAATAGACGGATGAGCCCCGCCATGATGCCCTTGCTGGCGCCGCGCACAGCTTCCCTCACAATGTTCTCTGCGCGGTAGCATGTCTTCTGGTAATAACCAACTGCAAGTCCTGTGGGAGGTGTGCTCGGAGTGGGTGACGGAGGACTAGGTGTGCTGGGTGGTGGGCTTGACGCGGCAATTGGGGTGGGCGGAGGAGGGGTAGCTGTGCTTGGGCTATACGGTGGAGGAGCAGATGGAGTGACCGGGGTGGGCGGCGGAGGGCTAGGTGCGGTTGCGGTGTACGGTGGAGGAGTCGACGGCTGAGGACTAGGCGAGGGCATTGGGTTGGGATACCCGTAGCCTGCCTGGCATGGACGACCTACGCAGGCCACCAGCACGAGGACCGTCAGGGCGGCGGTGAGCTTTGCCATTGTCGCTGGGTAGAGCTCTCTCGCTCGTGTTGACCCGGTGGTGTGTCTTTGAGCTTGGGTGATTACAAGCCGCTGCTCCGCTGCCAATTTATAGCTAAAGCTATCTTGCTCCATGGCGAGGGAGCCAGAGATAACAAAGTATATGCAATCGTGCATGCAAGGAATTTTTCGAGAAACCAGCTGGGAACTGAACGTGCGGAGCACAATCGATCGAGGAAAGCTCGCGATTCCGTTGCAGCACACGCAGTTGACACTCCGTGCGTTAATTGCGTAGTACGCACGTTAATTCAGCTGATGACCACTAAAACCTGGCATGTATATCTAGTTGGTAGGCACGACATCTTTTCATAATTGGCACGCGTTATTAAATCGACAACTTCAGAATAGAGTTTCTACCGGGAGTGATGTTTTGGCACATAGGAGCATATGCTACCTTTTTTATTTAACAGCATATTAGACATATTTTGAAATGTCAAAAAATTTGGACGAACGTCTTCACGTGCTATGTGCTCATAAAGTTGTTTTATGAAAAATCAACTTGTTATGTTGTCGTAAAAAAGACAAAATTCGATGCTAAAAAAAGGCTTATCACAAGTTATTTTTTCCCTTTTTAAGTAGAGTACAAAAAATATTATTTTTTTGCGAAACTTAACACACATATATTATGGAGATGTACATGTAGATTTTTTGTCAAATTTTTTTGACACTTCAAAATATGTTCTTTTGGTAGAGGGTTCATATGCATCTAGGAGCCGAATTGAGTTTCCGGTACCATTTAACTCGTAATAATTGTCGAGATTTTAGTTTAAGTTAAACCAATTTAAACTAAAACCACGATACTTAAAAAAAGTTAAACTAAAACCACGGCGTTTGTTATCCAACTTATCTTGAAATGTCAACCGGTAAGTGTCCATCTTATGGTTGTACGATGATCCTCTTTCTCGCTCGGCCTCTCGCGTCGCTCGGCTCTGGGGCGACTCGGGAGACGACGAAACCCTAGCCACCACTAGCTTCTCCCCTCCCCTTCCTCTCCCTCGCCGCTGTTGGAGGCCGCCAGGAAACCCGCGCGGCGCCGCCGAGGATGGTGGCGGCGGGGATTTCGCTGCTTCGCCCTGGTCGCAGAGAGCTCAGACATCTGGGGTGGCGGCCTCACGAGGTGAGGGCGGCGCCGGTCCTTAGGAAGGAGGCATTCGCCGGTGCTGGCAGCCTTCTTCTCGACCGCAGGGGTGGCGAGGAGAGGGAGGTTGGGGTCGCGGTGTGGGTGGGTTGCCCCATCGCCCTCCGAGAAGATTTGAAGACGGTGACCCATGCAGGGGTTGTTCCAATCCCGCTGCCTTTGGATCTAGCTTTGCCGGATATAAAGTGCCGTTGTGGTGGTTGGCGCTGGGGCTTTGGGCTGGGGGAAACCTTTGGCCAACGGTGGTGGCCACGGTGTTGAGGGTGCTTCGAGCGCTTTCCCCTCCTTGGAGGCGATGACAAGGTCCAAACCCATCCCCTTCCTCCCCCCTCCCAGGTGAAAACCCTAAGTCCTTGTGATTGGGCGACGGCGGCGCTCTGGCGTCGTTCCCTCCCTGGAGGTGTGGCCTTGGGATGGAGGGGAGGTGAACGAGGTGCTTTGCGGGCACCTAGTGGCGGCAGTTCTTTGGTGGCAGCGTTCTACCTTGGTCGGCTCTTACCTTTCGCCATTGGTTCTGCTTCCACATCTCCTTGTCGTGTCTTCATTGGGCGGCTTCTTTCACTGCTTGCGTCTTGATGGTGGCCGGAACTGCGTTTGGTGTTGTTTGTGGGTGGTGCGTGTGAAGGATTGGTCCGGTTCGATGCTCATCTCCTTGAAATCCCGTCTTGTGTATTCATCCGTGCTCTAGGGTGAGCGGCTCCACCTCTGATGGTACGACGTCCTTCGAGCCAGGGCGTGAAGGCATGGGCTTCTTCGGAGGCAGATGCGGATGACACGGCAATGACGGCAAGTTGGGACATGGCAAAGATTGTGTCCCTCTCCGGTGACACGCCCCCCCCCCCTCCCCCCCCCCCACGGCTTCTGCTTCAAGGTTCTGCGCGCGCGGATGGATGAAGGCTTCGTTCTTTAGCGGTGTTTCTTGTTGTTTTTCTTGCTAGGTGTGCGTTGCATGTAAGCTGAAATATCAGCATCGTGTATCCGCCGTTCGAGGCTTTATTAATTTAAAGCTGGGCTAATGCCTTATGTTTAAAAAGTGTCCATCTTACCCTGAAATGTGACAAAATCTCGACAACGTCTTTTTGTTCTCATGATATAAAAGTGATTTTAAGCTGCCAAAAAAACAGTTGCTGGAAAATCAAAGCTAGTGAAAGGCGCAGATTTTCAACAGCCTCATTGTCATCAAAGGTCACAACAACTTAGATTACCAAAAAGTTTTTTATGACAGGGACCGGTGAATTGGATGAATTCCAGTAGCTTTGTCGGCGTCGCTATTTGTATGCCCCTAGATGGCCTTGAAGTCGGCTACATACCCTTTGGTCTGGCTAACTTGTCATCTATTTAGTTCATCTTTTTACATGTGGGTCCCACCTTCATTATTTGTTATGACCTTTATCCGTACAAGCGGTCTCCACCATGTCAACAGAAGATAGCTCGCGTGCCAGGTTTGAGTATTTGAGACCCCATTTTAATGCAAATTTCAATTTTTTGTCGCTCCCTAGCTACTCTGCTCCTCCTATCGCCACTGTTCCCTCTCCCACCCCCGTGCACCTCGACAAGCCTTAGAGCATCTCCAGTCGCGTCCCCCAAATCGTCCCCCAAACCGCGCCGGATTGAGCGTTTGGGGGACGTGTTTTGCTCGTGCCGCGTTTGGGGGACGTCGCTCCCCAGCCGCGTCCCCCAAACGCCGCCCCCAAATGAATATTTGTGCAGGAAAATAAAGGTTTTCATTCAATTTTGATTATATATTACAAAGTTTGAATGAAAACGGCTAGATTTCATCTAAACCTAGGCTACCGACCGCCCGGCGGCGCGTTCGACGGCCCCGCCCCGTCGTCGCCTCCCCTACGCCGCAGCTCCTCCTGCGCGCGCCTCCTCTCCTTGCGTTCGGCGGTGGCCGGACGGTGCCGCTCCCGCCGATAGTCCTCCTCCGCCCTCCCCGCTCGGGCCGGCGAGGAGGGAGAGCTCGACGGCCCGACGAATCTGCGCCTCTTCGCGGGCACGGGCGTCGTCCTGGAGCTTCTTCTCCGACTCGAAGGACTCGACGAGGGCGCGTTGCTGATCGGCCGTCTCGTCCGGGTGCGGGGCTTCGTCGTCGGACCAGTCGAAGTCATCGTCGTCGTCGTCGTCCTCCACCTCGGTCTCCTCCGCCTCGGCCTCCTCCTCCATTGGCGCCTCCTCCTCCACATCTGTTGGCGCCTCCATCATCGCCGCCGCATACGCGTCGGCCGCCGCCAACTGCTCCGCCCGCCTCCCCCATAGCGCCGTAGCGCCGACTCCCGCTGTCGACGCTCCTCCGCCGTCGCCTCGCTGCCGGAGCTCGATCGACTCACGCCGCCGGCGCTCGATCGAGTCACGCCGTTCACGGAACAGCGCCTGCCGCTCATCGCGCTGGGCGCCGGCGCTCGTCAGCCCATCGCTGCTCCATGTCCTCCCGGAACCGGCGCCGTCGCGCCTCTTGTCCCGTCGAGGCGTCGAACGCCGCAACGGTGTCGCACTGCTGCTCCTGCCACGCTGCTGCCGCCGCGGCCTCCTCGGCTGCGGAGGCGAGGGCGGAGAACGCCGCAAGATCCGCCGCTCGCTGCGCCTCACGCCGCCGGCGGGCCTCCTCCTCGAGTGCCTCCTCGAGTGCCGCACGCCGCAGCCGGCTCGTCCAATGGAGGAGACGGCGGTGGAGGAAGTGGCCATCGCCGGGGCGGTTCGCCATTGCCACCTGGTGATGGAGGAGACGGCTGTGGAGCGACGAGGGCTGTGTTTGTTGCTGGCGGGGTGTGGTGGCTACCATTGATGAGCCGGGAGACCTTTTATAGACGCCGGCGTCGGGAAGAAAGCGCGGGAACAGACGAGAAGAGGCGGGAAGATCGCGCGGGAACGGGCGGTGGCGTGCGAACGCCGGCGACGCGTGGAGGCCGCGCAGCACCGACGAGACGTCTCGCCTGCCCCTCCGTCGCCATTAAGGCAAAGATGCCGCCGTGTGTCACTGCGCGCGAATAACTTCCGTCGCGAGGTAGGCGACGGTTAGGTTAAAATTAACTGTGCCGCTGACGGGTCGGCCCCGCGCCTCCTCGCCTCGCTTTTCGTTGTGTCCGGCGTCCCCGGAACGTCCCCTGTGGGACGGGGACGGGCTCGGGGCGCCGGACACCGTATCGGGCCGCGCCGGACAAAAATGGGCTTTGGAGGACGCGGCTGGAACGCTTTTTTTGTCCGGCGCGCCCCAAATCGCTTTGGGGGACAGTTTGGGGGACGCGACTGGAGATGCTCTTAGCTTAGCCTGTTGTCCTCCGCTGCGGGAGCCTCGACGCTTTTGTGCTCTCTCTCCAGATTCCTGTCCATTTCTATGCCGTGCTCTAGCGGCTGGAAATAAAGAATGTGAGCCTTGTTCCTCGCTGGCATACCTTCGACAGTCGATGTGAATTGGAACTGAGCATAGAGATGGATCCTGCATATATAGTGATCGTGGGCAGGGGCGACACGGAGTCGGATGTTGCGTGGAGAAACGTTTTGCAGTTATGGAGCCCTTTGAATGTTCCATTCATCGTCCTTGAAAATACTTCTCTTACATTTTCATTACTTTCACTAGCGTTTCGAATCCTATACATTCGCAGTGATATCTTTTGTAACAATAGGGCGTCTCCTGCATCTGAATTTTACTGAAGATTTTTCATGGGTCTCCCCGATGGTGGAATTACAGTTAGCATCGGTTTTGATTAGTAGTTGACATTAGAAACAAAAGATCTAACTCTAGAAGAGTTGCACACCGAATTTTCAAAGTTCCCTGTAACCAAAATGAGAAATTCGTGCCAAGGTACTATGACATCAATTTGACAATTTTTGCGATGTTAGGCCAGGCTATGCAATATTTTCTCTTATATACATCGTTGTTTGTTTGCAACGACTTCTTTTCTAAGACACCCACGGGCCTTTTCCCCTATCTTATCTCTCACTCGCCATGGGCGAGAACTCCTCTGGTTTTTCTTGAACTAATGGGATGGCCCATCGATGATGATTAGATAAGACTTGTCAACTGCCCGCATAACGAAGCATTTTGACATCCAGACAATATGAGATAAACAAGAAAGAAAACCCCCAAACAAGGCCATTTAAGAGGTTCTTCCAATGCAAAGTAAGATCGAATAAGGATGAGCAATGGAGCTATAATAATTAAAGAATGATAGGATTCCATAATTGTTTCCAAGTAGTTTTATGAAAAATGTTTTAAAACTGATTGTTACAATAAAAATACAATGAAAACTGAATATAACATTAGGGAAGGAAAATAAAATAAATAACAAAGGGGAACCCAAATTACAAGCACACAAGAAAGTGCAAAACCTCAAACATAGAAACCTTTGGCATGAATCTCGTCAGCAATGGTCTAGTTTGTGTTCAAGACACGGCAGACCCTCCTAATTTCGCCATCGGCAACTGTCTTGATATCAATTGCACCCATCTTCACCATCGCCGCCTTGAACTTTTCCTCCCACTGGTTTGTGTCCTTGGCGTTTGCTCGCACCGCATCGCTTGTGTCGGTCGCCATCATGAGCGCAGCATCTGACGTGAAGAGCACTTCATGGTTGAGCACGTTCTTATAGTACTTGTTGTCCAGCTTGTCAGGGGTCTTGTTGTCCTGTACGACTGTGTTGTCACTGCCGGAGTTTGACTGACACTGTTGCTGCAGAGTGCTTTTCAGACTAGGGTCCATGTCGGAGGAGTTTGAGGTCAGGCGGTCAGAAAAGGACGAGCAGTGGGAGATCCCAATGGTGTGGGCACCGGAAAGGGTAACCATCTCATCGGTGTTGAGCCCCTTGAACGCAAACCCGGCCTTGAGCTGCTCCACGGTGGCGAAAGGTGGGGGGAGGTTGAAGAGTGTCTCATTTATGAAGGAGTCACGTCCATCGTAGCGGCCGGCAGGCATGTCGAAGTAAACCTTCTTGTTGCTGAGGAAGTAGGTAGCATCACGCCCGGCGAAGGCCACAATATCTGCACATGACACGACATTGCCGCACACCTTCTCGATCTTGGCCTTGGCCGCATCGATCACTTCAAAGCCGCGCAGACTCAGGTTCGGGATGCCAAACTTCTCCGTTGCGCTGTTAGGGTCAGCCGTATCCAGCAACACAGACGCGTCGCAACCCTGTAGGCAAACCATGATGTGTCCAATAAGTACATATGCACATGAACCCCACATAAAGAAACTTGTATTTTAAACATTGTCATACATATACGTTCTAGTGTACATGTCTTACCCTGACAAAGCAGTCATGGAAAAATAGACGGATGAGCCCCGCCATGATGCCCTTGCTGGCGTCGCGCACTGCATCTCTCACGATGCCTTCAGCTTGGTAGCATGTCTTCTGGTAGTACCCAACGGTGAGGCTCGGGGCAGGTGAGCTAGGAGTGGGCGGTGGAGGAGGAGGACTAGGTGTGCTAGGGGTGTACGGTGGTGGGCTAGACGGGGTAATTGGGGTGGGCGGAGGAGGGCTAGCTGTGCTTGGGCTGTATGGCGGAGGAGTGGATGGAGTGACCGGGGCGGGCGGCGGAGGGCTAGGTGTGGTTGGGGTGTACGGTGGAGGACTAGATGGTGTAATCGGGGCAGGTGGAGGTGGGCTAGGTGTGGTCGGAGTGTATGGTGCAGGAGTCGGCGGCGGAGGACTAGGCGAGGGCATGGGGTAGGGATACCCGTAGCCTGCCTGGCACGGACGACCCACACAGGCTACCAGTGCGAGGACCGTCAGGGCGGCGGTGAGCTTTGCCATTGTCGCTGGGTGCTCCCTCACTAGGTCGTGCTGATCCCGGTGGTGTGTCTCCTGCTTGGGTGATTACAAGCTGCTGCTCGGCTGCCTATTTATAGCTAAAGCTATCTTACATTCTTGCTCCAACGAGGGCTGTACTCTGAGGTGCAATCGTGCATGCACCGAATGTTTCAAGAACCAGCTGGGAACTGAACGTGCGGAGCACAATCGATCAATCACTCGCGATTGCATTGCAGCTTAAGCAGTTGACGCTCCGTGGGTTAATTAAACAGCTCACATTCCCTACCAGCGTTAGGCCGATGGCCACTTAAACCTATAATGTGTCTAGTTGGTATACTTGGTAGGCACGACATTCATAATTGGCATGCGTTCTTATTATTCTACTCAGTATTAAAACATCAACTCCAGAATGGAGTAACTAGTAATACATTGATCGATCGATCGATCGAATGATCGTGGCAAGTGTCCACGTTTAGTGGGAATCACGTTTATATTTTTCATCTTATCTTTATAGGTGACAAAGTCTCAACAACCTCTCTGTCCTCACGATTAGTATTGTAAGCTGTCTCGGTAAAAAAAAAGTAGCTGCAAATTCAAAGCCAATGAAAGGCTCGGATTTTCAGCCAGTTTGTACTCACAAGTCACAGCAATGGTTATTAATAGAGAGGTGTGTGTTCATAAAGGAACCACTAAATGGCATATCACAGACGACTTACTAACGTGTCACTACATGTGGTTAAACGATGGGCTGAAGCTTCACACACGGTCAATCGTGTGCCAAAGGACCCAAGATCGCGTACAGTACTCGTGTGGGAATGACTTGGCCTTCGCAGCCGATAATTTGTACCTAGCCATGTGCATTTTTGGAAAGATTTCAAACAATAAATACTATTTCATCGTTGGTGTTAAGCTAATTCGCACATGTTGCCTTTGTTTTAACCCAGACAACAAACATCGGACATGCTTTTTACTGTGTTAACTTTGTGCTATGTGTTATTTGTGAACAATAAGTTGTTGGTGATCCTGCTACCATTACCTGCGGATGCTAGCAGCTCTCAAATATCACTTGCATATTTAATACATCGTATGCATACATGCATTTCAACATAAATTTTATTGCTAGATATATGAATGAGAGAGACACACAAAGAAAATAATTTTATTTTTCTTAGTTGCGCCGTTATCTCCATGATAGGTTCGGAAGGATAGAGCTACCACAGTCTTTCCAGGACTATGACAGTCGGGATTCGGGAACATACCTAGGTTCAGCCAGCATGTATCACGGGACACCGGGTCCAAATCAATTTCTATTGATATATTACATGTAATCATAGTGAGTGACATCCCTACTCCAAATGAAAAATTATGTGTGATCTATTGGATGACACTGATTCATTTTGGCTCTAGGTCCACCCTGCTGATAGTAGCCACACATCGGTGAGAAGGATAGGGTCAGACCACACTCTGCTCTTGCTATCCTTGGGGGAGGAAAACATAGTTAAACCAAATCGGTTCTTTTTCCAAACCTGGTGGCTGGGGTGCAAGGCTTCAAAGGAACCATGCTAGCTAAGCTTTATGAGATTTCCGCTCAGAGGGAGCCGCGCCATTAAGTAGTGGCAGAACTGGTCTAGGGGAACCAAGCAATTCCTCAAAGGCCGGGGGCAAATTTGGGGAAGGAGCGGAAGGACGCTAAGGGAACCTGCTTCGTCTAATCGTCTGGCAAACTCTGTGGGTCTTGATGAGCAGGGATGTGCGCTTTTAGGTATTTCCTCGAATACCAGCTGATGCAATTTTCTAAGGAGGAGGAAGAATACTCGCGCGGAAGGGGGGATTTAACTGGATCCTCAAGGGTGACGCCAACATGACGAACTTTCATGCGATTGCAAACATAAGGCGTCAAAAATGTGCTATCCCTAATTTGGTTACGACCACGGGGATGGTCTCGGACCAACGAAAACAGCAGACACACATTTACCAGTTTTACCATTTTTTTTGGGTTCTGAGGGTGAAGCGAGGGTTTTGTCACTCAGATGTGACTTATGTCCTTTGGGAAGGCATGTGTCGAATGAAGATAATGATAACATGGCAAACAAATTTTCTCCAACGGAGCTGGAAGAGGTGCTTGCTAATATGAAAGAGGACTCGGTGTCAGGCCCAGATGGCGCTTCCGGCTGCTTTCTTTAAGAACTTCTAGGAAATTCTTAAAGGCACCATCATTGACCTCCGTAATAATGAGTTTACGATGGGGATGGCGCGCGTTTCGGGAGTAAACTTTGGTCTGACTCCATCAAGCAGTATAGGCCTATTGCACTCATCAATGTTATTTTTTGAGTTTATAGCGAAGGCTTACGCGATTAGGCTAGCACCTATTGCCCACCGTACCATTGATAGGCTCCAAACAACATTCATTAAAGGTAGGTGTTCGCATGAAGGGGTTCTGGCACTACACGAGATTATCCATTAAGTGCAGGTGAAGAAGCGAGGGGGCGTACGATAGGATGAACTTGGAGTTCCTCCGTACAGTCCTTGTCCGAAAAGGCTTTGAACCAGGGGTGGTTCACCTCCTTATGTAGCTGGTCACTGGGGGGCAGACTACAATAGATGTCAGTGGAGAGATTGGCCACTACTTTATGAACGCAGGTGGAGTGAGGCAGGATGACCCCATCTCCCCTCTGCTTCTCGATTTGATGGTGGACACGCTTGCCATGATTCTGGGATCGGCTAGGGAAGCTAGTTATATCTAGGAGTGAATAGCATAAAACCACCACTTTGATGGTGAAATTTACCGAACACCACCACTTTACGTTTGCGGGACAAAAAACCACCACATTTTGCTCAGTTTTTTGCGGAATGCGCTAAACCCGAATTGAACGTGAATTGACAGGGATTATGACCGGTGGGGTCTGCTGTAAATACCGGGTCCCACATGTCAGATCAATTAAAAAAATCTTAAATCCTAAAAAAACAAATGTGAGAGATGGAAGGCCCCTGCCGCCCAACTCCGGCGAGGCTCCGGCGACGCGCAAGCGGAGCAGGGCTGGCGGCACGCGGAACAGGCGGAGTGTCACACCTATAATACGTAAATGACACTATCGTTATGACCAAACCAACTGAGGATGGGATTACAAACCTAATTTTTTTGCTCATATGCTTCGAGAATATATCTGGGCTTAAGATAAACTTATTTAAAAGCGAGGTGGTTATAATTGGGGAAGATCAGAGGGAGCAGGGAAGGGTTGAAAACTTGATTAATTCCAAGCTTGGATCCTTCCCCATCACTTTCCTGGGTTACCGGTGAGCGATCGACTCCTATTGCTCCGGGATTGGGAGTCCCTGATCGGTGGGGTGGGGTCACATGATGGGCCCCTGGCAAGGTAAGTTCTTCTCTTTTGTGGCGAGGTTGGAGCTGAAAAACTCATGCCTCTCTAGCTTACCCACGTTTGCCATGTGTTTGTATCTACTTTATGATGGTACATATTCGGCAATGGACAAGTCAAGAAACAGGTTCTTCTAGGAAGGGGTGGGTGACCAGCGCAAGTATCACATGGTGAACTGGGCGATGGTGTGTAAACCCAAAGACCTGGGAGGCCTTGGGACAATCAACACAAAGATAATGAATGTGGCTTTGCTCATAAGTTGGTTTGGAAATTGACCCAAAACAAGCAGGGGATCTAGGTAAACCTCATCCGAGCTAAATACACCACGAATGGGGATGTGTTTTCAGCTTCAGTAACTAGATTAACTAGATGGTCTGAGGTCTGGAATAATATCCAAAAGATCAAGCATCTTTTTAAGATGGGAGCCAAACACAACGTCAACAATGGGAAGTGGACTCGCTACTAGATGGACTCCTGAATGGGCAGGGGCCCTCTATGCGATCGTTTTCCAGGTTTGTTTGTGATTTGTGCGAATCCAGATATCAAGATTAGTGATGCGAGGGTGGAGTCCCACTGGGTGCTTCGATTCCACAAGACCTTTGGAACAGCCGAGGTCATTTTCATGGATAACCTCTCACAAGAGATCGACTCGTTGAGCCTCAATGATGAGCTCCATTTTGTGACACGGAAGTTAGAGGCATCATGGTGCCCCTCAAGAAGCTCCATGTAACGTAGGTTGAGTGAGGCATGGTCCACGATTAACTTCAAGGGTGTGTGGCGCTCCAAAATCACAACTAAAACTAGAATTTTCCTATGGCAACTTATTAGAGGAAGGCTCACATCGAGTGACCAAATCTTGAAAAGGCACGGCCTCTCTAATGGGGAGTGCACGCTATGTGGTGAGTTTGAGGACTCGAACCACATTTTATTTCACTGCACCCTTGCAAAGTTTATGTGGGTGTTTGTGAGGGAGCTTCACGAGTGTGACTGGAATCCAGTAGTGGCCAGCGACCTCACGGCGATCTCATAGGGACTCTCAGGTCGAACCCGTAGGATTTTTTGGATTTGTCTAGCAGTGATGCTTTGGATGCTGTGGAACGTGAGGAAAAAACGACCATTGGAAATAAGTTCATCTTGCAGCTGGCTGACTACATTTTCAAAATGACCATCTGCTTGCAGGACTGGAGATTACTTAGTAGGGCGGGAGACAA
Source organism: Lolium rigidum (assembly GCF_022539505.1). Taxonomy (NCBI): domain Eukaryota; kingdom Viridiplantae; phylum Streptophyta; class Magnoliopsida; order Poales; family Poaceae; genus Lolium; species Lolium rigidum. Next base: position 338,710,019 of record NC_061514.1, read on the forward strand.
ATAAGCTCTTGATGATGTGATGGGATCACTTCAAAGCTTGTACACGAGACTACGAGAGAACCGGGCTTTTTCTCAATGCGTGTGTGTTTTGGCGGACTTTTGCTCATGTGTGAGCCTTTATGTGAACCAAGTATCTGCAGTTCTTGTGTGGGTTGTGAACTTATGTATTATGACGTTGTTTGACATGTGTGGCTTTATATAAGCAGCCGAGCTAAGACCTTATGTTTCAAGAAGGCTGGTTACAATACGACTGTAACATGCTTGATGTAAGTGACCCATACGTTGGTAATAAAATTGGTGTTGTCAAATGACTAAAAACAAGAAGATTTTTTTATATTCAGTAACTTGGCAACACAAAATATAACAAGATCGAACCCCGTAAATAAGGCCAGTTAAGTTAAACAAATATGCACTTTTCTTATGCAAAGTAAGGTACAGGCACAATGTCCAATAGGGTCCCAACATTTAAAGTACTTGTATGATTCTGAATTTTTTTGTGGCGTCTAGCGTTGTGGTGACGCTCAAAGTAGGGTTGACAAGGCCGGTGTGTTGATTCCTCCTGAAGATGGTTTTGCGGAAGATGGTGGCGGCAAGACAAGCGTGTGCCGTGGTGCACGTTGAGAGTTTGTTGGACCGGTAGTGCTACTAGCTAGTCATGTGGAAGCTAGTTGAAGCCTCCGGTCTTTAGATGAGGCGTGCCGCTGTGTTGTCAGGGCAAGTGGCCTTGTCATAGTAGTCAGATCCCATTCATCAATTTTCGTACTCGCTAGGATGGTGGCTTCGGTTTGATCATCATTTCTCTGGGGGTCAAACATCCATTTCGAGAAAAAAAAAGGTTCTTAATTTGTTTACAAATAGCTTGTATGAAGAATGTTTTAAAACAAATTGTTACACCACAAGTCCCACTAGAAATGAATACACCATTAGATAAGAAAAATCAAATACATAACAAATGGGAACCCAAAGTACAAGCACACGACGAAGTAATAGTTTATTGTTAACCACGAGCATAGAAAGCTTCAGCATGAATCTGATCAGCCGGTCTAGTTAGTGTTCAAGACACGGCAGCTCCTCCTAATCTCGCCATTTGCAACTGTCTTGATATCAATGGCACCCATCTTCACCATCGCCGCTTTGAATTTTTCCTCCCACTGGTTTGTGTCCTTGGCGTTTGCTCGCACCGCTTCGCTCGTGTCTGTCGCCATCATGAGCGCAGCGTCCGACGTGAAGAGCACCTCATGGCTGAGAACATTCTTGTAGTACTTGTTGTCTAGCTTGTCAGGGGTCTTGTTGTCCTGTACGACCGTGTTGTCGGTGCCGGAGTTTGACTGACATTGTTGCTGCAGAGTGCTTTTCAGACTAGGGTCCATGTCGGAGGAGTTCGACGTGAGGCGATCAGAAAAGGATGAGCAGTGGGAGATCCCGATGGTGTGCGCGCCGGAAAGGGTAACCATCTCATCGGTGTTGAGGCCTTTGAAGGCAAACCCGGCCTTGAGCTGCTCCACGGTGGCAAAGGGAGGGGGAAGGTTGGGGAGCGTCTCGTTTATAAGAGACACAAGTCCGTCGTAGCGGCCGGCCGGCATGTCGAAGTAAACCTTCTTGTTGCTGAGGAAATAGGTAGCGTCACGCCCGGCGAAGGCCACAATGTCGGCACATGACACGACATTCCCACATTCCTTCTCGATCCTGGCCTTGGCCGCGTCGATCACTTCAAAGCCACGCAGACTCAGGTTTGGGATACCGAACTTCTCCGTCGCACTGTTCGGATCAGCTGTATCTAGCAACACCGAAGCGTCGCAACCCTGTAGCCAAACCATCATGCATCCATTAAGTACACACACGGACATCAACACTATATTTTGCAACTCGTATCTTATAAAGTGGCATGTATTATATGTATCAGCATAGATATCTTACCCTAACGAAGCAGTCATGGAAGAATAGACGGATAAGCCCCGCCATGATGCCTTTGCTGGCGTCGCGCACTGCTTCTCTAACAATGTCTTCTGCGCGGTAGCATGTCTTTTGGTAGTAACCAACCGTGAGCCCTAAAGGAGGTGAGCTCGGAGTGGGTGGCGGAGGGCTAGGTGTGCTGGGGGTGTACGGTGGTGGGCTAGATGGGGTACTTGGGGAAGGCGGCGGCGGGCTAGGTGTGCTTGGGCTGTATGGTGGAGGACTAGATGGTGCAATCGGCGTAGGCGGAGGAGGGCTAGGTGTACTCGGAGTGTACGGTGACGGCATGGGGTTGGGATACCCGTAGCCTGCCTGGCACGGACGACCCACGCAGGCCACCAGCGCGAGGACCGTCAGGGCGGCGGTGAGCTTTGCCATTTTCGCTGGTTAGCTCCCTCGCTAGCTCGTGCTGATCCCGGTGGTGTGTATCGTGAGCTTGGGTGGTGAGCTTGGGTGGTTACAAGCCGCCTATTTATAGCTAAAGCTATCTTGCTCCAAGCCTCCAAGGAGAGGGAGCGAAGAGAAAGTGTGCGCCTCTGCACTCTGAAGTGCAAATGTGCCATCGTGCGTGCAAGGAATGTTTCAGGAAATGAACGTGCGGAGCACAATCTACCAATGGATTGCAGCTCAAGCAGTTGACATACCGTACGGGCGTTAATTAAACAGCTGTCGTCGTACCTGCGTTAAGCTGATACTGATAAGCGATTTTTTTAATAATACAAAATTTTACTTAATTTCCGGAAATAGCACGCGATCTCAAATTATTTCAATTTTGTGATTCGATCGGTCAGCTGCTGACAGACCGGCCTATAGAAGGCCGACAGTCGGCCGCTTCTGACATGTCAGAGGGCAGCCCTAATCGTCCTATAATTGGCCGACCGACATGCTACTGACCAACCGGCTCGCTAATAGCTGATGATTTGCATGATTGGGTTTATGGTTAGTATAGGGTTCCCTCTCAGCTCTGTGGCAAATATTTCGTGCACATGTATCTCCCGCCCACGATTCTTTCGGTAAACATTTTCCCGCCCGTATCTCCCGTTGTCCCGCCATTTTTTCCCACCATCGCACTCCCGCCACAGCTCTCCCGCCATATTTTCCCGCCATCCTTCTCCCACCATTTTTTTTGCCGTGACAGCTCTCTCGCCATATTTTACAGCCTATAAAAGCACGGATCGACACTCTTCGCTGCACAATTGCTTCTACCTCTTTTTTCTGCTGGATCACCGTTAGCTACCATGAGTGTACCGTGCTCTGACCAGGAGTCTAGGCCGATGAAGGCTAAGGCTGCAAGTTTGCCCCCGGGTGTGACAATGGAGTGGTGGTGGTGCGGCCATCTTGCGAAGGTTAAGCAGGTGGAGGATTTCTCTAATCAGTTCGGCATGAAAATTTTCATATGTGTGAACTATGATCATGATCCACCCCGATGTTCAGCTTCGTCGTCCACTGGGCCGCCGGTATGTTTTGACATAATTTTATTTAGGCATATTTGTATGTATTTATGTATCTGGTTTAATGTTAGTGTTTGTGTTGCAGTCTGTCCCGCCCCTGTTCAAATGGTTTCACTGGATAGACAAGGAACAACCGGATTGGGCACACCGGGAGGTTGAGGAGAAACACCGCCGCGCATGGGCAAGGTTCTTTGAGGAGGACTGTCAGGAAAAGGCTGCTGCTAATGATAAAGCAGAGCGAGAGAGGCAGATCCAGAAATTAAGGGTGGAGCAAGCTCGAAATCACGAGGTAATTAAGGGTGGAGCAAGCTCGAAATCACGAGGTGAATCAGAAGAGAATGGATGATGAGGTGCGTGATACGTCTCCGACGTATCGATAATTTCTTATGTTCCATGCCATATTATTGATGATACCTACATGTTTTATGCACACTTTATGTCATATTCGTGCATTTTCTGGAACTAACCTATTAACAAGATGCCGAAGTGCCAGTTCCTGTTTTCTGCTGTTTTTGGTTTCAGAAATCCTAGTAACGAAATATTCTCGGAATCGGACGAAATCAACGCCCAGGTTCCTATTTTTCCCGGAACCATCCAAAACACCCGAGAGCCGCCAGAGGGAAGCCCTGGGGGCCCCACACCACACCCTGGCGCGGCCGGAGGGGGCCGCGCCGCCCTATGGTGTGGTGGCCCCGAGCCCCTCCGAGGCTGCCCTTCCGCCTATTTAAAGCCTCCGTCGCGAAAACCCTATTACGTTGGACGAAACCCACGAAACCTTCCGGAGCCGCCGCCATCACGAAGCCAAGATCCGGGGGACAGAGTCTCGTTCCGGCACCTGCCGGAGCGGGGAAGTGCCCCGGAAGGCTTCTCCATCGACACCGCTGCCATCTCCACCGCCATCTTCATCACCGCTGCTGCTCCCATGAGGAGGGAGTAGTTCTCCATCGAGGCTCGGGGCTGTACCGGTAGCTATGTGGTTCATCTCTCTCCTATGTACTTCAATACAATAATCTCATGAGCTGCCTTACATGATTGAGATTCATATGATGATGCTTGTAATCTAGATGTCACTATGCTAGTCAAGTGAGTTTTACTTATGTGATCTCCGGAGACTCCTTGTCCGGGTCTCTTAGGCTATATTTCAAAGAATACTTACTCACTGTTATGAATGGCGTAGTGAGGTGCTTATTTATATCTCTTTATGATTGAAATGTGTTTTGTATCACAATTTATCTATGTGCTACTCTAGTGATGTTATTAAAGTAGTTTATTCCTCCTGCACGGTGTAATGGTGACAGTGTGTGCATCCGTGTTAGTACTTGGCATATGCTATGATCATGATCTCTTGTAGATTGTGGAGTTAATTATCATTATGATAGTATTGATGTGATCTATTCCTCCTACATAGTGTGAAGGTAACGAGTGTGCATGCTGTGTTAGTACTTGGTTTAGTCGTGTTGATCTTTCTTGCACTCTAAGGTTATTTAAATATGAACATTGAATTGTGGAGCTTGTTAACTCCGGCATTGAGGGTTCGTGTAATCCTACGCAATGTGTTCATCATCCAACAAGAGTGTAGAGTATGCATTTATCTATTCTGTTATGTGATCAAAGTTGAGAGTGTCCACTAGTGAAAGTCTAATCCCTAGGCCTTGTTCCTAAATATCGCTATCGCTGCTTGTTTACCGTTTCTTAGCGTTACTACTGCTACCATATTACCACCATCAACTACACGCCAGCAAGCTATTTTCTCGGTGCCTTTACTACTGCTCATATTGATTCATACCACCTGTATTTCACTATCTCTTCGCCGAACTAGTGCACCTATTAGGTGTGTTGGGGACACAAGAGACTTCTTGCTTTGTGGTTGCGGGGTTGCATGAGAGGGATATCTTTGACCTCTTCCTCCCCGAGTTCGATAAACCTTGGGTGATCCACTTAAGGGAAACTTGCTGCTGTTCTACAAACCTCTGCTCTTGGAGGCCCAACACTGTCTACAAGAATAGAAGCTCCCGTAGACATCAAGCACTTTTCTGGCGCCGTTGCCGGGGAGGAAAGGTAAAAAGACACTCATACTCCGGTTCCAGGTAACAGTACTTTTCTGGCGCCATTGTGTTTGTGCTCGAAGCTATTTCCTTTAGATCCTGCAATTGCATCTTTTTGTTTCTTGTTTACACTAGTTTGGCATAATGGACAACAATGAGCTTCTTATTCTATTTCCTGATTTAAAACATGGATTGTTTGATGCGAAAATTAAAAAACCTATGAAATCTTATTTGCATGCTGGTAGTAATATTAGTATGAACGCTTTGAACACCATTGTTGATAATGATATAGAAAGTTCTAAGCTTGGGGAAGCTGGCTTTGATGAGCATGATATTTTTAGTACCCCAAGCATTGAGGAGAAAATTTTCTTTGATGATACTTTGCCTCCTATTTATGATGATTATAATGATAGTGGTCTTTTGGTGCCACCTACTATGGAGAGTAAATTTTGTTGTGATTATACTATGCCTCCTACACTTGATGAGAATAATAATGATAGCTACTTTGTTGAATTTGCTCCCACTACAACTAATAAAATTGATTATGCTTATGTTGGGAGTAGTAATAATTTTATGCATGAGACTCATGATAAGAATGCTTTATGTGATAGTTATATTGTTGAGTTCGCTCATGTTGCTACTGAAAGTTATTATGAGAGAGGAAAATATGGTTGTAGAAATTTTCATGTTACTAAAATGCCTCTCTATGTGCTGAAATTTTTGAAGCTACACTTGTTTTATCTTCCTATGCTTGTCACTTTGCTCTTCATGAACTTGTTTATTTACAAGATTCCTATGCATAGGAAGCATGTTAGACTTAAATGTGTTTTGAATTTGCCTTTTGATGCTCTCTTTTGCTTCAAATACTATTTCTTGCGAGTGCATCATTAAAACTGCTGAGCCCATCTTAATGGCTATAAAGAAAGCACTTCTTAGAAGATAACCCATGTGTTATTTTGGTACAGTACTTTGTTTTATATTTGTGTCTTGGAAGTTGTTTACTACTGTAGCAACCTCTCCTTATCTTATTTTATTGCATTGTTGTGCCAAGTAAAGTCGTTGATAGAAAGGTTGATACTAGATTTGGATTACTGCGCAGAAACAGATTTCTTTGCTGTCACGAATCTGGGTCTAATTCTCTGTAGGTAACTCAGAAAATTAAGCCAATTTACGTGAGTGATCCTCAGATATGTACGCAATTTTCATTCAATTTGGGCATTTTCATTTGAGCAAGTCTGGTGCCCTAATAAAATCCATCTTTACGGACTGTTCTGTTTTGACAGATTCTGCCTTTTATTTCGCATTGCCTCTTTTGCTATGTTGGATGAATTTCTTTGATCCATTAATGTCCAGTAGCTTTATGCAATGTCCAGAAGTGTTAAGAATGATTGTGTCACCTCTGAACATGTTAATTTTTATTGTGCACTAACCCTCTAATGAGTTGTTTCGAGTTTGGTGTGGAGGAAGTTTTCAAGGATCAAGAGAGGAGTATGATACAATATGATCAAGGAGAGTGAAAGCTCTAAGCTTGGGGATGCCCCGGTGGTTCACCCCTGCATATTCTAAGAAGACTCAAGCGTCTAAGCTTGGGGATGCCCAAGGCATCCCCTTGTTCATCGACAACATTATCAGGTTCCTCCCTGAAACTATATTTTTATTCCGTCACATCTTATGCACTTTGCTTGGAGCGTCGGTTTGTTTTTGTTTTTGTTTTGTTTGAATAAAATGGATCCTAGCATTCACTTTATGGGAGAGAGACACGCTCCGCTGTAGCATATGGACAAGTATGTCCTTAGGCTCTACTCATAGTATTCATGGCGAAGTTTCTTCTTCGTTAATTTGTTATATGGTTGGAATTGGAAAATACTACATGTAGTAACTCTAAAAATGTCTTGGATAATTTGATACTTGGAAATTGTTGTGCTCATGTTTAAGATCTTGCATCATATACTTTGCACCCATTAATGAAGAAACACTTAGAGCTTGCTAATTTGGTTTGCATATTTGGTTTCTCTAGAGTCTAGATAACATCTAGTATTGAGTTTTTGAACAACAAGGAAGACGGTGTAGAGTCTTATAATGTTTACAATATGTCTTTTATGTGAGTTTTGCTGTACCGTTTATCCTTGTGTTTGTTTCAAATAACCTTGCTAGCCTAAACCTTGTATCGAGAGGGAATACTTCTCATGCATCCAAAATCCTTTAGCCAACCACTATGCCATTTGTGTCCACCATACCTACCTACTACATGGTATTTATCCGCCATTCCAAAGTAAATTGTTTGAGTGCTACCTTTAAAATTCCATCATTCACCTTTGCAATATATAGCTCATGGGACAAATAGCTTAAAAACTATTGTGGTATTGAATATGTACTTATGCACTTTATCTCTTATTAAGTTGCTTGTTGTGCGATAACCATGCTTCTGGGGACGCCATCAACTATTCTTTGTTGAATATCATGTGAGTTGCTATGCATGTCCGTATTGTCCGAAGTAAGAGAGATCTACCACCTTAATGGTTGGAGCATGCATATTGTTAGAGAAGAACATTGGGCCGCTAACTAAAGCCATGAATCATGGTGGAAGTTTCAGTTTTGGACATATATCCTCAATCTCATATGAGAATAATAATTGTTGCCACATGCTTATGCATTAAAGAGGAGTCCATTATCTGTTGTCCATGTTGTCCCGGTATGGATGTCTAAGTTGAGAATAATCAAAAGCGAGAAATCCAAAATGCGAGCTTTCTCCTTAGACCTTTGTACGAGGCGGCATGGAGGTACCCCATTGTGACACTTGGTTAAAACATGTGCATTGCAAAGATCCGGTAGTCCAAGCTAATTAGGACAAGGTGCGGGCACTATTAGTATACTATGCATGAGGCTTGCAACTTGTAAGATATAATTTTCATAACTCATATGCTTTATTACTACCGTTGACAAAATTGTTTCATGTTTTCAAAATAAAAGCTCTAGCACAAATATAGCAATCGATGCTTTCCTCTTTGAAGGACCATTCTTTTACTTTTATGTTGAGTCAGTTCACCTATTTCTCTCCACCTCAAGAAGCAAACACTTGTGTGAGCTGTGCATTGATTCCTACATACTTGCATATTGCACTTGTTATATTACTCTATGTTGATAATTATCTATGAGATATACATGTTGCAAGTTGAAAGCAACCGCTGAAACTTAATCTTCCTTTGTGTTGCTTCAATACCTTTACTTTGATTTATTGCTTTATGAGTTAACTCTTATGCAAGACTTATTGATGCTTGTCTTGAAGTACTATTCATGAAAAGTCTTTGCTTTATGATTCACTTGTTTACTCATGTCATTACCATTGTTTTGATCGCTGCATCCACTACATATGTTTACAAATAGTATGATCAAGGTTATGATGGCATGTCACTTCGGAAATTATCTTTGTTATCGTTTTACCCGCTCGGGACGAGCGAGAACTAAGCTTGGGGATGCTGATACGTCTCCGACGTATCGATAATTTCTTATGTTCCATGCCATATTATTGATGATACCTACATGTTTTATGCACACTTTATGTCATATTCGTGCATTTTCCGGAACTAACCTATTAACAAGATGCCGAAGTGCCGGTTCTGTTTTCTGCTGTTTTTGGTTTCAGAAATCCTAGTAACGAAATATTCTCGGAATCGGACGAAATCAACGCCCGGGTTCCTATTTTTCCCGGAACCATCCAGAACACCCGAGAGCCGCCGGAGGGAAGCCACGGGGGCCCCACACCACACCCGGCGCGGCCGGAGGGGGGCCGCGCCGCCCTATGGTGTGGTGGCCCCAGGCCCCATCCGAGGCTGCCCTTCCGCCTATTTAAAGCCTCCGTCGCGAAAACCCTATTACGTTGGACGAAACCCACAGAAACCTTCCAGAGCCGCCGCCATCACGAAGCCAAGATCTGGGGGACAGGAGTCTCTGTTCCGACACCCTGCCGGAGCGGGGAAGTGCCCCCGGAAGGCTTCTCCATCGACACCGCTGCCATCTCCACCGTCATCTTCATCACCGCTGCTGCTCCCATGAGGAGGGAGTAGTTCTCCATCGAGGCTCGGGGCTGTACCGGTAGCTATGTGGTTCATCTCTCTCCTATGTACTTCAATACAATAATCTCATGAGCTGCCATACATGATTGAGATTCATATGATGATGCTTGTAATCTAGATGTCACTATGCTAGTCAAGTGAGTTTTACTTATGTGATCTCCGGAGACTCCTTGTCCCACGTGTGTAAAGGTGACGAGTGTGTGCACCGTGTGGGTCTCTTAGGCTATATTTCACAGAATACTTACTCACTGTTATGAATGGCGTAGTGAAGTGCTTATTTATATCTCTTTATGATTGCAATGTGTTTTGTATCACAATTTATCTATGTGCTACTCTAGTGATGTTATTAAAGTAGTTTATTCCTCCTGCACGGTGTAATGGTGACGAGTGTGTGCATCCGTGTTAGTACTTGGCATATGCTATGATCATGATCTCTTATAGATTGTGGAGTTAATTATCATTATGATAGTATTGATGTGATCTATTCCTCCTACATAGTGTGAAGGTGACAGTGTGCATGCTGTGTTAGTACTTGGTTTAGTCGTGTTGATCTTTCTTGCACTCTAAGGTTATTTAAATATGAACATTGAATTGTGGAGCTTGTTAACTCCGGCATTGAGGGTTCGTGTAATCCTACGCAATGTGTTCATCATCCAACAAAAGTGTAGAGTATGCATTTATCTATTCTGTTATGTGATCAAAGTTGAGAGTGTCCACTAGTGAAAGTCTAATCCCTAGGCCTTGTTCCTAAATACGCTATCGCTGCTTGTTTACTTGTTTTACTTGCGTTACTCTCGCTACCATATTACCACCATCAACTACACGCCAGCAAGCTATTTTCCGGTGCCGTTACTACTGCTCATATTCATTCATACCACCTGTATTTCACTATCTCTTCGTCGAACTAGTGCACCTATTAGGTGTGTTGGGGACACAAGAGACTTCTTGCTTTGTGGTTGCAGGGTTGCATGAGAGGGATATCTTTGACCTCTTCCTCCCTGAGTTCGATAAACCTTGGGTGATCCACTTAAGGGAAACTTGCTGCTGTTCTACAAACCTCTGCTGTTGGAGGCCCAACACTGTCTACAAGAATAGAAGCTCCCGTAGACATCAGTGCGCAAGGAGGCCCATGAAGCGGAAAGGAAGAGATTGAGGGAAAGAGTTGCTGAGGAGCGAGCAGTGATACGTCCCAAACGTATCTATAATTTTTGATGCTCCATGCTTGTTTTGTTATAATTATTATATGTTTTATGTGCACTTTTCCACACTTTTTAGCAATTTCTGGGACTAACCTATTGCCGCAGTGCCAGTTCCTGTTTTTCTACTGTTTTTGTGTTTCAGAAAAGTTGTACATGAAAGTTTCTCGGAATTGGACAAAACAAAAGCCCAGAGTCTTATTTTTTTAGGACGAAGACGGAGCTAGAAGGACACGAGCAGGAGAGCTGCCACGTGGCAGTACATAGGGCAAGCGCGGCCCCACCCTTGGCCGCGCCTGGCCCATGTACTGGCGCCTCGTCGCCTCGCTTGCTCCGCCCTTCCGCTTATTTATTCCTCGTATCGGGAAAACCCCAGGGACCCGAGCCTCCATCCACGAAAAGTTCTGACGCCGCCGTCAACCGAAACCCTAGTTTGAGAGGGTTCTGCAGTCCATCCCGGCACCCTGCCGGAGAGGGAAATCACCACCGGAGGCCTCTACATCACCATGTCTTCATCCGAGGTGATGCATGAGTAGTCCTCCACGGGACCATGGGTCCATAGCAGTAGCTAGATGGCTGTCCTCTCCTTGTTGTGCTTCATGTATAGATCTTGTGAGCTGCCTAACATGATCAAGATCATCTATTTGTAATTGCTACATGTTGGTTTGATGTGGATCCGATTTATAGAGAGATTGCTTTGGTTGAGATTATGTATTATGATCTTGCATGCTCTCCGTATCTAGTAGATGCTCTGACCAAGTAGATGCTAGCGACTCCAAGAGGGAGTATTTATGCTCGAAAGTGGGTTCATGCCTCTATTTAACCATGGGAAGTGACCTTGTTCTCTACGGTTGTAGATGTGTTGTTGCTACTAGGGAGAAAATAGCGGTGTTCTATTCAAGGGTAGTTTCATCGTTTACTTTACACACATTGCTTAAAGCGATAGTCCGTTGCTTGCAACTTAATACTCAAGGGTGTCGCGGATGCAATCCTGAAGGTGGATTATTAGCCATAGATGCAGTTGGATTACAGTCTATGTATATTTTTTAATGCCCGCATACTTTCATAGCATATATTCTGCACCAACCATTAGCGTAGAATCTCTGTTTGTCAATTGACCATCTGTAATTTGTTTACCCGGCATATTTATTTTATTGGGGAGGCGCCTCTAGTGAACTGTGGATCCTGGCCCTTCGAGGAGTTGGCCCTTTTGCCCTTTGACAATGCATTTTTCTTGCCCTTGCTGCTAGGCTCGAAGACATCATCGTCGTCCTCGCTCTCATCCTCCCATGGTACGGGATAAGTTAAAAGCAGTTGTTTTTTCATCATCCTTCCATGTTAGTTTCTTCCACTTCTCATTCAACCTGATAAGCTCACACCTTATTTCCCGGGGCTACAAGCAGGCATCTTCTTCAGTGGATATCCATGAGAACAAGTCTCAAATTCCCTACCCACCTTACGGAGCAAGGCGTCGCTACAGATGAACTCATTTCTCTACCTTACTCTCCATCATCATATAGGGGGCACTATCTAGAAGAGGTTTTGGCCATGAATTTATTGAAAAGATGGGGGAATTCTTATGTGGGAGATTCATCTTGTAGGGAGAGGACACTGAAACAGAAGTAAACGCTGTGGGGTATTTATAGGTTGGGAAGGACAGAGTTTCGGCGGGAAGGTACGAGCGGGAGAAAAGTGGCGGGAAATTTCGGTGGGGAATTAGTGGCGGGAAAACTGGGCGGGAGATGCGGGAAATTTCGGCGGGAGGTAAGTGGCGGGAAAACTGGGCGAGAACATGTGACCGGAAAATAAGTGGCAAAGATATTGGGGGCACATTCATTTCAAATTAAGAATACAACTATAATTAAAATACATATGATACATAGGTCATGCATACATAAGTGTGTGATACATAGGTATGTATACATGAATATCTGATACATAGGTCATACATCAGCCGTGATGACGTCTAGGTTGTCGTGCGGGTGGCGTAGCACGAGGTGTCCAACCAAACCTGTCCGGGGGCTGATGTTGAGAGCATGGTTCTGGTGTAGGATCCTGCATACTGACATAGTTTTGCAGTGTGATGTAATACTCCATGTGCTCAGCATCCTGATCACTAGCTCCCCATGAAGGGTTGGACGTGCTGCGTGTATCCTCGGGCACGAAACATAAGTGATGTAAAACTAAGTAGAGTATAGTTTATATGGAACTCAATAGCTAGAACAATACATACACTGCGTGTATCCTCCTCCTCCTATGAAAAGAGCCTGCTGCTGCCACCGGTCAAAAGAAACTTGCTGCTGAAAGTCGTCGAACTAACCGTGCTGCTGCTGCGGATAGTTGTCGAACGAAGGAGTGTGCTGCTACTGCCACGACGAACCTCCTGACCAGTCAAGAGGTGGTGGTCTGGGTGTCGCCAACGATGTGAGACGTGGCCGTGAAGCGTGCTGCTGCTGAAAGTCGTCGAACGAAGTAGTGTGCTGTTGCTGCAACGACGAACATCCTGCCCGGTCAGGAGGTGATGGTCTTGAGTGTCACCGTCAGTGTGAGACGTGGCCGTGGATCGTGTCGTCGCTGCTACTATGTGGAGGGGTGCGGTGGAAGGTGGTGGCGCTGAACGACGTCGGAAGTACGGCGGCACGTGATAGCCGAGTAGATATCGCGTAGCTTCTCCTCGAGACACCTCAACCAGGACACATGCTACTCGCGTGGCAGAAGAGGCCCAGTGGACACGAAATGTGTGTACCGAGCGACTTCATCCTGTAAGTCCGAAGTGCTCTGACCCTGCAAAATCATGGTAGTATATAAAACGTAGAACTCAATATGTAAACGATAAGTATGTTGGTGGAATATAAAGATACGTACCTCGGTTTTAATATTTGATCTTAACCAAATCCAACCAGCTCGTCCATGACTCTCGGACACGCGTTTTTGTTGGCAAGCTCATTCTTGTTTTCCATTGTTGTGAACGCCTTTGTTGTAACTTCAAAACCAATTTATCAATAATTAGTGAACACTTAACCTGAGCTCTGCTCAACCGTAGGGCCAACGGAAACATGAGCAGCACCAGCCGTGCACTGCTTGTAGAGAGCAGGATGGCAGCAGGAGCAAGATGCTTGGGCGAGGCGACCAGATGAGTTTCAGATGGCATCACCTGGTCTTGTTGTGACGCACCTGAAGAGCATGCTGATACAAATTCCATGTTTTATGAACCACCCTCTGTGTAAAACTTGACAATTTGGAAGTTAATGATTTCTCGGCGAATAGAGAAGCGAGACACCACCACATCCACAACATAGCTCCTTCCAAGACTCGCTAAGAACTCTTTGATGAGTATATCAGGGGGGTTGCCGATTAAATCCGTGGCAACATCTCAAAAAAAAAACCATGCCAACCACCGCTTCACCATCTCCCGCGTTCACACAAAGCGCGTACCTCAAAACCACAACAATAATTATGAGAATTGCAAACCATAGACAACGAACAAGGAAAAACTCATCAAACAGATGATGACACCGATGACGACACCTGGGAATGACACTCCGGTTGTTACATGTCTTGCTTGAGCACCGAGACGTGTCGCCATCCTCAACAGCTCCGCAGCTGCACCGACCACATGATCGAAACAACCAATTCTGATTGCTTTCAATGGCCTGCACTTTCATCCTACACCTGAACATCCTATATATCCTGTAGTTTGAGGCACACATACAGTAAAAAAATGATCAACCCAAAATGAACATGCACAAAGGACAAAGGAAACAACATATACCATGGCCTCCTTCAAATGAGATCTGCAAGAAAGGCCATAGAAGAATTTTCAACATTAAGTGCACCAAGGCGACGGCCCTTTTGCGCGAGGCGTTCAACCGTGTAGTCAGGCCCAATAGCCTTCAAGATTTAAACAGAACATGTAACAATACCACAGACAGACATAGTAACACATGCTGAAAATATCTAAAGAAATCTAATACACACAACCATTGTTTCGAAAGGGCAGAAACTTGTGGATCCACATGATTAACACAAATCCCCGAGCCGTATCTTGGGGTCAGATTAAGCATGGCTGCACATAACGAAAACATACTCAGGAGCCATTTTTACAAACAATGAACCCACATGTCAATACCTTAAAATTAGTAGAGACTAAACTGATTAAAACAAAATAGAAAAGATATTAGTAAACCCGGTTGCACATAAGTCCTGCAGCTTGAAAGTGCAGCCCATGGCAAGCAGTATGAGAGGCTCCATGTTACTCCTACAAACCAGTTCATCCGCACCAACCTGCTTAGCAGGCTCTAGCAAGCTCTCCCCACAGAACCACAATAGCGGTGAGCCTACAAAAAGAGCCTTCAGCCATCATGACCAGAGAATCTGAATAAACTATCTGCGGGTATGTAAGCTTGCCAGCCAGAGAAGAGTAAAAATAAGTGCCTGGAAACAAGGTAGGAGCTAGCCGAAAAAGAGCAAGCGCGCAATTCCTCCTAAAATAAGCAAGAATCAAGCAGCACAATATGGCCATCCATATCCGAAAGGAAACGGATTCCAGAAAGAAGGCAATAGCTTTCAGTAGTAAGATGAAAAACAAGAATGAAGAAGCACTTCTCTAAGTGAGGGGTCGAAGCACTCGAAGAACCTCCTATGAGTCATCGGCGCCTCATCCCTTATATATGCCAAGAGTACAGACGACCTGAAACAAAACACTAACTAATTATATGTCACCTCAATGACAACATACAGAGCTGTATATTAACATATGACAGTCTAACTCGGTAAAATACCTATGGTTCTTTATGTCATATAGGGATCTCCTATAGCACAATTGACTTTGGAATAAAACCTAGATGAAATAAATCCAAGAATACAAGGAGTACAAATCTTTCTCGAAAGGGTAAATAAGCATTCCAAAGCATGCAAGATAAAGCAAGTTGCATTTTACCCTGCAAATATTATGAACCAATCAACACTTTTTTGGCAGCATACTTGAGTAACTTTGTAGCGTCTTAAAAGTCAATCTATCTTGTCTAAACTCTAATAGGTTTGCCAATTGAACTAAATGAAATGCATTACTGATGGCTGTGATTTGTTTGAGCAGTTGCGCTTTACACATGTCCATCCTAGAGAATCTATTCTATAGATCTGATTGCAAGTAAATTCCCAGTATTAGAGGAGTCAGTATGTTCCAAGGACCCTGCTATTTTCCAATAAATTATGTATAAGTAGTTCCTGCTACCCAGCACCAATTCTTCCTTCTCCTGCTAAAAAAGTGGATATATGTGTTTGTACATTGCAGAGTACATTTTTACCGACACTGGCACGAATGGCTGAAGCAGAAAGTGATGACCGGCACTCAAAGTGCTATTTTATATTCTAGATAATACACTTTTAGTGCCACAATAAGGAAGACATCATGTAAGGAACAACCCAACCGAAATACAACAGGGAAAGCAGCATACACGATTAAGAACTGAATCTTCATGCTAAGCCCGTGCTAGGTGAAATAGACCATAAATCTGTCATAGACCAAACTATCACTGCAATTCATGCTGAACAATTAAACCTGAATGCTAAACCTGCAGTAGGCAAAATCGATTCAGGACAAAGCAACCACGAGCCATCACCGTGATACGACATGAATCTGAAAAACCGCACAGCTAAATGCATTGCATATTTCGGGTCCAGGAACTCAAATCCCTAGCTAAAAACCTAAATCCGGAAAAGCATCTAGGTGTATACCAAGACGTAAACTGTCCAAACCAAAAATAGCCAGCATGTCCACACACGCCCAGAAAACAGCGAACACGACAAAGCGGCGGCACCGGCCGAAGGGACCCCAGCAAGATGTGCCCCCAAATTGACGAATCCGCAGCAACGCGCCCCGATCACGCGCAGATCGAGCCCAATCCCCAAGCAGCGACCGCACACACTCCCATCCAAGGAATAAAGCACACACCAGCCAACCATCCACACAAAAAACTGAGAGAAGAAAGGGGGGGAACACACCAACTTAGGCTGTTCATAGTGGAGAGTAACTTAGACTAGTAACATATGTCATGTTACTAGTCTAAGTTACTACCTCCATGGTGGGTAGTAACTTAGATGTGGTGTCATGTAATGTATCATTAATTATGTTGTAGACTCAAATTGCTTTGAGATGTGTGATATTATGGTAATATAGCTAGTTACCACCTCACTCTCTTTCTTCATTTATTGATATGCCATGTCATCAAAATGCCTTGGAATGTGTGATGTTACCACTTATGTTACCCCCACTATGAGCAGTCTTAGAGAGTCAACCGCGTCGGGGAAGACCGCCGCCGAAGCACCGCGCGCGCCGCTGCAAACCCATGCCTTCCAAGAACCGCGCTCGCCGCCACAAATCCACAAACGAAGAGGAGAAGCACACCAGAGCTATCCGAGAAGAACTTCCGCCGCAGGAAGAAACAAGGAAAGAAAGAGGCCACGCCGCGGTCAAAGGAACCCCGAACCGACACCCAGCCAGCCAGCCTCTTCTTTTTTTGAACAAGAAAAGGTTATATTATCATTAGAGCTCATAGTACAACATGTTTCGGTGACAAGGCGTCGAGTTTGGATCAAAGGTGCCCAAATGCACAATATGAAAGAAAGATGACCTAGCCAATTGTAGTTGATACCGAAAATTGCATATGAAGCCAAACAGCGATCGTTCATCGCCGACGACACAGACTCGATATTGCTGCATCTGCAGTCTTCGAGGGCCTCCATCATGCTCCATATCAGTTGATGCCCCGCGGGTGGATCTCCCAACGGTCTATCTGGCGTATGCACTCGAGGTTGAGAAGGATCAAGCTGAAGATTTTGAGGAACCATCACCGAGCTCAATCTCATAGGGTCCCCGCCGTTGAATCTAGGGATCAACAACAGAGATGTTGTCGTCCATCTCTGGTGACACAGCCCGAACAGCGGAAGGACAATATCTTCTAAAAGCTGATCATCTAGCAAATAGAACATTGTGCATGTAGAAATTATGACGCACCCATACTGCACCTTAAAAGCATTACCAAATTTGATAGTCTTGCATGCATAGAGGCAAGTCAGGCAGTTTTTGCTGACCATGAATCTGTTTATTTGAGTGTGAGCATAAGTGATGCTTCAAAAATGTGGCTGTTGTACTGACTTGGCTCCATAAGTTCACACTGGAAAAGATATTCCACTTCTGACATTCTAATCCTTGAGCAGCAAAAACCATACGCATACTCAAAATGAGCACATGTCAACTCCAGATTGATGGAAACTTCCGCCGTCTAATCCATATGGAATAACAGCATTCCATAATCGACCTGTTTGAGCTTGCCATTCAGCCAAAGATCATCATGTACATTTATTATCAAGAGGACACCACATCTTGGCATAGGAGCAGACTGTGTAAAATTCTTGCACATCATATTCTCCAGCCAGATTTTCACTAACAACAGAACCAGATGGTGATGTGCTTCTTAAATTCAGCCAGATTATACCAGGTTTGTAGCAACAAAACAAAGATGCTAACAATTGCTCGAAGGCAGATACCAAACTGATTGCTTGTAATAGGATAAGAAACAGCAAACCCGTGTGTGCTGCCTGACAAGTTCCAATCCTTGCACATGGGGAAGAAACTGCACGCCTTGGAGCCATATTCGAACATGCTTCTCATGAAAATCTGGAGCAGCAAACCTGGCAATTCCACAAAAGAACTGGAGGCATCGGCCTTGTGATCCTGGACCTGGCGCGGCATAGCAGCCAAGCCAGCCAGCCTCTTCGTGTCGTCGACACGTGAACACATGCGAGCGTGGAGGCCGTATCGCAATTTCGCTAGCCCAAATAGCGGCCTACGACCGAACGGCGACAACGCTGGTGGGACCCACGATAGCGACGGGAAAATCAACCAGGAGCGCTCCCAGTACTGCGAGCTTGAGCTCTTACAAGATATATGCTCTTTTGTCTCCAATATGAGTATATTTCAATGTATTTATTTGAACATGTGATATATGTCGTTCTTGGTAGATCAAAGTGATGTTTTCTTTCGCTTGTTGTGTGCCCAGGCTCTAAAAATTTGCTAGGTCTGCCACTGCCCCTTGGTCAGCCCAAGCGAAACCCTCACGCCAGGAGAGAAGAAAAGACGGATCAGAACGTGGGGAACAATCTGCCTGCGTCGCCAATCGGTGATCATCGTCAGCGGTTAGGTAGGTATACGTGATTCCTCTGTACCACAAGCATGTGATCCTAGAGGCCACACCCTCAAAAAATTTAAAAAGTAAGTTTTCATGTGTACCTAACAAACAATGGTATGAGCATTAATTAAACACTACGTGGAGAAGAGAAAAGCCCATCAACAACTAAGAATATGAAAAACAGCCTAGCCAGACCAGGCCATGTAGAAGAGAATCAACTCGACCCGACCAGCAAAGGTCAACCTCAGCCAGCTGAGCTCTAGTCACCTGAAAATCTACACGCAAGCGCCGCATCGATGACTATTCCGTGCGGTGCGTCAGGATTCGGAAAAGGAAAACGCTTTGTTTCCTCCGGAGGCTCGCGGGCTCTCGCTGCCTCCGGCTTCTCCGCGCGCCACGCGTCCATCCACTTGCCAGGCAGCCGCGCGTGGGGCCCACGAGGGTAACCTTATCTCTTTAGATCCTTTCTTCTCCATTTGATTCTACTGTTGCTCTTTTTTCCCCACGGCCACAGTTCGTCAATGCTCGTGAGATGGTGCCCTTGCCCCAAATCCGTGCAAGAGCTAAATCCGATGCGTTGCAGTTTGACCGTGCTCCCACGCTACCGCCGCCGTTCAAGGTCCCCATATCCCTGAATCTGCGAGGGGGTGGATGGTGGTGCTGCGATGAGCAGGCGGCGGTGTTGGAGGCGCTGCAGTGAGCAGGGGAGGTCACCGGCCAGCCCCGACTCCCTCCTTTTGCTGCAGGCATCGCCGCCGCTGCCCCTGCTGCAACCGCCTGCGGCAGAGCTTCAAAAGCTTCGCGCTGGAGCTGCAAAGGGCAGGACGTTGAAGCTACAACCGGCTATCGCCGGAGCTGCGAATGGGCGTCGTCGGAGCTGCGAAGAGCCACCGCAAGTGCTGCAAGGCCTACCGACGCTGGAGCTGCAACGGGCCACCACATGGAGCTGCAAAGGACCATGGTCGGCGCTGCAAAGGCCTACCGTCTGAGCTTCGAAGGGCCACCGCATATGCTGCAAGGCCTTCCAGCGGAACTACATGCAGCAAGCGGAGGCGCTCCCGGCGGCGGGCAGCGATGATGTGGCCGACGGATAGTGATGCTGAGGAGGGCGGCGATGCTGCAACCAGCGGCCGGCGATGCTACCATCGACGATTGGCGGTGTTGCCGGTGGTGGTCGGTGAGTTCTCGCCGGACCTTCACTCGACGGCGCGGGCACGACGGTGCTGCAAGGAGCTGAAGGTGGTGCTGCCAGCTCGTGCTGCAAGGAGGGGCGGCGGAGCTGCTTGCCGGAGTTCGCATGGCTTTGGTAACTATCGACGGTGCAAGGTGGAGCCGTCTACGAGGAGATCAGCGATGTCTGTGAGGGAGAGAACCCAGGAGCATGGAAAAGGGGAGGAGGACGAAGCTGCGTAGACCACAACCATCTTCTTCTTTTTTTAACCGTGGGAAAAGTACACGTGTCACGCTGGGATCCGGAGGTTCAGAAGTCCCGAACCTCCGGAGGATTATCAGCGCTGTCCTTCGGAAAAATACATCGCGCTCTCTATAGGAGCCGCTCACGCGCTGCCTTATCTACTCCATCCCGCACATGCTGCAGCTTATCGCCTCGCTGAACCACAAATTCTCTCTCTCTCTCCTTAGACCACCACTGGAGGCAGCGGCAAAATTATCGAGGAGCACAGCCCGGAGGGGTTGCCGCCGTCGCCAAGCACGCATCGAGATGCCGTCGGGCACGCGATCCGCAGGTGAGGCCGCCGCTGGGCAAGCTGTGGGAGGGGAGTCCGCCGCCGTCAAGGGAGACCGCCGCTGGGCACGCGAGCACGCAGCCGCAGGGGAGGCCGCCACCGGGCACGCGAGAACGCGGAAGCAGTTGAGGCTGCCGCTGGGCATGCTTTCCGAGTGCAGTCCGCTGCCGTCAAGCATGCAGCCGCAGGGGAGGCCTCCGCTGGGCACGCGAGCACGCGGCCGCAGGTGAGGCTTCCGCCGGGCATGCTCTGAGAGGGCTGTCCCCCGCCGTCAAGCATGCGGCCGAAGGGGAGGCCGCCGCCGCGCACGCTCTCGGAAGGGAGTTCGCCGCCGTCAAGCACGCACGAGAAGGAAGCTGTCGACTACGAACGAGTGAGGAGACGACGTTCGCCGGATAGCGCGCGGAGGCCGCCGCCGACTGGCGCGAGAGGACGCGTCCATGGACTAGCGTGGGGAGGCGTCCGCCCACGAGCACGCAAGAGGAAAGCACCGCCGAGCTTGCAGCCGGGAGTCCGCCATCGGCAAGCGTGAGGAGAAGTCTGCCGAGTCAAGCTCCAGCAGGCTGTCGCCGTATGCGCGGGGCGGCTACCCTTGTCGAGCGCGATGAGGAATCCGGCGAGGCGGCGACACGGGCGAGTTCACTCTTCCCTGCCCGAGTTTCGTCTTCCCTACATTTAGAACGGCTGTGCTCTAGATATTTCTCCCGGAGATACTCATCGTTGTTTTCATGTGAGCGATCCGTAGTTAGTACCAATCGAACCTGGAAATTAGTAGTACTGCCATTTGAATCAGGCAGTTATTACCGATTCAATCTGGCAATTATGTTTGACTAACCTGTCAATCAAACTATTTAACCTGGTAATTAGAGCCTAATTAATATGTCGGTAATTATCCTGGCAACTCGGCCTAATTAATCTGGGAAAAAGGTATATTACTCTGGCAACTCAAATAAGTAACAATTAACCTGACAATTAGTATTAATCTGGCAACTAGGCTAACTAATATTGAAGCTAAGCCAAATTATTTCTGCAATTAGTAATCTGGCAACTAGATTTAGTTAATATGGCAATTGCTAACACTTCAGTGTTTATGCGATCTAAACGGTGGCACATGCGTGTGTGGTAGTCTACATGTGTGTACTAGTACCGAATGTGTTATACTGTATTAAATATGTTCATATCCGTGTGAGATACGCACTAGTGAGCTGGAGCAAACAGTGCGACAAGACATGTCAGAATCCACTACAATCTAAAAGATGTGAACAAGAAAATTTCAGCTAGTTTAGGTCTGACAACTTATAGACCCGTGCAGGTCGTACTAGTATTAGATGCCGTCCATGCTAATACTGACGCATTGGGCTGTCCCGCGCACGGTATAGGCCGCCGCACGGAAGTGACTCCCGTGCAGCGCCGCTGTGTAGCATCGTCCATAAAAAAAAGATGCATCTAGCCAGCAAACGGAGGCTGATTAGTCCTAACCAGCCATCACTCCTAATATGGAAAGTACTCAAACCCACCAATCTGAGAAAGAAACCCACGGCCAGAGCACACGCACTAAAAAAAAAGTAAGTTTAGCATATAGTGACTATACGTGCATTTAATGTCAAGCGATTTTTTTAAAAATCATAACTTTCAAACCATTTGTCGAAATTGCGATCCGTTTTCACCGTTGGGCCTCTCGCGACGAGATCTTCGAAACTAGATCTCATTTGTATATATTTTGACAAACTTTTTTTCCGAAAACCAATTCAGTTGTTGCGGAAAAGCAACTCTAGTATTATGGCGAAGCAATTTCGTACAAAGAGTTGGTTACACTAGTTTTTTTTGTATATTTTGTACCAATTTAATTTCTAAGATACTCAGTTAGCAACAACCATCATCAACACTTGTATCGAGACATCAACTTTGCTCTACTAGCCGCTAGTCATACTACGGCATATTCTAAGGGATGCAACTTATTGTATAAGATCGGCTCAGCTTGATAGCATTAAGAAAGTGGGACACGACCAACCTCGGCAGCGTACTCGCGAGGGTTCACTATTAGGGATGCAACATATCGTATATAACTCTAATCAAGATCGGCTCAGCTTGATGGCATCAAGGAAGTGGGACACGATCGACCTTAACAGCAGCGTTCTCGCGAGGGCGGTATGTCATCGTGTGCTTGCTCTCCAAAACTGATCCGGATAACCAAACTCCATGTGTGAAGCAACAACTTACTTTGAAAAAAAATACAACTTAGTACATCTGCCAGCAAAACTCAACTTAGAACGCATGTGAAGCAACGACTTACTGTCTACTGTCCATAGTATGCAACTTAGCAAATTTATAGGGGAAATTTACTTCTGCAAAATCAACTTAGCTCATGTGCGACAACAATAAATATTTCATGAAAATACAACTTAGCATATGTTTGAACCAACAATTTATTGTCTTTGTCGAAGCGCCATTGCGAGCAACTCTAGTGTCACTGGAAAATCGGTAGGCAACTTCACGACAATGGTACACAACTTGATAACAATGATGCTAACTAATTTAGTACTACTGGTAGATAACTTAGACACGATGATAGATAAGTTTCAATGATGATGCACAAATTTACCATCCATTCCCGAATGTGGTTGCATTTGACGTCATCCCCTACTAGGTTGCAACTAGAGAAGACACAATTGCTACACTCCTTAAAACTAAGTAATTGCTCACGCTTAGGTATAGAGGTATGGAACTTCACAGGTAGGACATGCAACTTTGCAGTAGGGGTATACAAATTAGTAATAATGAGTATACAACTTAGCAAACGCGCGAGTCTATAATTTATTGTGCAAAATTACAACTTAGCTCACATGCGGAACCAATAATACCGCCGATAAAAATACAACTTAGAAGATGTCCGAAGAAAGAATTTGTTGTCTTTGTGGCAGCCAACCCCGCGAGGTGTAGCTCCGACGGGTTGAATTTGCGCCGCTCCACCTCTGTGCGGAAAACGAGGGGCTGCGGCGGCGATTCCCCACCACCCAAACCACCGCCTCCCCTAGCGGAGCTACCGCGGTTAGCCATGGGGAGGTGGAGCAACGGCGAAGCAGCGCTGACGAGGTGACGATTGCTTGTCGAAGGAGGTGGAGCGAGGCGGCGGAGCGAGTGATACGTCTCCGACGTATCGATAATTTCTTATGTTCTATGCCATATTATTGATGATACCTACATGTTTTACGCACACTTTATGTCATATTCGTGCATTTTCTGGAACTAACCTATTAACAAGATGTCGAAGTGCCGCTTCGTTGTTTTCGTTGTTTTTGGTTTCAGAAATCCTAGTAACGAAATATTCTCGGAATTGGACGAAATCAAGACCCAGGGGCCTATTTTGCCACGAACCTTCCAAAAGACCGAAGAGCATACGAAGTGGGGCCACGAGGTGGCCAGACCATAAGGCGGCGCAGCCAAGGAGGGCCCCGCGCCGCCCTGTGGTGTGGGCCCCTCGTCAGCCCTCCGACTCTGCCCTTCCGCCTACTTAAAGCCTCCGTCGCGAAACCCCTGAGGCGAAAAACCACGATACAAAAAACCTTCCAGAGACGCCGCCGCCGCCAATCCCATCTCGGGGGATTCTGGAGATCTCCTCCGGCACCCTGTCGGAGAGGGGATTCATCTCCCGGAGGACTCTACACCGCCATGGTCGCCTCCGGAGTGATGAGTGAGTAGTTCACCCCTGGACTATGGGTCCATAGCAGCAGCTAGATGGTTGTCTTCTCCTCCTTGTGCTTAATTGTTGGATCTTGTGAGCTGCCTAACATGATCAAGATCATCTATCTGTAATACTCTATGTTGTGTTTGTCGGGATCCGATGGATAGAGAATACCATGTTATGTTAATTATCAAGTTATTGCATATGTGTTGTTTATGATCTTGCATGCTCTCCGTTATTAGTAGAGGCTCCGGCCAAGTTGATGCTAGTAACTCCAAGAGGGAGTATTTATGCTCGATAGTGGGTTCATGCCTGCATTGACACACGGGACGAGTGACGTAAAGTTCTAAGGTTGTGTTGTGCTCGTTGCCACTAGGGATAAAACATTGATGCTATGTCCGAGGATGTAGTTATTGATTACATTACGCACCATACTTAATGCAATTGTCCGTTGTTAGCAACTTAATACTTGGAGGGGTTCGGACGATAACCCGAAGGTGGACTTTTTAGGCATAGATGCGAGTTGGATGGCGGTCTATGTACTTTGTCGTAATGCCCAATTAAATCTCACTATACTTATCATGACATGTATGTGCATTGTTATGCCCTCTCTATTTGTCAATTGCCCGACTGTAATTTGTTCACCCAACATGCTTTTATCTTATGGGAGAGACACCTCTAGTGAACTGTGGACCCCGGTCCATTCTTTAATACCGAAATACAAATCTGCTGCAATACTTGTTTTTACCGTTTTCTCTCGCAAACAATCATCTTCCACACAATTCGGTTAATCCTTTGTTACAGCAAGCCGGTGAGATTGACAACCTCACTGTTTCGTTGGGGCAAAGTACGTTGGCTGTGTTGTGCAGGTTCCACGTTGGCGCCGGAATCCCTGGTGTTGCGCCGCACTACATCCCGCCGCCATCAACCTTCAACGTGCTTCTTGGCTCCTCCTGGTTCGATAAACCTTGGTTTCTTTCTGAGGGAAAACTTGCTGCCGTGCGCATCATACCTTCCTCTTGGGGTTGCCCAACGAACGTGTGAAATACACGCCATCAAGCATATTTTCACGGCGCCGTTGTCGGGGAGATCAAGACACGCTGCAAGGGGAGTCTCCACTTCTCAACCTCTTTACTTTGTTTTTGTCTTGCTTTATTTTATTTACTACTTTGTTTGCTGCATTATATCAAAACACAAAAAAATTAGTTGCTAGTTTTACTTTATTTACTATCTTTTTGCTATATCAAAAACACAAAAAAAAAATAGTTACTTGCATTTGCTTTACTTATTTCAACATGTTTCCTCTTAATTTTACTGTAAAAGATATACCTGTGGGATAAGGGTCTATAATTGGAAGAGATAATATAGAAGAATTTTTCACCCATGTTAGTATGCATGAAGATCTTAAAGATATACCACTTGCAAAAGCTGTCCCTACTTATGAAGATGCCTCTGTTTGTTTGGTGCGCATGATGGAAGCTAGATTTATTAGTCTCAACCCCATAATACGACACATGTTCCTTACACTTTCTGATATGGAGCGGGGAGAGAAGAGAGATTTTGTTCTAAAAGTCTTAGTGCGAGAATTTGAAGATATAGCTATAGAAGCTAGAAAAGTTTTTATTAAGCATAAGAGGCTTGGCTTTTATACCGACTTTAAAAGAACACTTGAAAAAATGGATATGTATAGAATGAAATATACCGATAATGCTAATGATGGTGGGGAGATCAAAGCACCAATACCATGTAAACTCCTAGCTACGAATGATGCACTAGAAAATAACTATGCTTGGCTTGTTCCCGAAAATTTGTTCGATGAGAGTAGCAAGCCCAAGACTAATGAAAAGGGAGACGCTCGAAACTTATGTATCCAATATACTATGCATGGTTGAGAAAACTCCAAACCCCGCTGTAGATGCACCACCCTTTGATAACACTTGAGTTACACTTTCGCGCCTAGCCGAAAGGCGTTAAAGAAAAGCGCTTATGGGAGACAACCCATGTTTTTACTACAGTATTTTTGTTTTATATTTGAGCCTTGGAAGTTGTTTACTACTGTAGCAACCTCTCCTTATCTTAGTTTTGAGTTTTGTTGTGCCAAGTAAAGTCTTTCATAGTAAAGTAAGTACTAGATTTGGATTACTGCGCAGTTCCAGATTTCTTTTCTGTCACGAATCTGGGTCTACCTCCCTGTAGGTAGCTCAGAAAATTAAGCCAATTTACGTGCATGATCCTCAGATATGTACGCAACTTTCATTAAATTTAAGCATTTTCATTTGAGCAAGTCTGGTGGCCTAATAAAATCCATCTTTACGGACTGTTCTGTTTTCACAGATTCTGTCTTTTATTTCGCATTGCCTCTTTTGCTATGTTGGATGAATTTCTTTGATCCATTAATATCCAGTAGCTTTATGCAATGTCCAGAAGTGTTAAGAATGATTGTGTCACCTCTGAACATGTTAATTTTTATTATGCCTAACCCTCTAATGAGTTGTTTCGAGTTTGGTGTGGAGGAAGTTTTCAAGGATCAAGAGAGGAGTATGATGCAATATGATCAAGGAGAGTGAAAGCTCTAAGCTTGGGGATGCCCCGGTGGTTCACCCCTGCATATTCTAAGAAGACTCAAGCGTCTAAGCTTGGGGATGCCCAAGTCATCCCCTTCTTCATCGATAACATTATCAGGTTCCTCCCCTGAAACTATATTTTTATTCTGTCACATCTTATGCACTTTGCTTGGAGCGTCGGTTTGTTTTTGTTTTTTGTTTTGTTTGAATAAAATGGATCCTAGCATTCACTTTATGGGAGAGAGACACGCTCCGATGTAGCATATGGACAAGTATGTCCTTAGGCTCTACTCATAGTATTCATGGCGAAGTTTCTTCTTCGTTAAATTGTTATATGGTTGGAATTGGAAAATGCTACATGTAGTAATTCTAAAATGTCTTGGATAATTTGATACTTGACAATTGTTGTGCTCATGTTTAAGCTCTTGCATCATATACTTTGCACCCATTAATGAAGAAATACTTAGAGCTTGCTAATTTGGTTTGCATATTTGGTTTCTCTAGAGTCTAGATAACATCTAGTATTGAGTTTTGAACAATAAGGAAGACGGTGTGGAGTCTTATAATGTTTACAATATGTCTTTTATGTGAGTTTTGCTGCACCGTTCATCCTTGTGTTTGTTTCAAATAACCTTGCTAGCCTAAACCTTGTATCGAGAGGGAATACTTCTCATGCATCCAAAATACTTGAGCCAACCACTATGCCATTTGTGTCCACCATACCTACCTACTACATGGTATTTATCCGCCATTCCAAAGTAAATTGCTTGAGTGCTACCTTTAAAATTCCATCATTCACCTTTGCAATATATAGCTCATGGGACAAATAGCTTAAAAACTATTGTGGTATTGAATACGTACTTATGCACTTTATCTCTTATTAAGTTGCTTGTTGTGCGATAACCATGTTTCTGGGGACGCCATCAACTATTCTTTGTTGAATATTGATGTCTACGTTCCCCCTCCTTTCCTGTAGACAGTGTTGGGCCTCCAAGAGCAGAGGTTTGTAGAACAGCAGCAAGTTTTCCCTTAAGTGGATCACCCAAGGTTTATCGATCTCGGGGAGGAAGAGGTCAAAGATATCCCTCTCATGCAACCCTGCAACCACAAAGCAAGAAGTCTCTTGTGTCCCCAACACACCTAATAGGTGCACTAGTTCGGCGAAGAGATAGTGAAATACAGGTGGTATGAATAAGTAGTAGCAACGGCACCAGAAAAGTGCTTTGCCCAGGACCGTAAACAAGCAGTAATAACGCAGCAGTAGTAACGCAGTAAAACAGTAAACAAGCAGCGATAGCAGTATTTAGGAACAAGGCCTAGGGATTAGACTTTCACTAGTGGACACTCTCAACATTGATCACATAACAGAATAGATAAATGCATACTCTACACTCTTGTTGGATGATGAACACATTGCGTAGGATTACACGAACCCTCAATGCCGGAGTTAACAAGCTCCACAATAATGCTCATATTTTAGTAACCTTTAGTGTAAGATAGATCAAAAGACTAAACCAAGTACTAGCATAGCATGCACACTGTCACCTTCATGCATATGTAGGAGGAATAGATCACATCAATATTATCACAGCAATAGTTAACTTCGCAATCTACAAGAGATCATGATCATAGCATAAACCAAGTACTAACACGGTGCACACACTGTCACCTTTGCACACATGCAGGAGGAATAAAACTACTTTAATAACATTGCTAGAGTAGCACATAGATAAATTGTGATACAAACACATTGCAATCATAAAGAGATATAAATAAGCACCTCACTATGCCATTCAACAGTGAATAAGTATTCTGTGAAATATAGCCTAAGAGACCCACACGGTGCACACACTTTCACCTTTACACACGTGGGACAAGGAGTCTCCGGAGATCACATAGGTAAAACTCACTTGACTAGCATAATGACATCTAGATTACAAGCATCATCATATGAATCTCAATCATGTAAAGCAGCTCATGAGATTATTGTATTGAAGCACATAGGAGAGAGATGAACCACATAGCTACCGGTACAGCCCCGAGCCTCGATGGAGAACTACTCCCTCCTCATGGGAGCAGAGCGGCGGTGATGAAGATGGCGGTGGAGATGGCAGCGGTGTCGATGGAGAAGCCTTCCGGGGGCACTTCCCCGCTCCGGCAGGGTGCCGGAACAGAGACTCCTGTCCCCGGATCTTGGCTTCGCGATGGCGGCGGCTCCGGAAGGTTTTCCGTATCGTGGTTTTTCTCCTCAGGGGTTTCGCGACGCGAGCTTTAAGTAGGCGAAGAGGCGGCGCAGGAGGGTCGAAGGGGTGGCCACACCATATGGCGGCGCGGCCAGGGCCTGGGCCGCGCCGGCCTATGGTCTGGGGCCCCGGTGCCCCCCTCTCGGTCCTTCCCGGGTGTTCTGGATGCTTCCGGTGAAAATAGGAACCCGGGTCTTCGTTTCGTCCAATTCCGAGAATATTTCGTTACTAGGATTTACGAAACCAAAAACAACGAAAACAGGAACCGGCACTTCGACATCTTGTTAATAGGTTAGTTCCGGAAAATGCACGAATATGACATAAAGTGTGCATAAAACATGTAGGTATCATCAATAATATGGCATAGAACATAAGAAATTATCGATACGTCGGAGACGTATCAAGCATCCCCAAGCTTAGTTACGCTCGTCCCGAGCAGGTAAAACGATAACAAAGATAATTTCGAAGTGATATGCCATCATAACCTTGATCATACTATTTGTAAACATATGTAGTGGATGCAGCGATCAAAACAATGGTAATGACATGAGTAAACAAGTGAATCATAAAGCAAAGACTTTTCATGAATAGTACTTCAAGACAAGTATTAATAAGTCTTGCATAAGAGTTAACTCATAAAGCAATAAATCAAAGTAAAGGCATTGAAGCAACACAAAGGAAGATTAAGTTTCAGCGGTTGCTTTCAACTTGTAACATGTATATCTCATGGATAATTGTCAACATAGAGTAATATAACAAGTACAATATGCAAGTATGTAGGAATCAATGCACAGTTCACAGAAGTGTTTGCTTCTTGAGGTGGAGAGAAATAGGTGAACTGACTCAACATAAAAGTAAGAAGAATGGTCCTTCAAAGAGGAAAGCATCGATTGCAATATTTGTGCTAGAGCTTTTATTTTGAAAACATGAAATAATTTTGTCAACGGTAGTAATAAAGCATATGAGTTATGTACATTATATCTTACAAGTTGCAAGTCTCATGCATAGTATACTAATAGTGCCCGCACCTTGTCCTAATTAACTTGGACTACCGGATCTTTGCAATGCACATGTTTTGACCAAGTGTCACAATGGGGTACCTCCATGCCGCCCGTACAAAGGTCTAAGGAGAAAGCTCGCATTTTGGATTTCTCGCTTTTGATTATTCTCAACTTAGACATCCATACCGGGACAACATGGACAACAGATAATGGACTCCTCTTTAATGCATAAGCATGTGGCAACAATTATTATTCTCATATGAGATTGAGGATATATGTCCAAACTGAAACTTCCACCATTAATCATGGCTTTAGTTAGCGGCCCAAAGTTCTTCTCTAACAATATGCATGCTCCAACCATGAAGGTGGTAGATATCTCTTGCTTCAGACAAGACGGACATGCATAGCAACTCACATGATATCCAACAAAGAATAGTTGATGGCGTTCCCAGAAACATGGTTATTGCACAACAAACAACTTAATAAGAGATAAAGTGCATAAGTACATATTCAATACCACAATAGTTTTTAAGCTATTTGTCCCATGAGCTATATATTGCAAAGGTGAATGATGGAATTTTAAAGGTAGCACTCAAGCAATTTACTTTGGAATGGCGGATAAATACCATGTAGTAGGTAGGTATGGTGGACACAAATGGCATAGTGGTTGGCTCAAGGATTTTGGATGCATGAGAAGTATTCCCTCTCGATACAAGGTTTAGGCTAGCAAGGTTTATTTGAAACAAACACAAGGATGAACGGTGCAGCAAAACTCACATAAAAGACATATTGTAAACATTATAAGACTCTACACCGTCTTACTTGTTGTTCAAAACTCAATACTAGAAATTATCTAGACCTTAGAGAGACCAATTATGCAAACCAAATTTTAGCATGCTGTATGTATTTTTTCACTAATAGGTGCAAAGTATATGATGCAAGAGCTTAAACATGAGCACAACAATTGCCAAGTATCACATTACCCAAGACATTATAGCAATTACTACATGTAGCATTTTCCAATTCCAACCATATAACAATTTAACGAAGAGGAAACTTCGCCATGAACATTAAAAGCTAAGAACACATGTGTTCATACGAACCAGCGGAGCGTGTCTCTCTCCCACACAAGGATGAACTTATTCAAACAAAGGCAAAAACAAAAACAAACGGACGCTCCAAGTAAAGTACATAAGATGTGACCGAATAAAAATATAGTTTCAAGGGAGGAACCCGATAAATTTGTCGATGAAGAAGGGGATGCCTTGGGCATCCCCAAGCTTAGATGCTTGAGTCTTCTTGAAATATGCAGGGATGAACCACCGGGCATCCCCAAGCTTAGACTCTTCACTCTTCTTGATCATAGCATATCATCCTCCTCTCTTGACCCTTGAAAACTTCTTCCACACCAAACTTTAAGCAAACTCATTAGAGGGTTAGTGCATAATCAAAAACTCACATGTTTAGAGGTGACACAATCATTCTTAACACTTCTGGACATTGCTCAAAGCTACTGGAAGGTAATGGAACAAAGAAATCCACCCAACACAGCGAAAGAAGTAATGCGAAATAAAAGGCAGAATCTGTCAATAACAGAACAGTCCGTAAAGACGAATTTTAAAATGGCACCAGACTTGCTCAAATGGAAAAACTCAAAACTAATGAAAGTTGCGTACATATCTGAGGATCACTCACGTAAATTGGCATAATTTTCTGAGTTACCTACGAGAGAATTAGACCCAGATTTGTGACAGAACGGCAATGCTGTTTCTGCGCAGCAATCCAAATCTAGCATCAACTTTACCATAGAGACTTTACTTGGCACAACAAAACATAAAACTAAGATAAGGAGAGGTTGCTACAGTAGTAAACAACTTCCAAGACACAAATATAAAACAAAGTACTGTAGCAAAATAACACATGGGTTATCTCCCAAGAAGTTCTTTCTTTATAGCCATTAAGATGGGCTCAGCAGTTTTAATGATGCACTCGCAAGAAATAGTAGTTGAAGCAAAAGAGAGCATCAAGAGGCAAATTCAAAACACATTTAAGTCTAACATGCTTCCTATGCATAGGAATCTTGTAAATAAACAAGTTCATGAAGAGCAAAGTAACAAGCATAGGAAGATAAAACAAGTATAGCTTCAAAAATTTCAGCACATAGAGAGGTGTTTTAGTAACATGAAAATTTCTACAACCATATTTTCCTCTCTCATAATAACTTTCAGTAGCAACATGAGCAAACTCAACAATATAACTATCACATAAAGCATTCTTATCATGAGTCTCATGCATAAAATTATTACTCTCCACATAGGCATAATCAATTTTATTAGTAATAGTGGGAGCAAATTCAACAAAGTAGCTATCATTATTATTCTCATCAAGTGTAGGAGGCATAGTATAATCACAACAAAATTTGCTCTCCGCAGTAAGTGGCACCAAAAGACCACTATCATTATAATCATCAGAAATAGGAGGCAAAGTATCATCAAAGAAAATTTTCTCCTCAATGCTTGGGGGACTAAAAAGATCATGAAAACCAGCTTCCCCAAGCTTAGAACTTTCTATATCATTATCAACAATGGTGTTCAAAGCGTTCATACTAATATTACTACCGGCATGCAAATAAGATTTCATAGGTTTTTAATTTCCGCATCAAACAATCCATGTTTTAAATCGGGAAATAGAATAAGAAGCTCATTGTTGTCCATTATGCCAAACTAGTGTAAACAAGAAACAAAAAGATGCAATTGCAGGATCTAAAGGAAATAGCTTCGAGCACACACACGACGGCGCCAGAAAAATACTTTACCTGGGACCGTAGTATGAGAGCCTTTTTACCTTTCCTCCCCGGCAACGGCGCCAGAAAATAGCTTGATGTCTATGTTCCCCCTCCTTTCCTGTAGACAGTGTTGGGCCTCCAAGAGCAGAGGTTTGTAGAACAGCAGCAAGTTTTCCCTTAAGTGGATCACCCAAGGTTTATCGATCTCGGGGAGGAAGAGGTCAAAGATATCCCTCTCATGCAACCCTGCAACCACAAAGCAAGAAGTCTCTTGTGTCCCCAACACACCTAATAGGTGCACTAGTTCGGCGAAGAGATAGTGAAATACGGGTGGTATGAATAAGTAGTAGCAACGGCACCGGAAAAGTGCTTTGCCCGGGACGATAAACAAGCGGTAATAACGCAGCGGTAGTAACACGAGTAAAACAATAAACAAGCGGCGATAGCGATATTTAGGAACAAGGCCTAGGGATTAGAATTTCACTAGTGGACACTCTCAACATTGATCACATAACGGAATAGATAAATGCATACTCTACACTCTTGTTGGATGATGAACACATTGCGTAGGATTACACGAACCCTCAATGCCGGAGTTAACAAGCTCCACAATAATGCTCATATTTTAGTAACCTTTAGTGTAAGATAGATCAAAAGACTAAACCAAGTACTAGCATAGCATGCACACCTGTCACCTTCATGCATATGTAGGAGGAATAGATCACATCAATATTATCACAAGCAATAGTTAACTTCGCAATCTACAAGAGATCATGATCATAGCATAAACCAAGTACTAACACGGTGCACACACTTGTCACCTTTGCACACATGCGGGAGGAATAAAACTACTTTAATAACATTGCTAGAGTAGCACATAGATAAATTGTGATACAAACACATTGCAATCATAAAGAGATATAAATAAGCACCTCACTATGCCATTCAACGGTGAATAAGTATTCTCGTGAAATATAGCCTAAGAGACCCACACGGTGCACACACTTGTCACCTTTACACACGTGGGACAAGGAGTCTCCGGAGATCACATAGGTAAAACTCACTTGACTAGCATAATGACATCTAGATTACAAGCATCATCATATGAATCTCAATCATGTAAAGCGACTCATGAGATTATTGTATTGAAGCACATAGGAGAGAGATGAACCACATAGCTACCGGTACAGCCCCGAGCCTCGATGGAGAACTACTCCCTCCTCATGGGAGCGACGGCGGTGATGAAGATGGCGGTGGAGATGGCGGCGGTGTCGATGGAGAAGCCTTCCGGGGCACTTCCCCGCTCCGGCGGGGTGCCGGAACGAGACTCCTGTCCCCCGGATCTTGGCTTCGCGATGGCGGCGGCTCCGGAAGGTTTTCCGTATCGTGGTTTTTCTCCTCGGGGGTTTCGCGACGCGAGGCTTTAAGTAGGCGAAGAGGCGGCGCGGGAGGGTCGAAGGGGTGGCCACACCATATGGCGGCGCGGCCGGGGCCCGGGCCGCGCCGGCCTATGGTCCGGGGGCCCGATGCCCCCCTCCGGTCCTTCCCGGTGTTCCGGATGCTTCCGGTGAAAATAGGAACCCGGGTCTTCGTTTCGTCCAATTCCGAGAATATTTCGTTACTAGGATTTCTAAAACCAAAAACAGCAGAAAACAAGAACTGGCACTTCGGCATCTTGTTAATAGGTTAGTTCCAGAAAATGCACGAATATGACATAAAGTGTGCATAAAACATGTAGGTATCATCAATAATATGGCATAGAACATAAGAAATTATCGATACGTCGGAGACGTATCAAATATCATGTGAGTTGCTATGCATGTCCGTCTTGTCTGAAGTAAGAGAGATCTACCACCTTTATGGTTGGAGCATGCATATTGTTAGAGAAGAACAATGGGCCGCTAACCAAAGCCATGATTCATGGTGGAAGTTTCAGTTTTGGACATATATCCTCAATCTCATATGAGAATAATAATTGTTGCCACATGCTTATGCATTAAAGAGGAGTCCATTATCTGTTGTCCATGTTGTCCCGGTATGGATGTCTAAGTTGAGAATAATCAAAAGCGAGAAATCCAAAATGCGAGCTTTCTCCTTAGACCTTTGTACAGGCGGCATGGAGGTACCCCACTGTGACACTTGGTTAAAACATGTGCATTGCAAAGATCCGGTAGTCCAAGCTAATTAGGACAAGGTGCGGGCACTATTAGTATACTATGCATGAGGCTTGCAACTTGTAAGATATAATTTACATAACTCATATGCTTTATTACTACCGTTGACAAAATTGTTTCATGTTTTCAAAATAAAAGCTCTAGCACAAATATAGCAATCGATGCTTTCCTCTTTGAAGGACCATTCTCTTTACTTTTATGTTGAGTCAGTTCACCTATCTCTCTCCACCTCAAGAAGCAAACGCTTGTGTGAACCGTGCATTGATTTCTACATACTTGCATATTGTACTTGTTATATTACTCTATGTTGACAATTATCCATGAGATATACATGTTACAAGTTGAAAGCAACCGCTGAAACTTAATCTTCCTTTGTGTTGCTTCAATACCTTTACTTTGATTTATTGCTTTATGAGTTAACTCTTATGCAAGACTTATTGATGCTTGTCTTGAAGTACTATTCATGAAAAGTCTTTGTTTTATGATTCACTTGTTTACTCATGTCATTACCATTGTTTTGATCGCTGCATCCACTACATATGTTTACAAATAGTATGATCAAGGTTATGATGGCATGTCACTTCGAAATTATCTTTGTTATCGTTTTACCTCGCTCGGACGAGCGAACTAAGCTTGGGAATGCTTGATACGTCTCCGACGTATCGATAATTGCTTATGTTATATGCCATATTATTGATGATACCTACATGTTTTATGCACACTTTATGTCATATTCGTGCATTTTCTGGAACTAACCTATTAACAAGATGCCGAAGTGCCGCTTGTCGTTTTTCGCTATTTTTGGTTTTAGAAATCCTAGTAACGAAATATTCTCGGAATTGGACGAAATCAAGACCCGGGGCCTATTTTGCCACGAACCTTCCAGAAGACCGAAGAGCATACGAAGTGGGGCCACGAGGTGGCCAGACCACAAGGCGGCGCGACCAAGGAGGGGCCCGCGCCGCCCGTGGTGTGGGCCCCTCGTCGGCCCTCCGACTCGCCCTTCCGCCTACTTAAAGCCTCCGTCGCGAAACCCCCGGGGCGAAAAACCACGATACGAAAAACCTTCCGGAGACGCCGCCGCCGCCAATCCCATCTCGGGGATTCTAGAGATCTCCTCCGGCACCTCGCCGGAGAGGGGATTCATCTCCCGGAGGACTCTACACCGCCATGGTCGCCTCCGGAGTGATGAGTGAGTAGTTCACCCCTGGACTATGGGTCCATAGCGAGTAGCTAGATGGTTGTCTTCTCCTCCTTGTGCTTAATTGTTGGATCTTGTGAGCTGCCTAACATGATCAAGATCATCTATCTGTAATACTCTATGTTGTGTTTGTCGGGATCCGATGGATAGAGAATACCATGTTATGTTAATTATCAAGTTATTGCATATGTGTTGTTTATGATCTTGCATGCTCTCCGTTATTAGTAGAGGCTCGGCCATGTTGATGCTAGTAACTCCAAGAGGGAGTATTTATGCTCGATAGTGGGTTCATGCCTCGCATTGACACCTGGGACGAGTGACGGAAAGTTCTAAGGTTGTGTTGTGCTCGTTGCCACTAGGGATAAAACATTGATGCTATGTCCGAGGATGTAGTTATTGATTACATTACGCACCATACTTAATGCAATTGTCCGTTGTTAGCAACTTAATACCGGAGGGGTTCGGACGATAACCTCGAAGGTGGACTTTTTAGGCATAGATGCAGTTGGATGGCGATCTATGTACTTTGTCGTAACGCCCAATTAAATCTCACTATACTTATCATGACATGTATGTGCATTGTTATGCCCTCTCTATTTGTCAATTGCCTCGACCGTAATTTGTTCACCCAACATGCTTTTATCTTATGGGAGAGACACCTCTAGTGAACTGTGGACCCCGGTCCATTCTTTAATACTCGAAATACAAATCTGTCGCAATACTTGTTTTTACCGTTTTCTCTCGCAAACAATCATCTTCCACACAATTCGGTTAATCCTTTGTTACGGCAAGCTCGGTGAGATTGACAACCTCACTGTTTCGTTGGGGCAAAGTACTTTGGTTGTGTTGTGCAGGTTCCACGTTGGCGCCGGAATCCCCGGTGTTGCGCCGCACTACATCCCGCCGCCATCAACCTTCAACGTGCTTCTTGGCTCCTCCTGGTTCGATAAACCTTGGTTTCTTTCTGAGGGAAAACTTGCTGCTGTGCGCATCATACCTTCCTCTTGGGGTTGCCCAACGAACGTGTGAAATACACGCCATCAGCGAGCGGCAGCGACGGAGGGGAGTAGGGTTTGGAAACCGAACTCCCCTCCGCGGTCCGTTTTAATACGAGGCGAGCCTCGCACCCGAGAAACTTTTATGGGCCGGGCCACCATTTCGGGCTCTGGTCTACGCTTTCGGCCCAAACCCGTAAATCCGCTGGAAAAGTTCAGTTCCGACGGGGTTGACGGGTTCTGTTAGAGATGCTCTAATGGGTATAGTAAATACAACTAGATGAAAATCATGTATCCAAACTTGGTTGTGGGTATTTCATAAAAAAACAACTAATTATAAATCACCATACAATTCTACATCATCGCTATTGCAAATTAGGCTAGAGTAAAAAAACAACTAGATGGAAAATCATGTACCCAAAGTTAGATGCATGAATTTGAGGAAAAATAAAAACCTAGAAATCACCATACAACTTAACATTATTCCTACAACAACTAAGGGGTACAAGA
Organism: Lolium rigidum; assembly: GCF_022539505.1. Classification (NCBI taxonomy): domain Eukaryota; kingdom Viridiplantae; phylum Streptophyta; class Magnoliopsida; order Poales; family Poaceae; genus Lolium; species Lolium rigidum. Next base: position 338,747,826 of record NC_061514.1, read on the forward strand.
AATACAACTAGATGAAAATCATGTACCCAAACTTGGATGCATGGATTTAAGGAAAAATAAAAACCCAAAAATCACCATACAACTTAATATCATTCCTGCAACAACTAAGGGGTACAGTAAATACAACTATATGAAAATCATGTAACCAAACTTGGTTGTGAGGATTTCATAAAAAATAACTAATTACAAATCACCATACAATTCTACATCATCGCTATTGCAACTTAGGCTAGAATAAAACACAACTAGATGGAAAATCATGTACCCAAACTTGGATGCATGGATTTGAGGAAAAATAAAAACCTAGAAATCACCATACAAACCTTACATCATCCCTGTTGGAACTAAGGGGTACAAGTAAATACAACTAGGTGGAAAATATGTACCCAAACTCGGTTGCATGGATTTTTTTTTAACAAACAACTAATCGAAATCGCCATTCAAATATACATTGTCCCTATCGCAACTATGGATCTCTATCTATCGAATGTGATCGAGAAACTTCAAGCATGGTTCAAGCAATATGTGAAAGCAACTTAGTGTATGTATGAAGCAACAAAGTAATATAAGCCGCAACATAGAGAAAGCACCAAGTACTCGTATGGTGCGGAGAAAGCAATTTTCTTTAAACTTGGAAGCAACTAATCAGTATTGAGATAAGTGGAAAGAAACTTACCATATACCAAGTAGCATGTACTACTATTCTTTGTCTCATCATTCTTTACCCACCCAAAACAAGACTCCCACCCCTCACACGTAAACTTTGCATATCAAGACTTCAATTGGGAAAATAGGATATCAAGTACAATTATATGTAGCATGAAATCATCTTAGTATACCTTTGAAGCAAAAAATTACTATATGAAAAAGCAATTTAGCAATAGAATACTATGAATCGACATTGTGTAAGCTACTTGGCCCATACGTGAAGCAACATAGTCCTACACTCGGTAGCAACTTAGGAGATTTGTCTTGGGGAGTGAGGACACCAACTCGATTACTTCACACACCTCAAAATGGTTGAACCGCTAATCTCTAATATCACACTGAAGTACAAAGGGAATGATGTTTTTGTGTGTGCGTTTAAGCCAAGAAAAAAGACAACTTAATAATGATCATTAAGTAACTAGACTAAACATGGCTGCTCAATTTAATGAGTAGGCTGAGACTACCCACAATGGGAGTATCATAGGTAGTATCATGCATTCCATGCATGCAAAATGCTGATGTGGCAGTGATATTAAGGAGGAGAGAGAGGATACTAGTATCATAGGTAGATACCGTATCATAGCACATACTACTAGAAAAATTAATGTCAAGTAAATTTTATACATATATTTGCATTGAGATTCTACAAAACAATTAATATATGGAGACTATGATACTAGTATATGATACCACGCATTGTGGAGATAGTAACATGCAGTAGTATCATATGCATGATACTTCTATATGATACTATGCATTGTGACTAGTCTAAACAAACTTATCATGTGGATGATTCCCCTGGCCAGACAAGAACGTCAACCCCCTAGCCCATGGATGGGTGAAAAACAACTTAATAGTGATCATTAGGTAAATTATCCGAGGTGGTTGACCAACTTAATTAAAGGGATAAAAAAATTAATAGTTTGATGATTGAGCAGTGAAACAAATCAAAAACCCCTACTCCACGACTGTGCAAAAACAATTTAAACTAAAGTGGCTAAACAATTTACTAAGTTCGATGAACAACCCTTGTTCATGGATATTTAGAAACCAAACTAAATTAGCGGGGATAGCAACTAAACCAAAACTGGGCAAAACACAAAGAAACAAACCATGAGTGGAGCTAGACAACTCTGTTATGTCATTGTTCTCCTAATCTGAAAAAATAGCCATTAGGATGTTGTATATGTCCCTATTTTCTTAGTCTGCATAACAAGAATGGTCCATTACCACTCAAGCAACCATTATTAACTATATCAAGGCTGACCCTCTTTGCCGCAACGGCAGCGTTTTGGCAACTGTTTCATCCTCTGATTCATCCAATCAGCCTTAAACACGTTGTATTTTCCCACTGTTCATGGGCAAGCGCTCCTATACATGCGGGAGGTCCGTTTCCCTTTCCTTCCTTATTTTACTTCGTACAATTCCGATTTACCGGGAGCCAGCCGGTCATCCTTTACTTACGGGAAGGTTGCTTTCAATTTCGTGCCTGCAGTTTACCTTCAATCTCCGGTTCTATCAGTATTGCCCCATTACTGCTCTTATCTCATTGACACGTACCTTTTTACGTGTCCACCTCTTCTCTTCACCGTAATCGGTCCATCCAGAACCATCAGTTAGTCAAAGCGGTTCTGAGTTCTCACGAAAATCAAGGAAGTACATCCCCTCCTCATCCCTTTCCTCCAAAGAGAAACCAATCGCTAGGAGGCCAAATCGCCCCGGCCGGAGACGAGGCTCCCGATGGTCCGCTTCTAATGGAGGCACGTTGCAACCGGCCGAGGATGTATGGTGCGGCAGGTGGCGGTGCTTGGGCAGCGAGATAGAGGCGGCGAGGAACGGTGTCCCACGTCTAGGTCGCCGGAGCTTGGCCGGGGCAAGCTGATGGCGAGATGCAGCCACCATGGTCGACGAGCTCCGCGTCGAGTTGGCACCCGCCGCGGGACGGCGCCTACGCCACTTTTCGGAGGTTCGCCCCGGCCGGCCTCCTCCGCGCTAAGGCTGGGCTTCTGGTGTAGCCCCTGCTCCTTCGATAGGGCAAGCTGCTCGCTGGGATGGGGGCCGGCATTTCCGTGCTGGAGGGCCAGATCGTGCTATCTGTGGTGATGGGCGCTCAACCCTCCCGGCGCCACCCCGGCTTCATTTGGAACGCGATCTGTTCGCGTTATGCGGATCGGCGGATCGGTGGCCAGGACGCAAGAGAGATCCTCCACGATAGCGTCACGCTCAATGGTGAGACCCTCCACAACCCGCCTCCTTGGAAATATCCCGGCTTACATGGTACGTATATTTTGCCTTTACTGAGCATGGCTTCTGATTCGAATCCATATTTTTTATAGCATGATGATGTTGCGTTGATGCTTGATGACATTGCCGGTAGACTGAAGGAGTAGACATGAGGCATGAGGGCCAAGTTTCACGAGGGAATAGTGTCAGGTTAACAGGCCAATAAGGATTTCACCTGAAATTCAGGTTCTCCACGCAGAAAACGGTTTGAAGGAAGCATACTGTTATTTTAGGAGCGAAGTGAACTTGCTGACTTGCTGCATTAAAAAAAAACTTTTTTTCCTACTGATATTAAATGAGCAGAATTTTTCAGTTAAGTACTGACATGCAGTTCAGTTAGTTAAGGTTATAAAAACGTACATGAGGTCAGGTATTTGTTCATTTCATAGATGTGCATTATTTTGCAATAATGTGTCCGACTTCTTGCACAAGAAGATAAATTGTAGACCTGCAGTCAAGTTGACTCTGTAGATCGTCATCTTGATTATTAAATAAATTTCCAAAAGGAAGTATGATCAGTAGATAAACTTTACTAGGATGGTGCCCTATATTCAGAATTTGATTGTAGATAGTCCATGGTTCTTTCAGCTCTGGGTCCCATCAAGGTAAAGGTGTGTACATAATAATTGTTTTAACTTTTAAATATTCATCGCTTACACAAAATCTGCTGCGGTTCTGTTAGATCGAATCGTTTGGGCTTAGTTGGCTTCATTTTAAGAAATGCATATAATGGTCATTCACATTACAGCACGGTACAATTCATCTTTGCTGGTCATGATAAAGCAAAGTCACGGACATACGGCTGATAAGGCTGGTGTTTACTTGCCGAAACCTGTATTTCTCCTTGGCAGTAAAATGTTGCCGCTTTCAGAGTAGCATCAAGGAAAGACTTAAAAATGCGCCTAACTGTTGTTTCGTGTGTCCTGTTTGCAGCTCATCATATTTTACATATCATGTTTGTGTATCAGTTGATATATCTTGCATGTAAAATTATGGACTACTCTTTTGGTTGTGATACCACTCTCCAAGCCTCTCTTAATACACTATTATATAGCAGTTGGTATCTTTTGTATGTTATTCTCTCAAATTTCATTTTCACTAGGCACTCTCATAGTTGCCTTCCTTTTTTGCTGTTAGAGTTAATAAGCCTTTTGATTTATTGGCTTACAGGTTATGGGAATCCTATTAATATTATTGATCATATATTGTTGCTCTCAACAGAAGCTATCAGCAGCGGAATTCATGGTTAGCTTTGACAGAAAGCCATCCAACGACTTCGTCATGTTGATTACTTCAGTGTTGAGGTAATCTCTATCTATATTGCTTATTTCAGTGTGGTTGTTAATCATCTCTGCTGTAAATTTACTAAACTGAATCTCACTCTTTCATTACATATATAACGAATACCTTTTCTGCCGTGTTACAGACTCAGCTTGCTCATTGAACATATAAGTGGAATTACTTCTGAATTGTAACCAATATTTTAGCATGTTATCCACTTGCGTTGTGGTTGCCTAGGAGAGTGCTCTCTTTCCTTTTAGCTCTTTCGCTATGCACAACAACCTTCGGTTTGAGATGTATAGTACTCAATTTTTAGTCATATGAGTAAATATAGGAAAATCCAAAACTATCCAGCTTAACGCTCAATGGAAGAGCAGCTTGCTAGCTATACTATTGTTCTGCTCTTTATTTATTTTAGTTGGTTCTCACATACTGCAGCAACTTCATGTATCGTTTCCCAGCCTAGCAGCCGCTGCAGCAGTGGACTTGCCATGATTTTTTTCAGTGTTTCTTTTCTCAGTCGCGCAGATCTAAAAAAAAACTGCAGTTGAGCACTGCATCCTAATGCAACAGCCAGCTGTGCCACTGGATTCAAGAGCCATGCTCTAAAAAGGAATGCCAGGTTTATAGACTTTATTTTAAAAAAATGGATGGAGGAAGCAGCATTTCTTTCATATAGCTCAGTGCACTCCTAAATACTGTACCTTCTACCTAGGCCCTTCTGTGGGAAGTTTTAAAAATTGTTCACTATTCTGTTTTTTATTAGTATGAACAAATAGGGATTAACTGTTTAAATTTCACTGCAGGAGCAGATTTACAACAGAGAATCCAACTCTGAAAGTTTGCACGAGACAGTGCTTAGGGAGCTGAACTTTAGGTACCTACGTATAACAGCAGCAAGTGTTGAGTACTCGGACTACTATCCACAGCTGCTGCAGATATCGACGCACCGTAGTAGAGTTGTGTGCATATAACAATACTAGGTGTTGGATGTTCAAACTACAGTCTACGGCTGCTGCAAATATGAAGGCAGATCATTTAGCACACATCATAGTACGTGTTTGCTACTACCATCTGCTTCTGTTTGATGGCACAGTCGGTAGATTTTTGTGTGTATTTGTACTGCTCTTCACAAATGTAATGAATGTGTTGAAGGCTGTCTTTTGTTTCCCCTCTCTCTGTACAACTTCTATCTGTAAGCAGTCCTTGTGATAAAGGTTATGGCGTCCATCTATTTTGTTCTTAGTTTTGCTTATTCAGTTACAACTTATTTGCAGATAGAAAAAACAAAATAGGACCTGCTAACCGGATAGTAATACTGAAGAAAGCATGAGGTTCATGAAAATAATGCATGCCTAATATGAAAATTCAGTTTAACTGGTTCAGAGAAGAGAACATACCAGCTGGTAGCACAACACCTTAATTTTTCTTCCATTGCTCTTTGTCTACCGTCTACCAGCTTAAATCAGCTTCCATGCCTTCTTATCCGCTGCCATCGCTTGCCACTGAGCACCTCCTTTCTACCTGTTCTTAGCTAGAGGCTTACTGACAAAATCAGTGGTCCCAAGGAGATAGATCTTGATCAGAAAAAAAAATCCTATGGCTGCCTGTACGAGCAAAATAAAGCTTCAGTTGATTTGAGCAAACAAAAGGAACAAATTTGAGCATGGAGCAAGATCTAAAGACAGTGCACTCAGAGCAGATTTCAGGTAATGCATATGAAGAAGATTGAACATTAGTACCTCTGTAAAGACGAACATACTGCATACCCCGGCACCACCGTGTCGTTTGCGTCTGTAGCATGTCTTAACAAAGCATGAATGTGTTCGGTTTGGTTTGTTTTATGTATTTTAAACATGTCTGTAGTGCTTCCACTATTCTAATATGTGAATATGTATATGTAAAGACTGGGCGGTTCAGTTGATGTTCTTCGGTTTAATTAGTGATTGAAGAAGGAACAGAGAGAAAAGGCTTTTGCAGCTTTTGCACTGTCTTTCAGTTAGTGAACAGAACCAAATTGAGTGACAGTTCTTGATCTTCAGTTTTCAGAGTGCAAGGTATCATTTAATTTCTTTACGACACTCTGCTCATCAGAGTTAGTACTCCTCTTAGTGCAGCAACCCTTTATTGTTCTATCATCCACACCTCTTAATTACTGCTGGACCTTCTATTCAGACTAATGGATTGTTTTCATAAGATTCAGACTGGCTGTGAGTAACTCACAGCAAGCTGAGAGGACAAAGAATTGGCTATTGTCTTCTCCACTGTGTAGGTAATTAAAAGTGCAACGTATTGGCTTAATTACCTATACATTTCTTTGGGTACTTTCGATGTAAGAATCAGAGTATATATGTATTTGTAGTGCAATGTTTTACTTCTCCATTTGAATGTCTTTCCTAAGGTGTCTTCTTTCCAGTAGTACAACCATATGCTATGCATTTCAGCTCCCAGGACACGCATACAGGCAATTCAGTCATGAAAACACTTTTGCAACCAAATCTAAAGCAACATTCCCCTAGATACACAGACTAGCAATTCAGCAGCAGAGACAGAAGAAGTGTACCAGGCCATCGATTCCTTCACGGCAGACAGTGCCGACGACGAGCAATTGATGCTCACACCGAAGTCGACGGGCGCCGCCCCGCCCAGGTGTAGCTTCTCCACTCCTCCATCTCCATCAGGCCGAACTCTGGCTGGAGGATTGGCCCAGCGGCGCCTCTTCATCTGCCCCTTCCTCCACTGATCCACTCCTCCCTTTTCCTCGAGCCAAGCTCCACCTCGAGGAGGCCGGGCGGCGCCCTTCTATTTCTCTCTCCCTCCACTCCTCTTCCTCGGGTCGACCTCCACCTAGAGCAGGCAGATGACCACGGGCGCGCTGCAGAGCCTCGCCTCCAGGCCGATTATCGTGACTAGGATGTGCATCACACTGGGCCGCCCAGGGCGACTGGGCGGAAGCGACGAACGGAGATAACCTCGGCATCGGGCGCAGGAGCACGGCGCGTCGGCCGGTCGCCTGAATTCGAGCTAGCTATCTACTGTTACGTTCTTCTGAACACTACCGAGCTAGACAGAGGTAGGTGACGGCAAGCCGATCTACTCTTTTTCTTTTCTTTTCCTGAAACAAACACGAAAGCCACTCACTGATTCACCGGCGACACTCCCACTGCTTCCTTATTTCACACAACAGCGGCCATCGGCAATGTCACGTTACACTCTAAATGAGTCTAAAAAACGGCCCGCCTGCAGCCTTCTAAAAAAATACGAAACCGGCTGTTCCAGCCATACGTTTTAGATGTTCCTTCATCAGTTTTTTTAAATTAAACTCCAAGCCATGTGATAAACTTTTTAAATACAACCCCTTATTCACTATCTCTATGACTCTATCTATATATTACCACCGTTTTCGGCAACATTTCAACCTCTACACTAGCCACGTACAGAGATTCATAAAACATGCATCATATATATAATACGGCATGAACATATTTAGAATACGCTCTTGAATATAAATAATGAACAGATAACCACAGCCGTCATAGCAACAACGTGGTTATTTTACTAAACACAAAGACAATTTCTTGATTTGCTGTTATGCTTGATCTGCAGCTCCTACGTGACAATAAACATATCCATGCTTTGTGTATCGTATCCACTCTAAAGACACCATAACTGAACAACAAAAAGAACTACACATGAACACATGCCAAAAAATATACCCGCCATGCCAGCCTCTTATTAATAAAGATAAACTCCTAAAAAATACAAAATTCGCTGAACATTAACCTTGGCATATTTTGCCAGTGTGTTAGCCACCCATGCAACAACACCATCAAACCGACGCACATCACTCTGCTAAAAAAACAGCAATGGTTGATGAACTATTAGCGTTCTTCATTATTAGACGATAACAACCATCATCAATAAAACATTTCTCCCACAACGTAGACAGCACGGCGCACATGTCCTAGTGTTCCATAAAGCCTTGATTGTGCAGTATACATGACAGGAGTCGGACACAGACCATTGAATCGAATCGCTTCAGGATGCAATTTTAATCCAAACTACCCCATATAAACTGAGCAGAGCAGCAGATGTACACCAATGGTTCAATCCCATACTGGTAAAACTTACCTCATGTTCACAAGTTGGCTGAGGCGGAGCGGATCCAACTCTCAGGCCGCGAACTGGTACACTGTCGGCGCCGCCCAACTAGACAAGCACGACCTCCCGCTCATCGGCACGCACTCCACCACCGAGCTCTCTCCCAGGGAGATCCCCGCCGTTGCGGACGGCCTGTCTCCGCCGCCGAGATCCACGGCCTCCTGCCTGGCCGGTCCGCGATCTAAAATCCACGCCCACGCAGCATGAGCGCTCTACTCTCTGCGCCCCCGGGCTCCCCGCAGTCCGAACCCACTTGCGCGTCCGCTCCCGCCGATGAGCTCCGCGCCCTGCCGCGCCCGTTGTTCTCCGCCGACGAGCTCTGCGGTCTCCGTGAGGGACTGTCCTACATGCCCTCGCACGCAGCCGCTCAGCGCCGACAAGCTCTGTGAGCCAGCTTCTCCCCAACGAGCCTAATCGAACCCTCCCAATTTGAGCGGAGAAGATGAACCCTAACAATTTGGGGAAATTGGTACACCGTATACGGCCAAAATGGCGATAGATAGGGGAGTGGCTTCCGACTCTCCCCTGCTCCCCTGCTACGTGCCATGTGGGGCCACCGACGTCGCTGTCCAGTGCTGTCGGAACTGGCCATGGTCACGCGTTTAATCACGCCATCGGACGGACGAAAATCGAAGGCTCGATGGAACGATCGAGCACCCGAGCACTTATTAGCACTTGGGTAAAAAAAATGAAGTGTAGATAATATAGAGAAAATAACAAATTGGTTCGTATTTTAGAATCTTGTAGGTAAAAAATACCATTCATCCACCCATACTCAATTATCTGAACCCTTAATCTGGGGACCTTAATTTTGATGGCAACAACCCAAAAGCTAAATGCAAAAAGACATAATAAGCTCATTTGATTCATAGGATTTTCTAATGATTTGTATAGAATTGGTGTAGAAGATAACAAAATTCGAAGATAACAATTGAAAAACACTTGTACCGTGCATAGTTCCACCATCAAATGCAGTAGAGACTACCAAATAAAATTAACTCGTGTGAAGGTCATTAATAAAGAATGGGGCGTACACGAATTACAACACGGTAGACGAAATGAATGAACGTACGAATTTGAAAGAAAGTAAACAGGAAAAGAGGACTTGAACAACACATCGACAAGCACTTGTTCCTACGGGGTCAACACATGGGCAGATCATCAACCGGTGTAGGTACGGCGCTAGGGATTGTTGACGCTCCAGCACTTTCTCCTGATCTCGCCCTGGGGAGGACCAGTCTTCACCCCGATGTTGCCCATCTTCACCATGGCTTCTCCAAAGTCATTGTGCCACACGAATGGGGCTAAGTACTTACCAAGGAAAGAGGGACGGTTGCCAGCATAGAAATCCACCCAGCCGTTGGTCAGCAAGGACGTGGTGAGCGACGCGTCGGAGTTGAAGAGCACATCACGGGACAACACATTCTTGTAGTACTGGATGTCCAAGGTGTCGGCGGTCTTAAAATCCTGCGGCACATTTACGCTGCCGGCGCTGCAGGTGTTGGTCAGATCCGCGGCGAGGATGGGTTCCATGGCTGTGCTGGAGTTGGCAGCCGGCGGGAGACGGTCGGAGAAGGAGTTGCAGCTGGAGCGTCCGATGGAGTGCGCACCGGAAAGCACGACCATGTCGTTCTCGTTGAGCCCCTTGGCAGCGAACATTGCCGTGGTTAGGTTGAGGTCGCCGAAGGGTGGGGGCAGGTTGAAGAAGGTATCGATGTCGCGTGATACATTGCCGTCATAGCGGCCGGCCGGCACGCCGTAGTTTATTTTGCCGTCGCTTAGGCTGTAGCTGGCGTCGCGGCTGGCGAAGGCGACGCGCAGGAAACGATGCCCGGGCAGGCCTTCTCGAGGGCAGCCTTGGCCGCGTCAATCACTTCGAAGCCACGCAGGCTCAAGTTCGGGAAAGCCGTCCTCTCCGTCTGTGGGCCGCTCAGCAAGACGGAGGCGTCGCACCCCTGAAGAAAAAAAAAACCACGTGAGAAGTATTGTTAGCTACCCAGTCGAGCAAAACGCGCGCACACAGAACTAGTACAAATATATGAATCTTATTGTATGTGCGTGTATCTTCATTTTATGTGTACATACCTGGACGAAGCAGTCGTGAAAGAAGAGGCGAACAAGCCCGGCCTTTTCGCCGGCGGTTGCATTCCGCACGGCGTCCCTCACGACGTCCTCCGCACAAGGGCACTTGTCAGCATAGTAGCCGACCTTGAGGCTAGGGGCAGGGCTCAGCGGAGGACAAGCTGGCGGTAGCGGATACGGCTGGCTGGGATTTGGGGGTGGATAGCCGTAGCCTGCGTAGATTGAAAATTCGCAGGACACGGAGCTGAGTAACGACGCGAGCACGGCGAGAACCGCAAGCTTGGCCATCATCCTACCAGCACGGCGAGCTTGGCAAGCTTGGTACGTAGTAGTTCTTGTGTTTGCTCGAGCTCGTGAGAATATGGGATGAAGCGAACTTGCTGTTTTGCATGTGTATTTATAGTGCTGGCACATCAGATATCACCGTAACACCGGGAGGAGAAGTTTTGCAGCGCATGTGTTTGTTGGTTGGTCACCTGGCCAGCCGGAAAAATGTAACGAGCACACAAGTTTATGTGCGTGCATCGCGGCGGCACTAGGTGGTCGACATGATCGGTTTGCATGTATGCGCTGGTTAGATACTCTTGATGTTTTACTTCTTAAATCATTGAGGGAGAAAGTCAACCGGCCAGCCGAAGGTCTCCTGTCGTGGGCTGCTAGTGTTCCTGGGTAATGCTAATCTCTTTACTTTCTTTTTTATTTGGAACATTAAGAGGTTGTAGTTTCTATGCTGGGGAAGAGAGCGGCTGTTTGAGGTGACTGATTCATGAGGAGAGCTCTGGTTGCAACTTAATTACTGTATTTTATTTATATTTTTTATAATGATAAATCTTAGTGGCAATAGTTGCAATTGGGGTTGTAACTGATTATTTACCGGTTGCAAATCGGGTTGTAACTTGTGTCAAAGTTCTAGGGTTGGAACCGTGCCCTCTCCCTGAGCCGGGTTACGTGTTAATATATGTGTGGAAAAGCCCCACACGTGGCATATACAAACTCTGATTACAAGGTTTAACACCCTCCCTTAATCTAAACCTCGAGAGAGGTTGAGATTACGCTTAAACTCATCTAGATCCTTAACACCTAAAGCTTTAGTGAATCCATCAGCTACTTGATCCTTGGTTGAAATGAATTTGATATCAAGAAGTCTATTACTGACTCTCTCACGAACAAAATGATAATCAATCTCTATGTGTTTGGTCCTGGCATGAAATATTGGATTTGCAGATAAGTAAGACATGACTCCTAGCTCACGAGCCAGGGCTTCTACCCAAATCAGTTCAGCTGTTGCATTTGCCACAGCTTTGTATTCTGCTTCAGTACTTGACCTTGACACCGTAGCTTGTTTCCTGACACTCCATGATATCAGATTTGGACCAAAGAATATGGCTAAGCCACCAGTAGACCGTCTATCATCAAGACATCCTGCCCAGTCTGCATCTGAGAAGGCGCTAAGAAGAGAGGATCTAGACCTCTGAAAAGTAAGTCCAACTTTTACTGTACCTCGAATATACCTTAATATGCGTTTCACTGCTGTCCAATGCACATTAGTATGAGCATGAAGGTACTGGCATACTTTGTTTACTGAAAAATCCAAATCAGGTCGTGTTAGTGTCAAATACTGCAATGCTCCAACTATGATTCTGTAATTTGTACTATCCTCTGCACCAAGTAGTTCTCCATCTGTTAAGGACAACTGTTCTGTGACCGACAAAGGTCTTGTACAAGTGGTACACTGTAGCATGCCAACCTTCTTAAGTAAGTCCATAGCATATTTCTCCTGTGTGAAGACAATACCATTTGAACTGTTTTTAACTTCAATGCCTAGGAAGAAGTGCAAATCACCATGATCCTTGAGTGCAAAATCATGATTTAACTTCCATAAGAGGGCAGTCGTTGCCGCGTCAGAAGAGTTTGCAACAATGATATCATCAACATAGACAAGGATAAACATAGTAATATCTGATTTACTGAATAGGAATAAAGATGTGTTTGCCTTTGATGCTATAAACCCAAGTTCTTGCAATTTAGAGCTCAAGCGAGAGTACCATGCTCGTGGAGCTTGTTTTAGACCATAAAGAGATTTATCTAATTTGCAAATATAATGCGGAAAGCGAGGATCTTCATACCTAGGTGGTTGCTTCATATATACTTCCTCCTCCAGAACACCATGAAGAAACGCGTTTTTAACATCTAGTTGCCTAAGGCTCCATCCCCTAGACACTGCAACAGAGAGAACAAGACGAACAGTAGCTGCTTTAACAACATGGCTGAAGGTGTCTTCATAATCAAGACCATATCTCTGTTTAAACCCTTTTGCGACCAAGCGAGCCTTGTACCGTTCAACTGTACCATCTGCATGTTTCTTGACTCTATAAACCCACTTGCAATCAATGTGATTCTTAGTGGAGTTTAGAGGTACTAAGTGCCATGTTTTATTTTCCATGAGTGCTGTGTGTTCTTCATTCATTGCATGTCGCCATTTTTCATCTCCAAGTGCCTCCGCTAGACTATCAGGTTCACCTGTTGAAGAAAACATGCCATACCGAATAGTTCCATCAGTATATCGACGAGGTTTGCGGATACCTCTTTGAAGCCTAGTACGAGGTCGCGGTGGTTCAGGTGAAGGATCTCCGTCAGAGTTTGTGTTAGCAACAGAACCAGCATGAGAAATGTCATCAGCATCTGAATCTGGATCAGCATTGAATTCTGCATTATCATTTTGTGCGTTGGCATTTTCTGCATTGGCATTTTCTGCTTCGTTTTCTTGTACAGGTGGCGTGCCAGGAGAGGCTGGCGGAGATTCCATGGGCCCTGCACTGCCGCTATCGATAGGGCTGGCAGGGCCATCATTGCTGCCATCATGGTGCACATGCGACGAGGTGGAGACACTGCGTTCTCCTGCGCGCCGCAGGTGCACGTGGATGGGCCCCCACGCTGTCGGCCGTGGATGGAGGCGTGGCAGGCGGAGAGCGGCCAGGACCAGGCGCGGCAGTCGGTGCGGATCTGGGCTGAAGATCCAAGAAGGATCTCCTTGCAGGGGAATAAGCTTGGCATTCGGTGCTGTTTTGTCCTGTCTCCAGATTTCTTGTTTGTGCACCGTTTTGATTCAAATTTTCACCAGAATCTTCAGAATTTGAACCTACATTTGCTGTACTATCACCAGAAACTTGCAGAGCATCAGTAACAGGGACAATATGCATATGATCATCAACAGTTACTCCTTCATGTGCATGCGATGATGAAAAAGTGTCAGATAGTAAAAGGTTTTGAGCTGTAAGTTGTGCACCGGCATTGGGATGAAGAGAATTGAAGGAAAAAATATTCTCATCAAATACTACATCACGAGATATGTAAATATGACCAGTGGAGACATCAAGACACTTGACACCCTTATGTAGAGGACTATAGCCAAGAAAAACACACTGTATTGATCGGAAGGAAAGCTTGTGTTTATTGTATGGGCGAAGTTAGGCCAGCAGGCACAACCAAAGACACGAAGGGCATCATAGTTCGGCTTGATATCAAGTAATTTTTCAGTTGGAGACATGAGATCAAGAACTTTAGTAGGCATGCAGTAAATTTATGAGGAATGTGGCAGTAAGAAAAGCTTCATCCCAGAACTTGAGGGGCATGGAAGCAGTTGCTAGAAGAGCAAGACCAACCTTAACAACATGTCTGTGCTTGCGTTCAGCAGAACCATTTTGTTGGTGAGCATGTGGACAAGAAACATGATGAGTAATGTCTACTTTTTGAAAGAACCCGTGGAGTTTTTCATATTCACCACCCCAGTCACTTTGCATAGTAACAATTTTTCTATTGAATTTTCGTTCAACAAGCTGCTGAAAATTGAGAAAAACTTAGTACACATCACATATCTTTTTGAGCAAATAAATCCATGTAAACTTACTATAATCATCAATGAAGCTTACATAATACTGATGTTTTCCAATAGAAAACACTTGTTCTAAAAGAATAGTAGACACACTAATGGAAACAAGATATGGTAATTGATGACTCTTTGCTTGCTGACAAGGATCACACACATATGGATTTATTTCCGGGGTGTATGCTAAATTATTCTTCCTAAGCACTTGTTGAATAATAAAGGATGATGGATGTCCTAGACGACGATGCCATGTGGATGAAGACGGCTTGATGGTGATGAATGCATGCTTGTGGGGTTCAGCAACATTGGAGATGGGCACAAGGGGGTAGAGGCCATCATGACAAGGACCCTTAAACAGAATTTTCTTGGTGGCCTGGTCCTTTATCAAAAAGAAGAAAGGGTGAATTTCAACAAAAGCATTAGTATCTAAGGTAATTCTATGAGCTGATAACAAATTTTTAGTGACACAAGGAACATGGAGAATATTATTCATATGCAATGAGCTATGAGGGGTATGTAATGTTGGAAAACCAATATGCTGTATTGGCATACATGTACCATTGGCATTGTGAACTTGATCACGGCCCTTATAGTTGTCATGAGTGTGCAACTTATTTAGTTGTCACGTGATGTGATCCGTAGCACCAGTGTTGTGGGTATACTTCATGGGTGTACCATCGACAGTGCCTAGATCCGGCAAGCCCGGGTGGCCCACAGATGGTGATGAGGCATGTGACCCATCGGGCGGCCCAGTTGCTGTTGATCATGAAGGAAGAAGTCCGGCCCAGGATCAGCAAGCCGGATCCGTACCGACATTAGGAGGAACCCGGATCCGTGGAGGCCCATGAGGAACCCGGATCCAGTACGACGTATATGGAAGGCGGATCCGTGGCGTACACGGCAAGACATTGTACCGTAGTTAGGCTATCTGTAATCCGGCTAGGACTCTCCATGTAAACCCTAGATCCGTGCGCCTTTATAAGCCGGATCCTGGGAGCCCTAGAGGCACAACCACAACTCATTGTAACAACGCGAAAGCGCCCGGATAATTCCGGACAAGCAGCAGTAGGCCCCGTCATCGTGCGGTGTTCCGAAGCTGGGTAACTCGCGTACCACCGTCCCGTGTGCACTCCGCCCTATGGCCCCTACTTCTTCTCCCCTCGTGAGGATCCCTCCTCCGAGGTACCGTCGATTAGGCAACGACGCTGGCGCCCACCGTGGGGCTCGCGGCGTCCGGAGGCCGGAACCGGGAGGGTTCCGCCATGGGAAGCTACGACGACACCATCGCCGTGAGGCGTGTCCTTTACGCCGGGAATCTGCCGATCGTCCCTCCGGATGAGTGTTGGATTCCGGCTAAAACCGACCCCGTCAAGCTCTCCATCGTCCCGGCTTGGCGGCATACACATCTTCATCGGGGAAACCGTCGATTCCGACGGAAACCCACCGGTAAGTAGCGCCGACGCGACCGCCGCTGATCGGGACGCAGTCGCGAAGATCCGATCTCGAGACGCAGGAACTTCCCGGCGAAGATTCCGCCTTAGATCCGAAAAAATCAAATCCCACCCAATCCGCCCCCGAGCAGGAAATAACGGTGGAAGACCAATGCGGATCCGCCCGGGTCTCCCAGGTGTTAGAAAAGCAAAGGTGTCACTTCGTGTACTTCTTGGCCCATACCGCCGGAACCGCCCCTCAAGAAGCCGTAGCCGGTCCCGAGCGGGTCGAGGCCCCGGAAAACAACGCCGCTCCGGATCGGCAAGAGGCTGTCGGAGAAAGCGGAACTCCGGCTGAAGAGTCAATTTTGGGAAACCTAAGCCCAATTTCCGGAGACACCCAATCCATGGACACTGAAGAGTTCGATCGCAAGATGAGGGAATATGGACACGGTGATCAGCCCGAAGTTGATTCCGCCCAACCAAAGCAGGTACTTGCAACTGTAGCGGCGCTGGGAGAACACGGATCAGAAGAGGCAGGCACCCAATCCGACCCCCAGCCATCCCACCAGGGATCTCCAATGTCGCGGGAGCGACCCCGTAGGGATTCTTCCTCGGAGAGCCTCCTGTCGCCTGAAGAGATGGTCGCACAAGCAGGCATGGATGCGGTTTATCGCTCGGATATTCTTAACAAACCCATCACTCCCGAAGACGTAGAAGCATTAGAAGCTAAGAGAGTGGAGCTGCCGGCCACAGCCAAGAAGTTCAAGGACACCGCAGCCGCCATGCCGGAGGAAAGGAAGCACGCCGCAGCTTTTGTGGAAGACTTCATCCAGCCGTGAGCAGGAGGTGGACGAAGGACTGGCGAAAGTCAAGGAACTCCGAAAGCATTGGGAGGACAAGATCGTTGAAGCTCATCAGGAGGTCGAAAAGGTCCGGCGTGAGTTGATAGCTCCTCGCAGGATCACCTTCGCAACTCCAACAGAGAAGCAGCCATTCGCAACCCCAAAGGACAATATGACGAAGGCTGCGGAGATCTTGAAGAAAAACAACGAAGAGATTGACATCGACTATGTTCGCACGCTCGTTGCTTCAGCAGTAAGGCAGCAGAGCAAGGCAGACACTTCGCGCAAGTTAGAGTCTAACCCAGAGCATTGCGTTTCCACTGCGCAGAAGGACGCCCACGACAATCGCCATCCTGATGACGAATCGCGAACCGGATCCTCGGAACGAAGAATGAAAGCCAGGGAACACCCAAATCCGATCCCCGTACCATCAAAGACGCCACCATCAGATCCAAGAAAGGGAAAGGATGCAATGTACTCTGGGCGAGACAAGTACCGCAACCCCTCTCCTCCGCCTAATGGTTACCCGCGTCCCCCTCGCCGCCGTAGTCCAGCCGGAAACACCAGGCCTCAGGGGCATGGTGGAATTGTTATCCGCGACAACGTGGTGCCCTCAAGAAACAGAAACAGGGAGCGCACGCCGGAGCCTCGCCGGAATCAGAACAACGATCGTGAGCCCGAGCTTAGGAGGAGTCGGAATGAGGAGCGCGACCCGGAGCCCCGCCGGAGCCGGAACGACCAGGGCAGCCAGCGCCACGGCGAAGGCAGCCACAGGAGCCGGAGCCAGCACCGGGAAGGCCGGGGAGAATCTGAAGGCGGAAGCAAGAAGTCGGATCGACCACCTCGCAGGTCTCCCTCACCACCACCTAGCGGTGGCGGCGGAGGTGGAGGCGGAGGCGGTGGCCGGAGATCTCGCTCTCGCTCACAGTCCCCTCGCCACGGCTCGCGCGACGCGCGGGAACGCCTCAACGAATACAGAACCGACTACATCGGTCCGAAGTGCTTTGGCAGGATGATTCGACAGGAACCAAAGCCAAGGATGAACCTCAAGCTACCCGGAAACCTGAAGCATTAAGATGGCACCGAAAGGCCGGATACCTGGATTGAGGATTACTATAATGCAAGAACCTTTGCCGGAGGAACCCCTAATATCGCCCGCCGCATGCTCCAGCTTGTACCTTGTAGGTCCAGCCCGGATCCGGCTCAGCCGACCTCGAGAAGAACTCCATCTTTTGCTGGTTTGACCTGAAGACCGCTTTCGAGAAACACTTCAGAGGCACCTACAAAAGACCTGCCACTGCAAGCGACTCTACAAGCTTGTATCCGTAAGAAGGGAGAATCCTCAAGAAACTTCCTTACACGATGGTTGGCATGAAGGAACGAGTGCGAAAACGTCGACCACACCACTGCCATGTACGCCTTCATTGGTGGACTGCAGAGAGGAGGATTGCTGAGGCATAAGCTCACTTGTTTGGCTAACGCAAATAAACTGACTTTGGATGAGATGATCTCCATTGCCAGCGACCATACTGCCGCCGATGATGACGCAGGCGGTGATATCGCAGCTACAGCAATCCCCCTACACCAACAAAAGAAGAACCGTGATAACGGCAACAACAGCAGCCATAAACGCAAAAACCCTGATGACCAGAAGAGCGGCGGATCCGACATGGTCGCCATGGCGTTCCAACGCGGAGGTTCAGGAGGCGGAAGAGGACGCGGCCGTGGAGGCGGAGCCGGCAGGGGTCAGCAGCATGGCACTGAGGTCACAGCTGGCGGATCCCGCGCCCCGCAAACCTACGAGGAGTATAGAGACATGCCCTGCCTGGCCCACTTGGATCCGGTTACAGGGAAGTCCACTCACACCAACCGCAACTGCAAGTGGGTCAACGACCTAAAGAACGACCCGGAGGCAGGATACAAGCGAGCCCGGAAGCACCGCCCACGTGGCAAAGGAGGCAAGGGCAAGAACAAGGATAAAGAGGAGGAAAGTTCCGAGGCGATGGACGAGGATGATAACTCGCCGGATCCCAAAGCCGGATCCGCAGGTAAATCCAACCCCTTCGAGAAAAAGAGCGTGGGGGCTTACCACACCTTCCTCGGAACCCCAACAGTCCGCGCTACAAAGTCAGCCTACCCGGATCCCGAACGCCACAGCTTCCGGCTGTGCCGCAAGCATGTCGGTGGTCGGAAGTTCCGTGCACATTTGACAGGGAGGATCATCCCGCCATTGTGCCAAAAGAATACTACGCCTTGGTCGTAAGTCCCCGCATAGACGGGTATGACTTCTCCAAGTGCCTCATGGATGGTGGAGCCAGCTTGAACATCATGTACCGGAGACTCTGGAGCGGATGAACCTCACCAAGGAACAGCTCAAACACGAGCAACACCGAGTTTCACGGCGTGGTTCCGGGTAAGAAGGCGAACTCCCTCGGCAGCATCACACTTCCCGTGGCTTTCGGCGATGTTCACAATTTCCGCGAAGAGAAGATCACGTTTGAAGTTGTGCCCTTCAAGAGCTCCTACCACGTCATCTTCGGCAGGCCCACCTACCACAAGTTCCACGCAAGAGCGTGCTATATCTACAACAAGCTCAAGATTCCGGGTCCTAATGGTATGATCACCATAACCGGAGACTACAAAAAGGCTCATGAGTGCGAGTTGGGCAAAGCCGCCTTCGCAGAGTCTGTGATATCCGGAGAAGAGCTGAAAGGCTACAGGGCCGCGGTGGATCCGACTGAAATGCAGACCACCAAGAAGCAGATCTCCGAGCAGAAAAACTCCTTCAGGGCCGCGATAGAGACCAAGAAAGTTAACTTCAAGGAAGATGACGCTACCAAGCAAGTCTCGATCGGGGCCAACATGGATCCCAAATAGGAAGATGCGCTCGTCGAGTTTCTTCGCGCTAACATGGATATCTTCGCATGGCAACCTTCTGACATGTCCGGAGTACCAAGGGAACTCGCCGAGCACTACCTCAACATAAACCCGGGGGCTAAACCGGTGAAGCAAGCTATGCGACGCTTTGGAGATAAGAAGCGCCGCGCCATAGGAATGGAATTAGCAAAGTTACTAGAGGCAGGTTTTGTAATAGAAGTAATCCACACTGATTGGGTCGCAAATCCCGTCCTTGTACCCAAAAAGAATACTGAAATACTAAGAATGTGCATCGATTACTCTGGCTTGAACAAACATTGCCTGAAAGATCCGTTTCCCTGCCGCGCATTGACCAAGTCATTGATTCGACGGCAGGGGCGGAACTTCTGTGTTTTCTTGATGCGTATTCCGGGTATCGCCAGATCCGGATGAAGGAGTCTGACCAAAAGGCGACCTCATTCATCACCCCATTTGGCACTTACTGCTATGTTACTATGCCCTTTGGTTTGAAAAACGCAGGTGCCACCTACCAACGTACGATGCAGCGGTGCTTGAAGGACCAGATCGGCCGGAACGTACACGCCTACGTCGACGACATCGCGGTCATGACTCGGAAAGGATCCGACTTGATCAGCGACCTCACAAAAACCTTTGAGAATCTCCGTCGGTACAAGATGATGTTGAATCCACTGAAGTGCGTCTTTGGCGTACTCAACTGGAAAACTCCTTGGCTTCATTGTCTCTAACAGGGGCATTGAAGTAAACCCGAAAAAATCAAGGCAATTTTGTGCATAAAAAGGCCAACTTGTCTCAAAGATGTGCAACGGCTCACTGGTCGTGTCGCAGCAATCAGCAGGTTTGTTAGCCGTCTTGGCGAGAAGGCACTTCCCCTGTACAAGCTATTGAAGAAAACATACAAGTTTGTCTGGGACGAGGCAGCGGATGCAGCACTACAAGGGTTGAAGGAGATACTCACCTCCCCACCTATCCTAGCAGCTCCAGGAGAGTTAGAGCCCATGCTCCTTTACCTGGCAGCCACCAACAGGGTCATCAGCCTCGTCATCGTGGTGGAACGACAGGAAGAAGGTCACAAATATGGAGTCCAAAGGCCAGTCTACTATATTAGCGAGGTCCTTACGGAATCCAAACAGCGCTACCCTCACTTTCAGAAGTTAGCCTACGGAGTATTCCTGGGCAGCAGGAAGCTGAGACATTACTTCCAAGAACATCCAGTAACAGTCGTGAGCAAGGCTCCGCTGTCAACGATTCTCAATAACGCTGACGCAACAGGACGCACAGCAAAATGGGGCATTGAATTATCCGCCTTCGACATCAGCTACAAAGCCAGGACCGCGGTCAAATCCCAGGTCTTGGCAGATTTCGTCGCAGATTGGACAGAAGCTCCGGATGCAAATCTGGAGCCGGAACCAGAGACATGGGTTATGCACTTCGATGGATCCAAGCAGCATCAAGGCTCAGGAGCCGGAGTCACCCTGAAGTCCCCTACCGGAGAAGAATTGCAGTACGTTTTGCAGATCCACTTCGAAGCTACAAACAACATGGCGGAGTACGAGGCTCTACTACACGGACTGCGCATCGCTAAGGAAATAGGGATCAAGCACATTATCTGTTGCGGAGATTCCGACCTGGTGGCACAGCAAGTAGCCGGAACCTGGAACGCCAGAAATTCCTTCATGGCGGCTTACCGAGACGAAGTTGACGAGATCGCCAAATGCTTTCTGGGATACGAAGTCAAGTACGTCCGGAGAGACGACAACGCAGCGGCAGACATGCTATCCAAGCTCGGATCCGGCAGGAAACCAATTCCGCCTGGCATTTTTCTGGAGCACCTACGGATACCCTCGGTGAAGGGCGCTAACCCGGAAAACCCAGACGTGGTAGTATCTCCGGCTAGAGAAGTGATGGCTATCATTCCGGCTTGGACGCAGCCTTTCCTGGACTACCTCATCGATCAGAAGTTGCCAGAGGACGAGGTCCTCGCGAGACAGATCATTAGACGAGCAAGATCCTACACAATTGTTGATGGACAGCTCTACAAACGAAGCGCAACAGGGGTATTTCTCAAATGCGTCTCTAATCAAGATGGCATTGAAATCCTCAGAGAGATCCACGCAGGGGATTGCGGGCATCATGCCGCTCCCGAGTCACTCGTTGCAAAAGCTTTTCGGCTAGGCTTTTACCGGCTCACAGCCTAAAGAAGATGCCGACAAGATAGTCAAGACCTGCCGAGGTTGTCGATACTATGCTACTCAACCAAACACTCCAGCCCAAGAGCTGAAGACCATACCTATCACCTGGCCATTTGCGGTCTGGGGGCTCGATATGGTGGGTAAGTTAAAAAGATCATCTCCTGGCGGTTTTGAATACCTCTTGGTCGCTGTTGACAAATTCAGCAAATGGATCGAGGCAAAGCCAGTGAGAAAAGCCGACGGTGCTACGGCACTAAAATTTGTCTGCAGCCTCGTGATGATATTCGGGATCCCACACAGCATAATCACAGTATAATGGCACAAACTTCGCTCGGGGAGAATTGAAGGATTATTGTGAGACAATGGGGATTCGATTGGACCTTGCATCTGTGGCTCACCCACAATCCAATGGTCAAGTTGAAAGGGCTAACGGTCTAATATTATCAGGAATCAAGCCGCGCCTTGAAGAACCGCTGCGGCGAGCAGCTGTAGCTTGGGCTGACGAATTGGACGCTGTCTTGTGGAGTTTGCGAACTACCCCTAACAGGTCAACAGGGTTTACCCCATTTTTCCTGGTATACGGATCCGAAGCCGTGATTCCCTCCGACATCATCCACGATTCACCGCGGGTTTCCGCCTACAATGAAGAAACAGCTGACGAGGCCAGACAGCTATCTGTGGACCTGATCGAGGAAGCTCGGAATTTAGCTGACCAGCGCTCCGCCATCTATCAGCAGAAGCTCCGACGCTATCACAGTCGTCGAGTTCGGAATCGCTCTTTCATGACAGGAGACCTGGTCCTCCGCCTTCGTCAGGTGAAAGACCATAAGTTGCAGTCCCCATGGGAAGGACCCTTCGTCGTTAGCAAAGTGCTTCATAACGGATCGTACTACCTTGTTGATTTCCGAGAGCTGAGGGACAGACCTGCTAATTGGCACCGGAAACGCAAGCGTGAGGATCCGGATGACATCTACGACGAGACAGATCGCCCCTGGAACATCGCACAGCTACGTCCTTTCCACACTTAGCGTATTCTTTCCGAGTTATAAACTCTGTAATAGTTATACATGATCAATGAAATAAAGCTTATGGTTCACTCTTCGAGTCTTTTACCTCCTTTACTTATTCATTTTTAGATCATGTGTGTTTTCCGACTAAAACCGCAGAGCTGGATATTTCCGCCTAGGCGTGTATAAAAAGTTGTGATTTTCAAAAATCGTCCCTTAGGACGTAAGCTTAAGTTTTCTGATTAAATTGCTATCTGTTGCGAACTCGTGGATTCCTAGTAGCGATTTCCGGCACCTATGCTTGGGGGCTTGTTTCCGCGGTTATTGACGGATTACCATTGGGTTTCGTCGCCGCTGGCGAGCGTTTCCGGCTAAGGTTTTCCGGCTCGCGGAAGGTCAAGCGAGCAAGCCGGAAAACAACGAAATCAGCACTTGCTTTCCGACACAAAACGAAACATGCACATAATATTAATGGATAGCAGGATAAGTGTTTCCGCCCCATGCATAGTCGTTTCGTCCCTAGCTACTTAAGAATTTAAGTTATTCATTACAAACCCACTCCGGGGCCAAAAGTGATGCATCACTGTTCATTGTTTCACAGGTTCTCGGAGGAACGCTCTTCATCAGAAGCCGTGTAGGCGGAGCCGTCATCTGAGCTGTCGCCTGAGCCGTCGCCGTCGGAGTCGGAGACTTCCTCGTCATGGTCAGCGCTTGACCCGGAGCCTTCCTCGTCGCCTTCCTCGACAGCCTCTTCTCCCTCTTCCTCCGGGTCGGAAAAGCCCTCGGGAATATCATGCTTGTTGTACCAGAACGAGTGGTTAACTCGTCCAGCAAACAGACGATCAAATCCCATAGCTTCCGCGAGGAGATGTCTCATGCTGGTACCCTTGGGGGCTCCGCGTGCGACGTCTGCATATTTCATGGTGGGGAAGTGCGCTTTGCAGGTGGCTAACACGAGGGCAGCAACTCCGCGAGACGAAGACTCCTGCCAATCTTTGATGAGCTCCGAGCACGTTCTTCATGAGATGTGTCATGCGGTCAATCACCGTTGTCTTGGCTTTCTTCAGGTTAAGGGACTTGGCGATTCCGCGACATGCTTCCATGAGATACTCGATTGAAGTCCGCGCTTCCTCATATGCCTCAGTCCTCTTGAGGGTTGACTCTTTGGTCCATTCGAAGCCAAGACTTGCTGCAAAGTAAAATGGATCAGTTTCTTCCGCGGACAGAGACAATTTTTAGGAAGTCGGAGTCAAAACAATAACAAAAAGGGTACTTACGGAAAATCATCTTGTCAATGGCCTCCGCCTCCGCCTCCTGGCTCTTGTTTTTGGCCGTCAGGGTGGTCACCCTGTGATGGCTCTTCTTTAGTTTTTCAGCTAGCTCCGCCATGTCGCGGGAATGTTTCTCCGAGAGCTCCTTCTTCTCTTTGGTTTCCTTCTCGGAGGATTCTTTCAAGAAGCTCTTCAGAGTTTCATTCTCCGCCTCCAATACTTGGACCTTGGCGGATAAGGCGTCGATGGTGGGGCGCTTGTCAGTTTCTTCTAAGGACAGAAAATCCCACAAGATATGTGTTATGATTGTCCATAAAGTCAAATTTAAGCAACTCGGATTTCTCACCTTTCAAGCGGGTCTCCAGGCGGAGCACAGCTTGTTGACTATTCTCAGCAGCCTGGCGCAGCCCTTCTATTTCCGTCATCTGCTCCAGCACATGAACGCGCAGATCTTCGTGCAGCTTCCGCGTGCTCTGAGACACAAAGAGGATTTAGCCGGAAATTCAAAATTCTGGGGGCTGGCGAGGAGTTCAAAGTTTTGGATCGAGAAAATTTTAAATTTACGTCTAAGACAATTGTTGAGAGAAGCATCGGCTAATACATGTTACACGGAAAAATGTCTGAACCAATGCTTGGGGGCTAGTGTTACCTGGCGCACCTCCTTATGCTTAGCAAAGAAGATCTTGAGATCACTCTCAAGGTCGGAGAGCTCCTTCATCTCCGTGTCCGCAGGCCCCCACACCTTTTCCATCATCTCGGAAACTTTTGCATGGCGTTGGGAAAGGGTGAGCTTTTGCAGAGACGGAGTAGGTTGAGGGTCAGCTTGGAGCGTGCTGGCAGCACGAATCAGCTATACTTTCTGCTCATACTGCTCAGTTGTAGGTTCGGCGGAGGTGGCAGTTGGTTGCTCAGGCGGAGGCGTAGATGAAGATGCGCCTTTCCCGGAACCACCGTGACCAATCGGATCTTCAGGAAGGTCGTCGATGTTAATAACGTCCTTGGGATCCGGCTTGGTGGCAGAGGAAGCCTTGGGTGGAACTTCGACTTCTGGTGTGACTGGTATGGAAGCCGGAGATGGCTTCGTCCTCTTCTTGGGGGCCTTAGGGGCCTTGGGGGGCTGGCTTCCGGAACTTCTGTCACGAAAATAACGGAGCATTATAATTAAGTATATGCTGATTCACGATGGCGGAATATCTTTACTTCGGAAATCTAGCACTTACCCGGAAGGTTTGAAAAACTGGTGGATTTCTGGTTGTGCTCGGTTGCTCGTGTCGATGAGTTTGAGGCGTTTTTTCTCCGCCTCCGCCTTGCGAGTTGCCGCGGTGCTGAGCACGTCGCGGGCATGTTTTGCTGAAGGGCTGGAGGGGGCAGGCCTCTTCCTCTTAGCGGGGCGGGAAGCCTCGGGAGCTTCCGCCTCCGATGCGGCTTCCGGATCCGTGTTGCCAGTGGAAGGAACCCGGAGGATAGTTCCGAGTTCGTTTTCTTCGAGCGCCTCGAGCTAATACAGAGTTAAACACTTAGACAAAAGTTTGAATGCGAAGAGAAACAACAGAATACAGCCAAGCCGACGTACCGCGGTTCCGGAACCGTTCATATGGATGTCTTTGTTGCACACGTGAACGTGAAGTTCACGTGGGATCTTGATGAGGAGCCGGATCCTTTTGTCGATGGCGTCGGCGGAGAGATTGTCTTTTGTGGCGCGCATCGGGTCGTCGCGCCCTGTGTACTGAAACATCAAGCGGTCCCTGTGTTGGAGCGGCTGGATCCGCTTGGTGAACCAGGAAAGGGTCAGGTCCTTCCCTGTCAGCCCCTCCTCCGTCAGCTTACAGATCCGCCTGACGGCGCGCGTGAGCTGGAGTGACTCGGAGAGGTGGGGGCAATGCGACCATGCCGGAAGCTCGGTGGCGGGGCAGTTCTTGAACGGCGGCAGTTTTCTTCCGCTAGCGGGGTCGGAGACGTCCTTCAAGTAGAAGAAGCCCCCAGACCAGTACCGCGCGGATTCGTGGCGGTCGGTGTGGGGGTAGACGCGGCCCGGGCGGATCATGAAGGTGATGGATCCGCATGTTGCTAATTCGGTGGATTGCCGGATCCTCTCCTTCTTGACAGTAAAATAGTATTGAAACAGGGAGAGCTCGGGAGTTACCCGGAGATGGCCCTCGCAGAGGGTAACGTGATTGCTGATTGCAGGCACGCTATTCGGAGAGATGTTGTGGGGCTGGAGCCCATAAGTCTTCAGGATCTCTAGAAAGAAGTCCAAAGGAGGAAATGAGAAACCCCGCTCCACTAGTGCTTTCGTCAGCACCATCTCGTTGTCTTGGGGGGCTGGAGCTAAGGCATTCGGCGTTGTCCTCCAGCTTCCGGGTTGCAAGAAGCCTTCCCCCTCCAAGTTCTGCAGCTCAGTCTCTGTGGTGGTGCAGGGCCACCATTTCCCTTTGGCTTCCGAATCCCGCTGGCGGGCTTTGGATTTCTTGGCAGCAGTCTCTTCCGCTTTCTTCTCCGCCTCGGAGGTTTTCTCCGGGACAGCTGAGGTGCCCTCGGTGTCCTTGCCGGAATCCTTAGTGGGATCCAGCTGGACTGGGACGAAGGGAGGCGGAGCGGAGGAGATGGGCATCGCCACGATCGGCTCACTGGTAGGAGGCGGAGTCGTGGAAGACATCTGAAGACAGAAAAGATCGCGGAAAAATAGAGTTTAGTCGGATCCACGTCTTCGTCCTAACGATCATCCCTACCAACTACGGCGCGAGAACGAAGTTCGAGGGCTCACCGTGATGGAGTCTGCGGTGGTCGGAGTCGCCGGCGGCGAGTTTTCTGCGTGGTGGCTCGCTGAAGTTAAGAACAGGACGAACTCCGAGCGGCGGCGAAGCGACTCCGGCGAAGTTCCGGCGGGATTCCGGCACGGCGGAGAAGAGGCTCAGGGCGGCGCTGCGCAGAGAGGTTGAAAGGGGGGTGAATGAGGTTAAGGGGTCGACGGCGGATATTTATAGGCCGGAGGGACGAGATTCGTGCTCCGCATCCTGTGGTCGGAACGCAAGCGTCGCGCCGTTGGATGTGTGACACGTGTCCCAAACCCTAAACGGTAAAAATGGCTAAGGATAAGTTACCGCGCAAATCGCGCGAAAATGGTGCCAGAATTGGCGGAACCGTTTGAGTCTCTTAAGATTCCGGGTAAGCAGCGCGGAGATAAGAAATTCTCATTCGAAGCAGGGGGAACCTGGAAACGTATTCACATCGTCGATGGATGAAGTCCCGCAGAATGAGAGCATTTTCCGACTAAAGGTCGGGAAAGGAAGAAAATGTGAAGTTGGAGTTCTTCAAGTTTCTCCACGTTACTGATATTGTCAGAGACCATGATGGACTAGCAAGGCGGAAGCAGCAGGCGAAACTCGGAGAACTCTGGGGGCTACTGTTGTGGGTATACTTCATGGGTGTACCATCGACAGTGCCTAGATCCGGCAAGCCCGGGTGGCCCACGAGATGGTGATGAGGCATGTGGCCCATCGGGCGGCCCAGTCTTGCCGTTGATCATGAAGGAAGAAGTCCGGCCCAGGATCGGTAGGCCGGATCCGTACCGACATTAGGAGGAACCCGGATCCGTGGAGGCCCATGAGGAACCCGGATCCAAGTACTGACGTATATGGAAGGCGGATCCGTGGCGTACACGGCAAGACATTGTACCGTAGTTAGGCTATCTGTAATACGGCTAGGACTCTCCATGTAAACCCTAGATCCGTGCGCCTTTATAAGCCGGATCCTGGGAGCCCTAGAGGCACAACCACAACTCATTGTAACAACGCGAAAGCTCCCAGATAATTCCAGACAAGCAGCAGTAGGCCCCTGTCTTCGTGCAGGTGTTCCGAAGCTGGGTAACTCGCGTACCACCGTCCCGTGTGCACTCCGCCCTATGGCCCCTACTTCTTCTCCCCCTCGTGAGGATCCCTCCTCCGAGGTACCGTCGATTAGGCAACGACAACCAGTGTCCATATACCAGTTGGTATCAACTCCATATGCGCCCTTCTCATTGCGAGGGCGATCCTCATCATCATCATCACGATCAGAATAACGCCACCAACAATCACGTGCAGGGTGCCCATACTTGGTGCAAATCTGGCAGGTGGTGTCAACAAAGCGAGTAGGTGTACGTCCACGACCACGGCCGCCACCACGACCACCTCCATCATGGCGCTGCATGTCTCTGTCATCGCGCCTATTATACCCCCGATCATCACGACGATCACGATATTGCCTGTCATCCCGCCTGTCATCTCGCCTGTTGTAGCCATCTCTATCATCTTGGTGGTAGCAATCTCTGTCATCTCGGCGGTAGCCACCACCACCGCCATATCTGTCATCTCGCCTATTGTAGCCATCACAATGATCAGATCTGTAGCCACGGTCATCACGACGCTGGTAATCATCACGCCGGGAAGGGACATTTTCATCTCGGCGCTGAAAAGAACCACCACCACCACACGTGGCAGTGTTTGCGCTGCTCTGAAAACCAATACCTTTCTGGCTAGACTGTGAAAGGGCGGTCTGGCTATCTGATACGTCCATTTCACATCACTATTTTATATCATAATTTACTGTTATTCATTGATATATTTCATATTTAGAGATGATACTTATGTTATTTCACCTATTTTGCATGTTTCATGATTATTGGAGAATCACTCACCGGAGTCAGGATTCTGCTGGAAAAGGCACCGTCAGAATGCAATATTTCTGAAGATCAACAAGCGACGGAAATTACACCGAAGGTCTTATTTCTCCAGAAGAAGGAGCCAGCCAAAAGGAGGGGCCAAGGAGGGCCGCCATGGCCCCCCCATAGGCCGGCGCGGGCTCCACCCTGGCCGCGCCGCCTTGTGGGGAGGGGGCCCACAGCCCCCCTCGGCCGCCTCTCTTTCGCGTACTTCATCTACCCGAAAACCTAAGGTGCGGGGGATAATCGCGAGGAGACACAGCAGCTTCTGCGGGGCGGAAAACACCAGAGAGAAAAGAGCTCTCCGGCATGCTGAAATCCGCCGGGAAAATTCCCTCCCGGAGGGGGAAATCGACGCCATCGTCACCGTCATCGAGCTGGACTTCATTGGGACCATCATCACCATCATCTCCACCACCGTCACCGTCATCTCCACCACTGCACCTCGTCACCGCTATAACATCTAGGGTTGAATCTTGATTATTTCATAGGGGAAACTCTCCCAGTATTGATTACTCCTTGTTATTTATGCTATTGAGTGAAACCATTGAACCAAGGTTTATGTTCAGATTGTTATTCATCATGATATCACCTCTGATCATGTTCCATATGATGTCTCGTGAGTAGTTCGTTTAGTTCTTGAGGACATGGGTGAAGTCTAAATGTTAGTAGTGAACTATGTTGAGTAATATTTAATGGTTTGATATTTAAGTTGTGGTGTTATTCTTCTAGTGGTGTCATGTGAACGTCGACTACATGATACTTCACCTTTATGGGCCTAGGGGAATGCATCTTGTATTCGTTTGCTAATTGTGGGCTTGCCGGTGTGACGAGCAACTCGAACCCCCGTTGGTATATCGATGCGGGAGGGATAGCGAGGATCTAGAGTTTAAGGCTGTGGTTAGATTTATCTTAATTACTTTCTTGTATTTGCGGATGCTTGCAAGGGGTATAATCACAAGTATGTATTAGTCCTAGGAAGGGCGATGCATTAGCATAGGTTCACCCACACAACACTTATCAAAATAATGAAGATTAATCAACTATATGAAGCGAAAGCACTAGACTAAATTCCCGTGTGTCCTCAAGAACGTTTGGTCATCATAAGTAAACAACCCGGCTTGTCCTTTGTGCTAAAAAGGATTGGGCCACTCGCTGCAATTATTACTCTCGCATTTTACTTACTTGTACTTTATTTATCTGCTATATCAAAACCCCCTGAATACTTGTCTGTGAGCATTTACAGTGAATCCTTCATCGAAACTGCTTGTCAACACCTTCTGCTCCTCGTTGGGTTCGACACTCTTATTTATCGAAAGTACTACGATACACCCCCTATACTTGTGGTTCATCAAGACTATTTTCTGGCGCCGTTGCCGGGGAGTGAAGCGCTATTGGTAAGTGGAATTGGTAAGGGAAACTTTTACTGTAAGTGCTGATTTTACTTCTACCTGCTGCTATAATTCATTATGGAGATATCTTCTCTTGAATTCCCATTTGGAAAATCTACTACTACTGCAAAGGTAGTGGATGAGGCGCCAGGTGAGAATGAGGTTCCATACAAAATACCTATGAAAATTATTGAACGTGTTGTGGATAACCGCTATGAAGGGGATGGAACTGTCCATCCTGGAGATCATTTACTGTTTTTACATGAATTATGCGGGTTATTCAAGTGTGCAGGTATTGCTATGGACGAAGTTAGGAAGAAACTATTCTCTATATCGCTGTCTGGTAAAGCGGCGCATTGGTATAAATTGTTGAAGAATGGGGATTCTCTCGATTGGAAGGATATTGTGCTTATATTTTATTCTAAATTCTATCCTCCAAGTGAAATTCACAAAGACCGGAACCGCATATATAATTTCTGGCCTCATGATGGAGAGAGTATTGCCCAAGCATGGGGGAGATTGAAGTCTTTAATGCTCAAATGCCCCATTCATGAGCTTCTTGGTAATATCATTATTGATAATTTCTATGCAAGACTTTCTTTTCAAGATAAAACCTTGCTGGATACTACTTGTTCTGGATCATTTACACGCAACAAAGAAGAGTTTAAATGGGGCCTTCTTGATCGGATTCAAGAGAATACTGAAGGATGGGAGAACGACAAGGATAGAGAGTTAAGTATAAATTATGATTATGAATGCATTGAAACTTTTATGGATACTGATAAATTTCGTAATATGAGTGCTACTTATGATCTTGACTCTCAAGTTGTTGCAAATTTTTATAAAGCTTTTGCCTCTCATTTTGAATTGCCTAGGAAGAATTTTGATAAGTATCATGAACCTTACAAAGATAAAACTGATTCACCTATAGATAAATATGTTGAAATTAAAACTGTTGATCATATTCTTCCTGAAGCTTATATTGAAAAAACTCCTTTTCCTGCTAAAATGAAGGAGTATTCTGTTATAACTAGTGCGGTTAATAAAAGTGCAAAGAAACCTATAGAACCTCAAGAGCAAATAAAGGTTGAACCTGCTATTGCAATAGTTAAA
Source organism: Lolium rigidum (assembly GCF_022539505.1). Classification (NCBI taxonomy): domain Eukaryota; kingdom Viridiplantae; phylum Streptophyta; class Magnoliopsida; order Poales; family Poaceae; genus Lolium; species Lolium rigidum. The sequence goes on from NC_061514.1 coordinate 338,779,070, forward strand.
GATCTTGTGACTGAAAATGTAGAATATGGTCATATCATTTTCTGTGAAGATGCTTCTAATATTGTTTCGCATCCTAATAAGTCTAGGAAAGCCAGTGTTCCTATGCTCTCTGTTAGAATTGGTGATCATTGTTATTATGGTTTATGCGGCATTGGTGCAAGTATTAGTGCCAATCCTTATTAGCTTTACACGGAAATCATGCATGAAATTGGTTCTTGTGAACTTGAAGATATTGATGTGGTTATTCGGCTAGCTACTAGAGAAACTATCTCTCCTATTTGTATTGTTCGAGATGTGGAAGTTCTATGTGGTAAGATTAAATATCCTGCTGACTTTTTGGTACTTGGTTCTGCTTCTAGTAAGTCTTGTCCTATTATTTTTGGTAGACCTTTTCTAAATACTTGTGGAGCTGTTATAGATTGCAAGAAGGAGAAAATTGTAACTAAATTTGCTGGTGAATCTTATGAGTTTAATGTCTCTAAATTTGCCAAAACTCCTTATAAAGCTGATTTGCCTAATAATGATTTTAGAGTTGAATAGTGTGCATCTATTGCTCTTGCTCCTAATAATCCTTTGCAACAACATTTGGAGGATAGTGAGAGTGAAGTCTTTAGGGAAGAAAGGAATGAGCTTGATGAAATTTTCCTTCGTCAACCTATTCTTAAACATGACTTGCCGGTTGAAGATCTAGGTACAACACCACCACCAAAGGAAGATCCTGTTTTTGATTTAAAACCGTTGCCTGATAATCTTAAGTATGCTCATATTGATGATAAGAAAATATATCCTGTTATTATCAGTTCTAAGCTTTCAGATTTTGAGGAAGAAAGGTTATTGGAAATATTGAAGAAACACCGAGGAGCTATTGGCTACACTCTTGATTATTTGAAGGGGATTTCTCCCCTATTTGCCAACATGCCATCAACATGGAAGATGATGCAAAGCCTGTTGTTGAACATCAGCGTCGTCTAATTCCTAAGATGAAGGATGTGGTAAGGAATGAGGTATTAAAACTTCTTGAAGCAGGTATTATATATCCTATTGCTGATAGTAGATGGGTTAGTCCTGTTCATTGTGTTCCTAAGAAAGGAGGAATAACTGTTGTGCCTAATGATAATGATGAGCTCATCCCTCAAAGAGTAATTGTAGGGTATAGAATGTGCATTGATTATCGAAAAGTTAATAAAGTTACTAAGAAAGATCATTACCCTTTACCTTTTATTGATCAAATGTTAGAAAGGTTGTCTAAAAATACTCATTTTTGCTTTCTTGGTGGTTATTACGGGTTTTCACAAATTCGCTGTTAAAATTAAAGATCAAGAGATAACCACTTTCACTTGTCCCTATGGAACTTATGCTTATAGGCGTATGCCTTTTGGTTTATGTAATGCTCCTGCTACTTTTCAAAGATGCATGTCTGCTATTTTTCATGGCTTTTGTGAAAAGATTGTAGATGTATTCATGGATGATTTTTCTGTCTATGGGAATTCTTTTGATAATTGCTTGCGAAACCTTGATAAAGTTTTGCAGAGATGTGAAGAAACTAACCTTGTTCTTAATTGGGAGAAATGCCACTTTATGGTTAACGAAGGAATTGTATTGGGACATTGATGGCGTGTAAGACACACGTCCGTTGGGAACCCCAAGAGGAAGGTGTGATGTGTACAGCGACAAGTTTTCCCTCAGTAAGAAACCAAGGTTATCGAACCAGTAGGAGTGAAGGAACACGTGAAGGTTGTTGGTGGCGGAGTGTAGTGCGGCGCAACACCAGGGATTCCGGCGCCAACGTGGAACCTGCACAACACAATCAAAGTACTTTGCCCCAACGTAACGGTGAGGTTGTCAATCTCACCGGCTTGCTGAAAACAAAGGATTAGATGTATAGTGTGGAAGATGATGTTTGTTTGCGAAGAACAGTAAAGAACAAGTATTGCAGTAGATTGTATTTCAGATGTAAAGAATGGACCGGGGTCCACAGTTCACTAGTGGTGTCTCTCCCATAAGATACATGCATGTTGGGTGAACAAATTACAGTTGGGCAATTTACAAATAAAGAAGGCATAACAATGCACATACATATATCACGATGAGTAATGAGATTTAATCAGGGCATTACGACAAAGTACATAGACCGCTATCCAACATGCATCTATGCCTAAAAGGTCCACCTTCAGGTTATCATCCGAACCCCTTCCAGTATTAAGTTGCAAACAACAGACAATTCCATTAAGTATGGTGCGTAATGTAATCAACACAAATATCCTTAGACAAAGCATCGATGTTTTATCCCTAGTGGCAACAGCACATCCACAACCTTAGAACTTTCTGTCACATCGTCCCGCGATTCAATGGAGGCATGAACCCACTATCGAGCATAAATACTCCCTCTTGGAGTCACAAGTATCAAATTGGCCAGAGCCTCTACTAGCAACGGAGAGCATGCAAGAACATAAACAACATATATGATAGATTGATAATCAACTTGACATAGTATTCCATATTCATCGGATCCCAACAAACACAACATGTAGCATTACAAATAGATGATCTTGATCATGATAGGCAGCTCACAAGATCTAACATGGTAGCACAATGAGGAGAAGACAACCATCTAGCTACTGCTATGGACCCATAGTCCAGGGGTGAACTACTCACACATCGATCCGGAAGCGATCATAGTGATGAAGAGACCTCCGGGAGATGATTCCCCTCTCCGGCAGAGTGCCGGAGGCGATCTTCTGAATCCCCTGAGATGGGATTGGCGGCGGCGGCGTCTCTGGAAGGTTTTCCATATCGTGGCTCTCGGTACTGGGGTTTTCGCGACGAAGGATTTAAGTAGGCGGAAGGGCGGAGTCGGAAGAGGCACGGGGGCCCACACCATAGGGCAGCGCAGGGCCCACCCTGGCCGCGCCGCCTTATGGTGTCGGCGCCCCATGGCCCCACTTCGTTTGTCCCTCGGTCTTCTGGAAGATTCGTGGAAAAATAAGACCCTGTGCGTTGATTTCGTCCAATTCCGAGAATATTTCCTTTGTAGGTTTTCTGAAACCAAAAACAGCAGAAAAACAGCAACTGGCTCTTCGGCATCTCGCCAATAGGTTAGTGCCGGAAAATGCATAAATATGACATAAAGTGTGTATAAAACATGTGAGTATCATCATAAAAGTAGCATGGAACATAAGAAATTATTGATACGTTTGAGACGTATCAGACATTAAATTTCTGAGAGAGGTATTGAAGTTGATAGAGCTAAAGTTGAAGCAATTGAGAAGATGCCCTATCCTAGGGATGTTAAAGGTATTCGTAGTGTTCTTGGTCATGCTGGGTTTTATAGGAGATTTATTAAAGATTTCTCTAAGATTTCAAAGCCTCTTACTAATCTTCTTCAAAAAGATGTACCTTTGGTTTTTGATGATGATTGTAAGGAAGCTTTTGAAACTCTAAAGAAAGCCTTAACAACTGCTCCTGTAGTTGAACCTCCTGATTGGAATTTACCTTTTGAAATTATGTGTGATGCTAGTGATTTTGCTGTAGGTGCTGTTCTTGGACAGCGAGTAGATAAAAAATTGAATGTTATTCATTACTCTTGATGCTGCTCAAAGAAATTATGCTACAACTGAAAAAAAATTATTAGCTGTAGTTTTTGCTTGTGACAAGTTTAGATCTTATATTGTTGATTCAAAAGTTACGATTCATACTGATCATGCTGCAATTAGATACCTTATGGAAAAGAAAGATGCTAAGCCAAGGCTTATTAAATGGGTGCTTCTTTTGCAAGAATTTGATTTACATATTATAGATAGGAAAGGTGCTGATAATCCTGTTGCTGATAATTTGTCTAGATTGGAAATATTGCTTATGATCCTGTTCCTGTTAATGATATTTTCCAAATAAACAATTGGCTGTAATAAAAGTGAGCTCGCAAGATAGTCCTTGGTATGCTGATTATGCTAACTTTATTGTTTCCAAGTACTTGCCTCCAACCTTTTTAGCTCAGCAAAGGAGGAAATTCTTTTATGACTTGAGGCATTATTTTTGGGATGACCCACACTTATATAAAGAAGGAGTGGATGGTATTATGCGAAGATGTGTTCCCGAATATGAACAACAAGAGATATTGAGTAAGTGTCATGGTAGTGTTTATGGAGGACATCACGCCGGAGATAGAACCGCGCAAAATGTTCTACAATCAGGTTTCTATTGGCCAACTCTCTTTAAAGATGCAAGAAAGTTTATTTTATCTTGTGATGAATGTCAAAGAGTTGGTAATATCTCCAGACGCAATGAAATGCCTATGAGTTATACTCTTGTTATTGAACCATTTGATTGTTGGGGATTTGACTTCATGGGTCCTTTCCCTTCTTCGAAGGTAATACTCATATACTTGTTGCTTGTTGATTATGTTACTAAATGGGTGGAAGCCATACCCACGAAAAGTGCTGATGGTGAGACCTCTTTAAGAATGCTTTTAGATGTTATTTTTCCTAGATTTGGAGTACCTAGATATCTTATGACTGATGGAGGTTCTCATTTTATTCATGGTGGTTTTAGAAAAACTCTTGCTAAATATGGTATTAATCATAGGATTGCTTCCGCTTATCATCCTCAAACTAGTGGGCAAGTAGAATTATCAAATAGAGAAATTAAATCTATCTTGGAAAAGACCGTTAATAAAACTAGAACAAATTGGGCTAGTAAGTTGAAGGAAGCACTATGGGCTTATAGAACTGCTTATAAGAATCCTATGGGGATGTCACCTTATAAAATGGTTTATGGGAAAGCTTGTCATTTACCTTTAGAACTAGAGCACAAAGCTTATTGGGCTGTGAGAGAACTAAATAAAGATCCTAAACTTGTCGGTAAGAAAAGATTGCTACAATTGAGTTCTCTAGATGTATGGAGAAGTGAAGCTTATGAAAATGCTAAACTTTTTAAGGAGAAAGTTAAGAAATTGCACGATAGAAGAATTATCAAAAGAGAATTTAATGTTGGGGATAAAGTCCTATTGTATCGGTCTCGTGTCAGATTTTTTGCAGGGAAATTTCTCTCAAAATGGGAAGGACCATATGTCATTGTGGAGGTGTATCGTTCAGGGGCAATTAAGATTGGTTCTCTGAAAGGTGATGCCACACAAGTAGTGAATGGACAAAGGCTATAGCACTATATTTCTGGAGATTCTTATAATGAAGATGTTGATGTTATTCGAGTGGTGACTCCGGAAGCTTTCATCAAAGGTCAAATTGACAGTTCTGCAGAGTTCGACTTTGAATAGGTAACAGTTCTGGTAATAAAAGTCCGCGTTTAACTTTCCGAACAATGTTTTTGCTATTTTTGGAAAATATGAAAAATTACGAGATTGAAACAGAGAGGAGGAGACGCACGAGGGCGTGCCCCCATAGGCCGGCGCGGGGCCCAGCCTGGCCGCGCCGCCCTATGAGGACGACCCCTCGGAGTCCCACTCTAACTCTGGTTCGACCTAGTACTTTCCTTCTGTCGTGAAAATTTCTGCTATATAATCTCCCGGACCCCTGGAGGTCCGTATATCGTTTTCTCGTCGTGTTTTGTTTCGAGCTGTTTTCTGCCAGGATCTGTTCTTGATCTAGAAGCACCATGGTCTCCAACAACAAGGGGAAGGGGCTTTCGGAAGAAGATATTCAAGATCCCGAGTGGAAGGAGATGGATGAGAGTGTCGAGGAAGTAGTGAAGAAGATGCCATAAAAAAGAGAGCGACAAGCTGTTGGGAGTTAGCAAATCTTGGTGGGATCGGTTAACACTCGGCGTTCTTTTTCTCATAACTTGCAGGGACCCTTACCACCTGCTCCTAGCCTCAACTCTTTCCCTGCCTTGGAGGAAGCTTTACGGGTTACCGATGAATTTTGTGATCAATACCGTGCTCTGAGAAGGGAAGTGGAGATACTTCAGGAGGAGAACAACCGACTTCGCAGAATGCTAGAGCGGTTCCTCACTCCCATCAGGGTTTTCTCACCACCACCGCCGAAGGAGTAATTCATCATTGGTATTGGCACCCCTTGGTTTGTTCCAAGCTTGGGGGGAGTGCCGCGGTATCACATCATCACTATCTTTTATCTTTTTACTATCAAGTAGTGTCATATCATGAGTAGGGAAGTTATCATATAAGATGGTTGCAGTGTGGAAGTATCTCTCTTTAGTTGGTTATCTATGTATCCCTTGGTGTGAGCTATCATTATGGAATATTAATGAGAAGTTTATTCATTTACATATTGCACACCTTATTTTAGTTTGCAATCTCTATTATATGATTGATCTTGTTGTTAGTATTGGTATCACTTTGGGAGCATTGAGTAAATCTATTTGGTTTTGGCAAACTTAGCATTGGTCAATAGCAACAACACTTTGAGTTTAAGTAGAAAAGAGAAAATACATGTAGATATGTTATTTCATTATCTTTCTTTCTTGTTAACTACGAGCTTAGTATTCAGAAGTTAAAATTATTTGTGCCTACAAGAAAGATGCATGATTGTTTCTATCGCATGTATATTTGTTTGTTTCCCTCAACTCTTATGCTTGCTAACCAACCTTGCTAGCCAAAGACCTATACTGAGAGGGAATGCTTCTCGTGCATCCAAACCCTTAAACCAAACCTATGCCATCAGTGTCCACCATAACTACCTACTATGTGGTATTTCCCTGCCATTCCAAGTAAATACTTCATGTGCTACCTTTAAACAATTCAAAAGTTATTACCTCTTATTTGTGTCAATGTTTTATAGCTCATGAGGAAGTATGTGGTGTTTTACCTTTCAATCTTGTTGGGCAGATTTTCACCAATGGACTAGTGGCACATCCGCTTATCCAATAATTTTGCAAAAAGAGTTGGTAACGGGGTTCCCAGCCCCAATTAATTAACTTTCATTAATAATTCTCTTCACATGTTTTGCCCTGATTCATCAGTAAGCAACTTAATTTTGCAATAGACACTCCTCCATCGTATGTGAAATGTTGGAAGGCACCCGAGGATTCGGTTAGCTATGGCTTGTGAAAGCAAAGGTTGGGAGGAGTGTCGTCCTTAAATAAACTAAAGTACATGTGTAAACAAAAGAGAAGAGGGATGATCTACCTTGTTGGTAGAGATAACGTCCTTCATGGGAGCCGCTCTTTGGAAGTCTGTTTGGCAAGGGGGTTAGAGTACCCACTACCATTCGTTGACAACAACAAACACCTCTCAAACTTTACTTTTATGCTCTCTATATGATTTCAAAACTTAAAAAGCTCTAGCACATGATTTAATCCCTGCTTCTCTCTGCGAAGGGCATATCTTTTGCTTTATGTTGAGTCAGTAAACCTATTTCCCTCTATCCTAAGCAAGCAATTGAGCTGTTGTGATACAACCATTTATATTGTGATCTATTTAATCATGCCTTTTATTCTTCCTTGTTTAGTACAAGTTTTATCCGAATGAATATAGCTTTGAAAGTTATCAATGATTATGAGGAGATTATTATGATTGAGTATGCAAGTTTTGCCGTATAAGCTTTAATATAAGAGCGTTGCTCGACAGATAAGTACAATCTGTTAATTGTTCTTTGACCAAGAACGAAGTCTGCCATCACCAACTATGATTTTCTATGCACCTTTATTTGTGATTTCCTTCTACTTGTTTCAAGTTGAATTATATGAGGGAGTTGTTCACTAGAATGTCTTGTGTGAATTAATGTGATGCTTCTTGTTCGTATTTTATTTATCGACTCTTCACTCCATAAACATGTGGTCTTGTTTACTGAGTTCAGTTTCGCTTGGGGACAAGCGAAGTCTAAGCTTGGGGGAGTTGATACGTCCATTTTGCATCACTATTTTATATCATAATTTACTGTTATTCATTGATATATTTCATATTTAGAAATGATACTTATGTTATTTCACCTATTTTGCATGTTTCATGATTTTTGGAGAATCACTCACCGGAGTCAGGATTCTGCTGGAAAAAGCACCGTCAGAATGCAATATTTCTGAAGATCAACAACTGACGGAAATTACACCGAAGGTCTTATTTCTCCAGAAGAAGGAGCCAGCCAAAAGGAGGGGCCGAGGAGGGCCACCATGGCCCCCCCATTGGCCGGCGCGGGCTCCACCTTGGCCGCGCCACCTTGTGGGGAGGGGGCCCACAACCCCCCTCGGCCGCCTCTCTTTCGCGTACTTCATCTACCCGAAAACCTAAGGTGCGGGGGATAATCGCGAGGAGACACAGCCGCCTCTGCGGGGCGGAAAACACAAGAGAGAAAAGAGCTCTCCGGCAGGCTGAAATCCGTCGGGGAAATTCCCTCCCGGAGTGGGAAATCGACGCCATCGTCACCGTCATCGAGCTAGACTTCATTGGGATCATCATCACCATCATCTCCACCACCGTCACCGTCATCTCCACCGCTGCACCTCGTCACCGCTGTAACATCTAGGGTTGAATCTTGATTATTTCATAGGGGAAACTCTCCCGGTATTGATTACTCCTTGTTATTGATGCTATCGAGTGAAACCATTGAACCTAGGTTTATGTTCAGATTGTTATTCATCATCATATCACCTCTGATCATGTTCCATATGATGTCTCGTGAGTAGTTCGTTTAGTTCTTGAGGACATGGGTGAAGTCTAAATGTTAGTAGTGAACTATGTTGAGTAATATTTAATGGTTTGATATTTAAGTTGTGGTGTTATTCTTCTAGTGGTGTCATGTGAACGTCGACTACATGATACTTCACCTTTATGGGCCTAGGGGAATGCATCTTGTATTCGTTTGCTAATTGTGGGGTTGCCGGAGTGACATCAACTTGAACCCCCGTTGGAATATCGATGCAGGAGGGATAGCAGGATCTCAGAGTTTAAGGTTGTGGTTATATTTATCTTAATTACTTTCTTGTATTTGCGGATGCTTGCAAGGGGTATAATCACAAGTATGTATTAGTCCTAGGAAGGGCGATGCATTAGCATCGGTTCACCCACACAACACTTATCAAAACAATGAAGATTAATCAACTATATGAAGCGAAAGCACTAGACTAAATTCCCGTGTGTCCTCAAGAACGTTTGGTCATCATAAGTAAACAACCCGGCTTGTCCTTTTTGCTAAAAAGGATTGGGCCACTCGCTGCAATTATTACTCTCGCATTTTACTTACTTGTACTTTATTTATCTGCTATATCAAAACCCCCTTAATACTTGTCTGTGAGCATTTACAGTGAATCCTTCATCGAAACTGCTTGTCAACACCTTCTGCTCCTCGTTGGGTTCGACACTCTTATTTATCGAAAGTACTACGATACACCCCCTATACTTGTGGGTCATCACTATCATCAAAGGCTTGAAGCTGCGAGCACATGTCAACACAGGTAGTGGTAGGATTTTCATTAATCGATGTGACAAAGGGTGTGTAGCGATCGTCATCCAGGCCGCCAAGAATATAACCCTTCAGTTCATCTTGATCAACAGTTTTTCCGGCGGCAGCAAGTTCTTGGACAAAACCTTGCATCGTGGCAATGTACTGACGAGCCGACATATCCTGTTTCTTGGTGTTGATCAATGCACCACGCAAAAAGTTCACACGAGCTCGAGACTGTGATGCAAACAAGATCTGAATTGTCGACCAAATTTGATGAGCATGCTGCAATCCGATCATCTGAGCCAAGAGGTCTTGATCAAGATATTTCACCAGGTAGCTCATCAGTGCTTGATCCCGAGCAAACCAGACAGCATAGGCCCGGCTCAGAACTTGGAGCTTCTTTTTATCTGTTTCTTCAATCTCTTTTGTTTTAGGCGGTGCGGGGTCAGATCCATCAAGGAGCCCCATAGCCTGCGCACAGTGGAACGCCGACAGCACCTTTGTCTTCCAGAACAGATGATTGTCCCGCGACAGTTTTTCCGACGGCGGCGAACCAAGAGTGGCAAGCAGAGTCGCTACAGCGGCGGCCGCCAGTGGTGAAGAAGTCGAGGCAGACATGATCGAGCGCGGTGGCAGAAGGTGACCGGGCTAGGTTGTGTGTGTGTGTTTGATCTAGGGTTTTTAGCTCACGACGGCAGAGGGCGATCGGAGCGGATTTGTCTGAAACTCTCGACGGCGTGAGGCAATCGGAGCAGGTTTTTCTGGTTGTGCTGTTTGTTTTCGGGTCCTTCACCGGCGACAGGGATCACTGGCGGGTGGGTTGTGGATGCGGCGGCTGCGCTCACGAGGTGGGAGGAGGCAGCTCTGATACCATGTCAAAGTCCTAGGGTTGGAATGCCCTCTCCCTGGGCCGGGTTACGTGTTAATATATGTGTGGAAAAGCCCCACACGTGGCATATACAAACTCTATACAAACTCTGATTACAAGGTTTAACAACTTGCACATTAGTTGTAATTGGATTGTAACTATGATTTTTACAGATTCAAGTGAAGTTACAACTGAGGTTTTTTAGTTTTTTTTTTGAAAGGAATACGGTAGGGAAAGCCCCTACAATGGTTTCTTTTAAATAATAAGAACCCAATTCAACGTCCGTGGGAACTTGAACCTGGATGGCTGGGTTGTAGATCCACTTTCCTAACCGAATGAGCTAGGCTCACTTTTTTAAAAGGTTTTTTAGTTGGAAGTGAGCTTGTAACTAAGCTTGCAACTAACATTTTCTGCAGTTGGAAACAAGGTTGCAACTAAGATTTTTCGGTAACAAATGGATCTGTAACTAGAGTTGTAACTGAGATATTTTTTTAGTTGCAAGTGTGATTGTAACTGAGATTTTCTTCCATTGCAAATAGTGTTGCAACTATCATCTTTTACTTACAAACAGGTGGCAACCGGGATTTTTTTCAATTATAACTAAGATGTAATTTCCACGTGCAAATCACTACTTTTTGGCTTATGAGACAGCTTATAGGTCCAGAGAAACTAAAGCCTAAAAGAACTGAAAATTTCTGGGCGGCTTGTCCCCACCGTTGGGCCTCCGCGTAGTGTAAATTTGGCTGCCGGGAGAAACTAGGAAAGGGCAGCTTTCCAAGATTCTCCAAGAAAAATCGAAGCGGTATCTGTCACTAGTAGAGAAACCCCTTTAGTACCGATTTCAAAGGGCCTTTAGTACCGGTTTTGAAACCGGTACTAAAGATCTGGTACTAAAAGCCTCCCACCTTTAGTACCGGTTCCTTACGAACCGGTACTAAAGGTACCTCCACGTGGGCATGGAGGAACCCGCGGGGTTGGAGTTACGAACCGATATTAAAGCCTATTTCGTTTAATTTTTTTAATTTTTTTTCACACCCTCTTTTATTTTATTTTTTTCACTCCCTTTTTTTTAATTTTTTTCAGAATTTCTAGTATTTTCGTTAGTCTCTAACTACACTTAATCTCTAGTCAAATTACTTACCCGCGGTCAAACTTCTCGGTCGGTCACCCATCCTCACACTACTCCCGCACTAGCACGCTTAACTTCCAAGTTCCATCCCGTTCCACTTCTAAGTGCTTCGCGCGCATGTATGTGATAGTAGTATCATATCAATCCTATTAACATGTTGGTCGATGTCACACTTCTTTAGCGTTTAAATTCCAAATAATTATTTTAATAAGCAAAAGTAATGATGTAATAATAATGTTGAATAAATAAATAAAATAAATTTTTTTAATTATTATTTTTAAAATTATTTTTTAAAATTTAATATTTTTTGCAAAACCTAAAACTTGAAAATTTGAAAATCTTATAATTTTCTAAAAGTAATAGTAATATGTTAGGACTCAAAAAATCTTATATATATTAATTTTAATTTTATAAATATTAAAAATATATAAAATTCTAAATTTCTGGAAAAAAACTAAATCTTCCTGCCCCTTTCATATTTTCATTTGGAATTTTGAGAATCTAAAAATTGGCTAACCGGGTACGCGGGTGAATTCGGATGTAACTTTTCACACGATGATTTTGATATATTATACGTTTTTTCCGACGTCGTATGCAAAAGTTAATGCGATTTTACCATTTTTAAAACTTTTTTTGCAAAAAAAGTCAAAATTCGAATTTCTTAATTTCACCGAATAGTAGGTTGCATAACATATAAGAATCTGAAAACATTTTATTTTTTGAATTTTCTATCATTTTCATTTGTATTTTACAAAGCAAAAAAAGGCGATCCACGCAGGGGGGGGGTGTGGAGGTGCGTGGGAAGCAGGAAAACCTTCACGAACCGGTACTAAAGGTCTACCCTTTAATACCGGTTCGTGTCACCAACCGGTACTAAAGATTTTTTGGCTAACGCTAACTCTTTAATGTGTTGATTAGTACAAGATGCAAACACATCATTTGTAATAGCTGGCTGAAGAAGAAAATACCCCCCATGAAAATTTTCAGCATGAAGGCACGACATATATATCCAATAAATCAGCACATCAGACGTAGGCATAGAAAATGTCCTGACATACGGTATTTTCACTTATCTAGAACATATATCATATCAAGGGCATTATGAACAATGCACAACTTGATACATCAAATTTCATAAGCCCAAAAGAAGGGGAGAACAACTTCTACGAGCTTTTTCCTCACATGAGTTTTTCCCCACCACAAACCATAAGCTGACTTCTCTATAAAGCCCAAAAGAAGTAGATCTTAGTCCTATCGGCTAACTATAAGCTAATTACTTACCTGATTTTATTGTCGACGCGGTGGGCAAGCCTGCCAGGACCTGATCAGCCACCTCGTAACCGACATGAGGCAATCGGCCAACTAGTGACCCACCAGTTCTGTCGGTGTTCTGAAGGCCAACAGTGTATTATTTTCGGAAAACTGTGAATCTGCGTAATATTTTTGGATTGAAACAAAAAAATGTATTATTTTAAAAATATTAGCCCACCACTGTAGCTGTGGCGACTCATCTTTATCACTCGCAATAGCTACATCTCATTGTCCTCCAGATTTCTTTCGCCTTCATCGTCGGAGGAGGACCAGCCGAAGTGCTCCTCCTCCACCACAGGAGGCGCTTGCTCCGCCAACGGAGCCTCTTGGAGGCGCTTGCTCCACCACCGGTGTCTCTTGTTGTACACGGCGGCGCTTCGCCTGCGGGTACTGCGCGACGCAGAAAAGCCGAGCGGTCTTCTTAGTGCGAACCATGACGCACTGAGGTGCTTGTCTATCGTAATGATGGTGGGTGCCGATACTGTAGCGACAGGAGGCTTTATGTAGGCCAGCCGAAGAAGCCGACTCGTCGGCGACGCGTGGCACGCGGGAGGAAAGCGAATATCTTAGTATCATGCATATGATATTTTTATACTACCTCCGATCCGTTTCAAGGAATAAGGCGCACGCGTATTTCCAAAACGAACTTTGACCATAAATATTGAGCAACAAAATCTTAATTATATTATCTGTATATAGTATCGTTGGATTCGTATTGAAAAGTACTTTTTAGTGATACTAATTTCTTTGAAGTAATTCTTGGTCAAACAAAAAGCTCGCAAAACGAGGGCGTCTTATTCCTTGAAACGAAGATAGTATGATACTATTTCTATAGTGGGTAGTATCATGGAGTTGTATCATAATCTTGTTATATTTAATGATTTGTAGCATCTCAATGCAAAATTGTGGACAAGATTTATTTGGCATTATCTTTTTCTCGTGATGTGCGTTATGATACAGTATCTACCTATGTTACTCTAATCTCCTCTCACCTCTTTAATTAGCTACCACATCAGCATTTTAGTGGGACCAATATGTATGATACTACCTATGATACTAGCACTATAGCTAGCCTAAGGAAGCATAGGCTATCTCCTGCAAGTTAGCTTGAAAACCGAATATCTTTCTTGGAGATTTCAACTGAAGTTACGTAATTATTTCTCTTACAAGGAAGTTACCTAGTGACTTTTATACTTATTGGCACGTCTAATAAACTCTCAAGAATAGTAACCTGATGTGTCGATTCTATATGGTGTTTTAAGCATATTCTTTCATTATAAAATGTCTCTCGTTACATGCTCCATCTAGCAAATATTAAGTTTATTATGCATGATTACGTGTTTTCATTCATTTTTATGTGAGTTTTGAACAATTAGTAGTTTTATTAGTTATCAGGTTTTCATGTTTTTTGTGTGTGTCGGTGTTTTGAATATTTATCAACAAATCACGAAGAAAGAAACCGAAAAAGGTTATATACGGAGGAGATACAGACACCCTGACTTAGCCATTTGAAGAGTGAAAAAGTGATATTTTTCAACGGTGTTGTTGCCTTCAACCATACAAATCCAACCAGTCGAATAACACCACAATCAAAGTTCGTACGATAAAATGATGTCTGTATATTAGAAAAAAAGACATGAGTTTTAGCGTCATGTGGTACAATAATCCACGACCGTACGGTTTGACTGTACCACATATTCTGGGTAAGGGAAATTGGCGTAGTTGCCAAAATTCAGTAGAGTACAAAAAAGAAGTACAGTAGCAGTGAATTATCATATCAAATAAAAAATGAATAAAGATGATACATGAATGGCGGTATTAGGATTTAGGACGCGGTACAAAATAAACGAAGGTACAAAGCCTTCATTGGAAGTAAACAAGAAAAGTAAACCGAAAACCGTATACTAGGAAAACGTTACTCTCCATAAAGATGGGTTGATGATCAACGGGTGTAGATAGGGCCTTAATAGGTCTTGTCATTGACCTTCCCGCAGAATTGCCTGATCTCGCCCACGGTGCTGTTCTTCACCTCCCAGTTTCCCATCTTCACCATGGCTTTAGCGAATGCATCGTACCAGGGGTTTCGGCCAATTGGAAGAATATCCGACAAAAAGAAAGGGTCACGGGCAAATTCATCCACCTTGGCCGTGGTCTCCGTCGACTCCAGCAGTACCGCATCGGAGGTGAAGAGCACATTGTGTTCCTGCACGTTCTTGTAGTACTGGTGGTCCAACGCGTAGGGGGTCTTGTAATCCTGCGGCACATTTACGCTGTTCGCAGTGCATGTCGTGTTCAGTTGGTCGGCGAGCGTGCGGTTCATGGCCGTGCTGGAGTTGTCAGGCAGCAAACGGTTGGAGAAGGAGTTGGCGAAGGAGCCGCAGGCCGAGCGGCCGATGGAGTGCGCACCAGAGAGCACGAGCATGTCCGTCTGGTC
This sequence comes from Lolium rigidum, assembly GCF_022539505.1. Lineage (NCBI taxonomy): Eukaryota > Viridiplantae > Streptophyta > Magnoliopsida > Poales > Poaceae > Lolium > Lolium rigidum. The sequence continues at coordinate 338,794,159 of NC_061514.1, forward strand.
GAGCCCCTTTGCAGCGAACATGTCTGTGATCAGCTTGAGGTCGCCGAAGGGTGGGGGCAGGTTCAAGAAGGTGTCGTTGGCGCGTGATACTTTCCCATCGTAGCGGCCGGCCGGCACGTCGTAGTTTATTTTGCCGCCGCTCAGGCTGCAGCTGGCGTCGCGCCCGGCGAAGGCGACGATGTCGGCGCAGGAGACGACGCCCTTGCATTCCTCCTCAAGGGCAGCCTTTGCCTTCTCGATTATGTTGAACCCGCGCAGGCTCAGGTTCGGGATAGCCGTCATCTCCGTCTCTGGGCCGGCCAGCAGGACGGAGGCGTCGCAGCCCTGAAGAGAACCGCGCCGTCCACGCAACATTGTGAGCCAGCTACTCTAATTATCGTGCATGCACATAACTATATGAATACTAAACGAACTGACTACTGACTAAAATTTGTGGTACCTCGACAAAGCAATCATGGAAGAAGAGGCGGATGAGCCCGGCCTTTTCGCCCGGGGTGGCTTGCTCCACGAACCTTTTCACGATCTCCTCAGCCTGGGGGCATTTCTTGGCGGCGTAGTAGTCGACCTTGAGGTCAGGGCGAGGGTTCTTGGGAGGGGAAGCCGTTGGGAGCTTAAACGGCAGGTTGGGATTCGGTGCTGGAAAGCCGTAGCCGGCATAGATTGAGATTGAGAATTCGCAGGACACGGCACCGAGCAAAGACGCGAGCACGGCGAGAACGGCAAGCTTGGGCGCCATATGCCTACCTGCTCGGGTCAGCTTGGTAGTGTTTGCTGGAGAGAAGATGAGATGAAGCCAACTTGCTGCTCTGCATGTGTATTTATAGTTCCGGCACATCAGAGATGGAAGATGACTTTTGCAGCGCATGTGTGTCGGTTAGTTAATCAAACGGCCAGCCGGGAACGTGGAGAGCACACACAAGTTGATGTGCGTGCATCAATCGCGGTGGGACTAGCTTGATTATATTGCTCCATTATGCATACTGCCACTACTTGCATATGATCGAACTACGATCTCAACTGGGATTCCATGCATATCCCGCTAAAATCTCACTTGATAATTCATTCTACCTTTTTTTTTGCGAATGATAATTCATTCGACCTATTCTACTGTATTTTTTTTTGCCTCAAAATTTACACTACAAAATTCAAAATAAACTGTAAGTGCAACTTAAGTGAAATTGCACTTGATACCCTAGATGGAACACATCATATGATCCAACTTGCATATGATCGAACTTAGGACAGATCCCACTTAAATCCCATTTATAATTTGTTTTACATATTTTAAGTTTTTTTTTTCAAAAACCCGCGGGAGATCTACACGCTTTTATATTAAGCTTGCGAGAAAAAGGGTTTTGTATAAGAACACCGCATCCACCAAGACCTCCCTCGGGCTAATCTATTGTTCTAAGAGGCGTACTCCTACGAAGGACCCAAGAAATCCACTCGCTACCGATGATCTCTAAGAGGGAGTGGGCCAGGATGATATCACCACCGAAAACCCTAGCGTTCCTCTGAAGCCAAATATACCACATCGTTGGCAGAGCACATGAGCGGAAATCCCTGTGAAGCGGCGCGGGGAGCCGATCAGCAGCCTCGGACCACCAGTCCGGTAGCATGCTGGTACCTGTCGGGACCGCAGATGACCACCCGTGACGCTGAAGAAGCCTAAACCAGCTGGCTCTGGAGAACGGGCACTGAGGAGCAGATGGTCTAGGGACTCGTCGTGGATGGATCACAGAGGGCAAGCCATGTGGGCCGTCATGCCGTGCCACCTCATACGACCGGCCGTCCACTGCCTCTCAGCGCTAACCACCCGAAGAACTTGGAGCGGAGGGGTGCAAACGTCCTCCAAGGCTGGCGCATCCACTTCCATTCATCCTGCCGATCCGTAAACTCGGCTGTGGCTTGCGCCACCGCCGCCCAGAGCTTGCGGTACTGGATACTGGCGCCGACAGTTAGCTCCCCTGAGATGCCACGGGTCCAGGCGTTTTTGAGAACGCCATCCTGCACGGTCAGACACTTGGCGACGCGGCGGCTCACCATGGCCACGATCTTGGGGGCAATGCAGTGCGCAGTAAGGCCGCCGATCCAAGGATCTTCCCAGAAGAGGAAGTAATGTCCGGAACCAACCTAGATAGAGATGGAGGAGCTGAAGAGGTCACCGGCAAGGTTGGGGACGTGAATTTATGTCTTTAAAGCCCACATCCACTTGGCGCGCAGAGCTGCGTTGAGGAACTTCAGGTTATGAAAATCTAGGCCACCCAAAGGTTTTAGCGTGCACACCTGCCTCGAAGCCACGAGGCAACACCCGCCTCTGGCCTCGTCCGAGCCTTCCCACAAGAAACCCCGACGCCGCTTGTCCAAGAACTTGAAAACCCAAGGGTCAAGATCGAACGCGAGCAGATGGTAGATGAGGTAGGAGGTCATGACGAAGGAGATGCGACCATCCTTGTACATCTAATTAGCCTTCCATGCTGGCAACTTATTGGAGAAGCGGTAGCGGATTGGTGGCACGTCTTGCTTGCGGAGCTTGGAGAGAGATAGGGGTAGCCCGAGATATTTGCAAGGTAGAAGACCCACAGGGCAACCGAGGATGGCGGAAACCTCTTGGAGGATGGCATCGTCGCATCGGATGGCAGCCATTGAGCTCTTCACGAAGTTTACCCTCAAACCAGACGCCGCCTCGAAGCATTCCAAAATGCCGTGGACGGTCGAGGCGTTGCGTGGCCATGGCTTGAAAAACACGACGACATCGTCGGTGTAGCAACCGTGGATAGATCCTCGAGAATGCCCTCCTGTTCAACCACCCGCAGCATGCACCGGCAAGGACATCCATCACAAGGATGAAGAGCAGCGACGAGATGGGTTCTCCCTGCCTCAGTCCCCAGCCATGACGGAAGGATGGTCCTGGGCAACCGTTCATCAAGATCCGTGGTTTGCTGAGCCCACGAGAAGGGCAATCCATGCGATCCACCTCGCGCTGAAGCCATGCTGGAGCAGCACAATGAGGAGGAAACCCCAAGACACGTAGTGCAAAGCGAGGGCGAAATCAAGCTTCAGAACAAGCGCATGCATGTGCTTTTGATGGAGGAGTCTCGCGGATTTTTGAACGAGGATGAAGTTATCCTGTATGCACCTATCCCTGATGAAAGCACTTTGATTAACATCCACCAAGTACACCATCTTGGGAGCTAGCAGGGCACCCAAGATCTTAGCCAGAAGCTTCGCAAACGAGTGCACCAGGCTGATCGGCCGGTGGTCAGCAAGGTCGGTGGCACCGTTTTTTTGGGGAACAACGTGATAAGGCCCCGTTGAGACGCCAGAAATTCTGCCCACTGCCCAAAAACACCTCCCGAAGGGCCTCCATGACATCTTCTTTGATGATGGGCCAGCGAATAGCGGCCCATGTTTCTTCCTCAGTGAAGATGTAATCCAGCCCCGAGAGATCAACCTCGCTAAGGCCAAGCGCGTCAAGATTTAGTTCATGCTCTCTGGGTTGCTCCGAGCGAAGGAGACAGAGGAAAAAGTTGGTCGCAAAGTCCTCCATGCCTTCTTGATCAGAAGTCGTCGCTTCACCGTCGTGCAGCGTGCCGATGTGATTCCGACCGTGACGGGTTGAGGCATGGAGGCGGAAAAACAGGCCATTGGCAGCACCATCATTGAATCCAGCCACGTTGGCGCGCTGCCACACAATGGTTCGCTCAAAGGAGGCGAGGTCAAGAACGCGGAGCTTGATGCCTGATCTGATACTCCATTTCACCGGGTAAAGCCTCCACGTATCCTGGGCCGCATCCAGGCGGAGGATGAACTCATTTGCCATGAGCAGTTGATCACGGATGCTACCCACAGCTAGCTGGTTCTAGCGCTGAAGACCCCTGGCAAAAAGCCTGAGCTTACCATCAAGGCGAGCCAGTGGATCACCATCGACATTGGCGTCCGCCCAGAGTAACTTGACCTCATCCACAAATCCATCCAACTTGGTCCAGAATCGCTCAAAAAAGAAACACCGCTTGGAGAAGAGCTGCACCGACGTGGATAGGAGGATGGTGAAGTGGTCAGAAAGCGATGAGGAGAGCGCGGCCAGGGATAATTCCGGGTAGAGAGCACCCCACTCGATGCACGCAAACCACTGCTTGTGACGGTAAAGCACACGTCCGTTGGGAACCCCAGGAGGAAGGTATGATGAGTACAGCAGCGAGTTTTCCCTCAGTAAGAAACCAAGGTTATCGAACCAGTAGGAGATGAAGATCACGTGAAGGTTGTTGGTGAAGGAGTGTAGTGCGGCGCAACACCGGGGATTCCGGTGCCAACGTGGAACCTGCACAACACAATCAAACTACTTTGCCCCAACTTAACGAGTGAGGTTGTCAATCTCACCGGCTTGCTGAAAACAAAGGATTAAACGTATGGTGTGGAAAATGATGTTTGCTTGCAAAAAACAAAAGAGAACAATGATTGCAGTAGGTTGTATTTCAGATGTAAAAGAATGGACCGGGGTCCACAATTCACTAGTGGTGTCTCTCCAATAAGATAAATAACATGTTGGGTAAACAAATTACAGTTGGGCAATTGACAAATAGAGAGGGCATAAAAATGCACATACATATCATGATGACTACTATGAGATTTACTTAGGGCATTACGACAAAGAACATAGACCTCCATCTAGCATGCATCTATGCCTATTAAGTCCACCTTCAGGTTAGCATCCGCACCCCTTCCAGTATTAAGTTGCAAACAACAGACAATTGCATTAAGTATTGTGCGTAAACAATACAAATATCCTTAGACAAAGCATTGCTGTTTTATCCCTAGTGGCAACATCACATCCACAACCTTAGGGGTTGCTGTCACTCCCCAGATTCAATGGAGACATGAACCCACTATCTAGCATAAATACTCCCTCTTGGAGTTACAAGTATCAACTTGGCCAGAGCCTCTACTAGCAACGGAAAGCATGCAAGATCATAAATAACATATATGATAGATCAATAATCAACTTGACATAGTATTCCATATTCATCGGATCCCAACAAACACAACATGTAGCATTAAAAATAGATGATCTTGATCATGATAGGCAGCTCACAAGATCTAAACATGATTGCATAATAGGAGAAGACAACCATCTAGCTATTGCTATGGACCCATAGTCCAAGGATGAACTACTCACGCATCAGTCCGGAGGCGGGCATGGTGATGTAGAGCCCTATGGTGTTGATTCCCCTCTCCGGCAGGGTGCCGGAGGAGATCTTCTGAACCCCCCGAGATGGGGTTGACGGCGGCGGCGTCTCTAGAACTATTCTCGTATTTTGGCTCTCGGTGGTAGGGTTTTCGGAGACGAAGGAATAAATAGGCGAAGGGGAAGCGTCGGGGGAGCCAGGGGGCTCCCTCACCACACGTGGGCGCGGCAGTGGGCCCCCCCGCGCCGCCCTATGGTGTGGGCCCCCTGCTGGCCTTCCTCGACTCTTCTTCGGTCTTCTGGAACACTCCGTGGAAAATAGGGCCGTGGGCTTTTGTTTCGTCCAATTCCGAGAATATTTGTAAACTAACTTTTCTGAAATCAAAAATAGCAGAAAACAGAAACTGGCACCGCATCTTGTTAATAGGTTAGTCTCGGAAAATGCATAAAAACATTATAAAGTGTGAATAAAACATGTAGGTATTGTCATAAAACTAGCATGGAACATAAGAAATTATAGATATGTTGGAGACGTATCAAGCATCCCCAAGCTTAGTTCCTACTCGCCCTCGAGTTGGTAAACGATAAAAAGAATAATTTCTGAAGTGACATGCTACCAACTTAATCTTGATCAATACTATTGTAAAGCATATGAGATGAATGAAGTGACTCAAAGCAATGGTCTATAGTTTGCTAACAAAAAGATAATGACTAAACAACTTAATCATATAGCAAAACCTTTTCATGAATAGTACTTTCAAGACAATCATCAAAAAGTCTTGCATAAGAGTTAACTCATAAAGCAATACATTCTTAATAAAAGGTTTTGAAGCAACACAAAGGAAGATTTAAGTTTCAGCAATTGCTTTCAACTTTCAACATGTATATCCCATGGATAATTGTCAACACAAAGTAATATGATGAGTGCAATAAGCAAGCATGTAAGAATCAATGCACACAGTTGACACAAGTGTTTGCTTCTAAGATAGAAAGAAGTAGGTAAACTGACTCAACATAAAGTAAAAGAAAGGCCCTTCGCAGAGGGAAGCAGGGATTAAATCATGTGCTAGAGCTTTTCAAGTTTTGAAATCATAAAGAGAGCATAAAATAAAGTTTTAAGAGGTGTTTGTTGTTGTCAACGAATGGTAGTGGGCACTCTAACCCCCTTGTCAAACAGACTTTCAAAGAGCGGCTCCCATGAAGGACGTTATCTGTACTAGCAAGGTAGATCATCCCTCTTCTCTTTTGTTTACACATGTATTTTAGTTTTATTTATAGAGGGCACTCCTCCCAACCTTTTGCTTTCAAAAGCCATGGCTAACCGAATCCTCGGGTGCCTTCCAACATTTCTCATACCATGGAGGAGTGTCTATTGCAAAATTAAGTTGCTTACTGATAAATCAGGGCAAAACATGTGAAGAGAATTATTAATGAAAGTTAATTAATTGGGGCTGGGCAGCCCGTTGCCAGCTCTTTTTGCAAAATTATTGGATAAGCGGATGTATATGCCACTAGTCCATTGGTGAAAGTCTGCCCAACAAGATTGAAAGATAAAACACCACATACTTCCTCATGAGCTATAAAACATTGACGCAAATAAGGAGTAATAAAGTTTTGAATTGTTTAAAGGTAGCACATGAAGTATTTACTTGGAATGGCAGAAAAATACCACATAGTAGGTAGTTATGGTTGACACAAATGGCTTAGGTTTTGGCTCAAGGTTTTGGATGCACGAGAAGCATTCCCTCTCAGTACAAGGCTTTGGCTAGCAAGGTTGTTTGAAGCAAACACAAGTATAAACCGGTACAACAAAACTTACATAAGAACATATTGCAAGCATTATAAGACTCTACACTATCTTCCTTGTTGCTCAAACACTTTTACCAGAAAATATCTAGACCTTAGAGAGACCAATCATGCAAACCAAATTTCAACAAGCTCTACGGTAGTTCTCCACTAATAGGTTTAAACTACATGATGCAAGAGCTTAAACATGATCTACTTGAGAGCTGATGTCTACGGGAGCTTCTATTCTTGTAGACAGTGTTGGGCCTCCAAGAGCAGAGGTTTGTAGAACAGAAGCAAGTTTCCCTTAAGTGGATCACCCAAGGGTTATCGATCTCAGGGAGGAAGAGGTCAAAGATATCCCTCTCAAGCAACCCTGCAACCACAAAGCAAGAAGTCTCTTGTGTCCCCAACACACCTAATAGGTGCACTAGTTCGGCGAAGAGATAGTGAAATACAGGTGGTATGAATAAGTATGAGCAGTAGTAACGGCACCAGAAAAGTGCTTGCTGGCGTGTAGTTGATGGTGGTAATATTGCGGGAAGTACAGATGCAGTAAAACAGTAAACAAGCAGCGATAGCAGTATTTAGGAACAAGGCCTAGGGATCATACTTTCACTAGTGGACACTCTCAACATTGATCACATAACAGAATAAATAGATAGATGCTAGACTCTACCCTGTCTTGTTGGATGATGAACACCACTAACTGTGTAGGATTACACGAACCCTCAATGCCGGAGTTAACAAGCTCCACAATATTCAATGTTCATGTTTAAATAACCTTAGAGTGCATGACAGATCAACATAACCAAACCAAGTACTAACATAGCATGCACACTGTCACCTTCACACTACGAAAGGAGGCATAGATCACATCAATACCATCATAGCAATAGTTAACTTCATAATCTACAAGAGATCACAATCATAGCCCACGCCAAGTACTACACGATGCACACACTATCACCATTACACCGTGCAGGAGGAATAAACTACTTTAATAACATCACTAGAGTAGCACACAGATAAATTGTGATACAAAACACATTGCAATCATAAAGGGATATAAATAAGCACTTCACTATGCCATTCATAACGATGAATAAGTATTACGTGAAATATAGCCTAAGAGACCCACACGGTGCACACACTGTCACCTTTACACACGTGGGACAAGGAGTCTCCGGAGATCACATAAGTAAAACCCACTTGACTAGCATAATGACATCTAGATTAGAAGCATCATCATATGAATCTCAATCATGTAAGGCAGCTCATGAGATTATTGTATTGAAGTACATAGGAGAGAGATTAACCACATAGCTACCGGTACAACCCCGAGCCTCGATGGAGAACTACTCCCTCCTCATGGGAGACAGCAGCGTTGATGAAGATGGCGGTGGTGTCGATGGAGGAGCCTTCCGGGGGCACTTCCCCGTCCCGGCGGCGTGCCGGAACAGAGACTCCTGTCCCCCAGATCTTGGCTTCGCGATGGCGGCGGCTCTGGAAGGTTTCTCGTACCGTGGCTTTTCCGTATCGAGGTTTTTGGTCAGGGACCTTTATATAGGAGAAGAGGCGGAGTCGGAGGGTCGACGAGGCGGTGACACACTAGGGGGGCGCGGCCAAGTCCTGGGCCGCGCCACCCTGGCGTCTGGTGGCCCAGTGGCCCCCCTCTGGCCTCTCTCGGGTGTTCTGGAAGCTTCGAGTGATCCTAAGATGCTGGGTGTTGATTTCGTCCGATTCCGAGAATATTTCCTTACTAGGATTTCTGAAACCAAAAACAGCAGAAAATAGCAACTGGCCCTTCGGCATCTCGTCAATAGGTTAGTTCCGGAAAACGCATAAATATGACATAAAGTATGTATAAAACATGTAGACATCATCAATAATGTGGCATGGAACATAAGAAATTATCGATACGTCGGAGACGTATCAGCATCCCCAAGCTTAGTTTCTGCTTGTCCCGAGCAGGTAAACGATAACAAAGATAATTTCTGGAGTGGCATGCCATCATAACCTTGATCATACTATTGTAAGCATATGTAATGAATGCAGCAATGAAAACAATGGTAAATGACATGAGTAAACAAACGAATCATAAAGCAAAGACTCTTCATGAATAGTACTTTCAAGACAAGCATCAATAAGTCTTGCATAAGAGTTAACTCATAAAGCAATAAATCAAAGTAAAGGTATTGAAGCAACACAAAGGAAGATTAAGTTTCAGCGGTTGCTTTAAACTTATAACATGTATATCTCATGGATATTGTCAATGTAAAGTAATATAACAAGTGCAATATGCAAGTATGTAGGAATCAATGCACAGTTCACACAAGTGTTTGCTTCTTGAGGTGGAGAGAGATAGGTGAACTGACTCAACATAAAAGGTAAAAGAAAGGCCCTTCGCAGAGGGAAGCATTGATTGCTATATTTGTGCTAGAGCTTTGGTTTTTGAGAACATAAAGAGAGCATAAAAGTAAAATTTTGAGAGGTGTTTGTTGTTGTCAACGAATGGTAGTGGGCACTCTAACCCCCTTGCCAAACAGACTTTCAAAGAGCGGCTCCCATGAAGGACGTTATCTCTACCAGCAAGGTAGATCATCCCTCTTCTCTTTTGTTTACACATGTATTTTAGTTTTATTTATGGTTGACACTCCTCCCAACCTTTTGCTTACACAAGCCATGGCTAACCGAATCCTCGGGTGCCTTCCAACATTCACATACCATGAAGGAGTGTCTATTTGCAAAATTAAGTTGCTTACTGATGAATCAGAGCAAAACATGTGAAGAGATTTATTAATGAAGGTTGATTAATTGGGGCTGGGAACCCCGCGCCGACTCTTTTTGCAAAATTATTGGATAAGCGGATGAAGCCACTAGTCCATTGGTGAAAGCTGCCCAACAAGATTGAAAGATAAAACACCACATACTTCCTCATGAGCTATAAAAAATTGACACAAATCAGAGGTGATAAATTTTGAATTATTTAAAGGTAGCACTCAAGCAATTTACTTTGGAATGGCGGAGAAATACCATGTAGTAGGTAGGTATGGTGGACACAAATGGCATAGTGGTTGGCTCAAGGATTTTGGATGCATGAGAAGTATTCCCTCTCGATACAAGGCTTAGGCTAGCAAGGTTATTTGAAACAAACACAAGGATGAACCGGTGCAGCAAAACTCACATAAAAGATATATTGCAAACATTATAAGACTCTACACCGTCTTCCTTGTCGTTCAAAGTCTTTACTAGAAATTATCTAGACCTTAGAGAGACCAATTATGCAAACCAAATTTTAGCAAGCTCTATGTATTTCTTCATTAATAGCTGCAAAGTATATGATGCAAGAGCTTAAACATGAGCACAACAATTGCCAAGTATAAAATTATTCAAGACATTAAACCATTTACTACATGTAGCATTTTCCGTTTCCAACCATATAACAATTAACGAAGCAGTTTTCAACCTTCGCCATGAACATTAAAAGCTAAGAACACGAGTGTTCATAGGAACCAGCGGAGCGTGTCTCTCTCCCACACAAGCATTTATTCAAACAAAAACAAAAACAACAACAAACAGACGCTCCAAGCAAAGTACATAAGATGTGGCCGAATAAAAATATAGTTTCAAGAGAAGAAACCTGATAATTTGTCGATGAAGAAGGGGATGCCTTGGGCATCCCCAAGCTTAGATGCTTGAGTCTTCTTGAAATATGCAGGGATGAACCACCGGGGCATCCCCAAGCTTAGAGCTTTCACTCTTCTTGATCACATTGTATCATCCTCCTCTCTTGACCCTTGAAAACTTCCTCCACACCAAACTTAAAACAAACTCATTAGAGGGTTAGTGCATAATCAAAAATTCACATGTTCAGAGGTGACGCAATCATTCTTAACACTTCTGGACATTGCCCAAAGCTACTGGAAGGTAATGGAACAGAGAAATCCATCCAACACAGCGAAAGAGGCAATGCGAAATAAAAGGCAGAATCTGTCAAAACAGAACAGTCCGTAAAGACGAATTTTGAAGAAGCACCAGACTTGCTCAAATGAAAATGCTCAAATTTAATGAAAGTTGCGTACATATCTGAGGATCACTCACGTAAATTGGCATAATTTTCTGAGTTACCTACAGAGAATTAGGCCCAGATTCGTGACAAGCAAGAAATCTGTTTCTGCAGCAAGAATCCAAATCTAGTATGAACCTTACTATCAAAGACTTTACTTGGCACAACAATGCAACAAAACTAAGATAAGGAGAGGTTGCTACAGTAGTAACAACTTCCAAGACACAAATATAAAATAAAATTACTGTAGTAAAATAAACACATGGGTTATCTTCCAAGAAGTGCTTTCTTTATAGCCATTAAGATGGGCTCAGCAGTTTTAATGATGCACTCGCAAGAAATAGTATTTGAAGCAAAAGAGAGCATCAAGAGGCAAATTCAAAACACATTTAAGCCTAACATGCTTCCTATGAAAAGGAATCTTGTAAATAAACAAGTTCATGAGGAGCAAAGTAACAAGCATAGGAAGATAAAACAAGTGTAGCTTCAAAAATTTCAGCACATAGAGAGGCATTTTAGCAACATGAAAATTTCTACAACCATATTTTCCTCTCTCATAATAACTTTCAGTAGTATCATGAAAAAACTCAACAATATAACTATCACATAAAGCATTCTTATCAAGAGTCTCATGCATAAATTTTTTATTACTCCCAACATAAGCATAATCAATTTAATTAGTAATAGTGGGAGCAAATTCAACAAAGTAGCTATCATTATTATTTTCATCATCAAATATAGGAGGCATATTGTAATCATAATCAAATTTATCCTCCATAACAAGTGGTAACAAAAGACTACTATCATTATAATCATCATAAATAGGAGGCAAAGTATCATCAAAGTAAATTTTCTCCTCAATGCTTGGGGACTAAAAAGATCATGCTCATCAAAACCAGCTTCCCCAAGCTTAGAACTTTCTATATCATTAGCAACAATGGTATTCAAAGTGATCATACTAATATGTTCCATGGGTTTTTTTAATTTTCCCATCAAACCATCCATGTCTTAAATCAGGAAATAGAATAAGAAGCTCATTGTTGTCCATTATGCCAAACTAGTGTAAACAAGAAACAAAAAGATGCAATTGCAGGGTCTAAAGGAAATAGCTTCGAGCACACACACAACGGCAACAGAAAAGTACTTTTACCTGGGACCGGAGTATGAGTGCCTTTTACCTTTCCTCCCCGGCAACGGCGCCAGAAAAGTGGCTAGTTGCCGGGGTTGCCGGTGTGTGAGTGCCGTTTACCTTTCCTCCCGGCAACGGCGCCGGAAAAGTGCTTGATGTCTACGGGAGCTTCTATTCTTGTAGACGAGTGTTGGGCCTCCAAGAGCAGAGGTTTGTAGAACAGCAGCAAGTTTCCCTTAAGTGGATCACCCAAGGTTTATCGATCTCGGGGAGGAAGAGGTCAAAGATATCCCTCTCAAGCAACCCCGCAACCACAAAGCAAGAAGTCTCTTGTGTCCCCAACACACCTAATAGGTGCACTAGTTCGGCGAAGAGATAGTGAAATACAGGTGGTATGAATAAGTATGAGCAAGTAGTAACGGCACCACAAAAGTGCTTTGCTCAGGCGTGTAGTTGATGGTGGTAATATTGCGGGAAGTACAGATGCAAGAAAACAAGTAAACAAGCAGCGATAGCAAGTATTTAGGAACAAGGCATAGGGATCATACTTTCACTAGTGGACACTCTCAACATTGATCACATAACAGAATAAATAGATAGATGCTAGACTCTACACCTGTCTTGTTGGATGATGAACACCACTAACCGTGTAGGATTACACGAACCCTCAATGCCGGAGTTAACAAGCTCCACAATATTCAATGTTCATGTTTAAATAACCTTAGAGTGCATGACAGATCAACATAACCAAACCAAGTACTAACATAGCATGCACACTATCACCTTCACACTACGAAAGGAGGCATAGATCACATCAATACCATCATAGCAATAGTTAACTTCATAATCTACAAGAGATCACAATCATAGCCCACGCCAAGTACTACACGATGCACACACTATCACCATTACACCGTGCGGGAGGAATAAACTACTTTAATAACATCACTAGAGTAGCACACGGATAAATTGTGATACAAAACACATTGCAATCATAAAGGGATATAAATAAGCACTTCACTATGCCATTCATAACGGTGAATAAGTATTCCGTGAAATATAGCCTAAGAGACCCACACGGTGCACACACTGTCACCTTTACACACGTGGGACAAGGAGTCTCCGGAGATCACATAAGTAAAACCCACTTGACTAGCATAATGACATCTAGATTACAAGCATCATCATATGAATCTCAATCATGTAAGGCAGCTCATGAGATTATTGTATTGAAGTACATAGGAGAGAGATTAACCACATAGCTACCGGTACAGCCCCGAGCCTCGATGGAGAACTACTCCCTCCTCATGGGAGACAGCAGCGTTGATGAAGATGGCGGTGGTGTCGATGGAGGAGCCTTCCGGGGCACTTCCCCGTCCCGGCGGCGTGCCGGAACGAGACTCCCGTCCCCCGGATCTTGGCTTCGCGATGGCGGCGGCTCGGAAGGTTTCTCGTACCGTGGCTTTTCCGTATCGAGGTTTTTGGTCAGGGACCTTTATATAGGCGAAGAGGCGGAGTCGGAGGGTCGACGAGGCGGTGACACACTAGGGGGGCGCGGCCAAGGCCTGGGCCACGCCACCCTGGTGTCTGGTGACCCAGTGGCCCCCCTCTGGCCTCTCTCGGGTGTTCGGAAGCTTCGAGTGATCCTAAGATGCTGGGTGTTGATTTCGTCCGATTCCGAGAATATTTTCTTACTAGGATTTCGAAACCAAAAACAGCAGAAAACAAGCAACTCGGCCCTTCGGCATCTCGTCAATAGGTTAGTTCCGGAAAACGCATAAATATGACATAAAGTATGTATAAAACATGTAGATATCATCAATAATGTGGCATGGAACATAAGAAATTATCGATACGTCGGAGACGTATCAAGAGCTCAAAACAATTGCCAAGTATCAAATTATTCAAGACAATATACCAACTACCACATGAAGCATTTTCTGTTTCCAACCAAATAGCAATAAATGCAGCGGCTTTCAGCTTTCGTCATGAACATTAAAAGTAAAACGAAGAACACCGGTATTCAAATGAAAAAGCGGAGCGTGTCTCTCTCCCACACAAGCATGTTAGGATACGATTTATTCAGAGAATGAAAATAACAAAACGAAAATAAAAGCACACAGACGCTCCAAATAAAGCACATAAGATGTGACGGAATTAAAATATAGTTTCACTAGAGGTGACCTGATAAGTTGTTGATGAAGAAGGGGATACATTGGGCATCCCCAAGCTTAGACGCTTGAGTCTTCTCGAAATATGCAGGGATGAACCACGGGGGCATCCCCAAGCTTACACTTTTCACTCTTCTTGATCATATCATATCCTCCTCCTCTCTTGATCCTTGAAAACTTCCTTCACACCAAACTCAAAGCAATCTCATTAGAGGGTTAGTGCATAATAAAAAATTCACATGTTCAGCAAGGACACAATCATTCCCAACACTTCTGGACATTACCCAAGGTTACTGAAATTTAATGGAGCAAAGAAACCCACTCAAACACAGTAAAAGAGGCAATGCGAAATTAAAGGCAGAATCTGTCAAAACAGAACAGTCCGTAAAGACGAATTTTTTCGAGGCACTTAACATGCTCAGATAGAAAAGCTCCAGTTGAATGAAAGTTGCGTACATATCTGAGGATTACTCATGAATTTTTTCAAGATTTTTAGATTTTTCTACAGAGAGAGAAACTCAAAACCGTGACAGCTAAAAATCTGTTTCTGCGCAGAAATCCAAATCTAGTATCAACTTTCTATCAAAGACTTTACTTGGCACAACAATGCAATAAAATAAAGATACAAAGGTATTGCTACAGTAGTAATAAGCACCTTGACTCAAATATAAAACAAAAATTTCAGAAATAAAATAATGGGTTGTCTTCCATAAGCGCTTTTCTTTAACGCCTTTCAGCTAGGCGCAGAAAGTGAAAATCAAGCAACATCAAGAGAAGAAGCATCAACATCATAATTTGTTATAATAATAGAATCAAAATGCATCTTCATTCTCTTTCTAAAGTGTTCCATACCTTTCTTAAGAAGGAATTGTATTTAATATTTCCTTCTTTCATATCAATAATAGCACCAACGGTTCGAAGAAAGGGTCTTCCCAAAACAATAGGACAAGATGCATTGCATTCAATATCCAAAACAACAAAATCAACAGGGACAAGGTTATTGTTAACCGTAATGTGAATAATGTCAATTCTCCCCAAAGGTTTCTTTATAGAATTATCAGCAAGATCGATTAACATCCAAATAACAACATTCCAAAGGTGGCAAGTCAAGCATATCATAAAGTTTCTTAGGCATAACAGAAATACTTGCACCAAGATCACATAAAGCATTACAATCAAAATCATTGACCTCCATTTTAATGATGGGCTCCCAACCATCTTCCTACTTCATAGGGATACAAGCTTCAAGTTTTAATTCCTCCTCCCTAGCTTTAATGAGAGCATTTGTAATATGTTTTGTAAATGCCAAGTTTATAGCACTAGCATTAGGACTTCTAGAAAGTTTTTGCAAGAACTTAATAACTTTAGAAATATGACAATTATCAAAATCAAAACCATTATGATCTAAAGCAATGGGACCAATGTCCCCAACACTTTGAAAAATTTCAGCACTTTTATCACAAACAGTTTCAGTAGCTTCAGTGCAATTTTGCACGCTTTGTAGTAGAAGTAGAAACATTGCCAACACCAATTATTTTACCATTGATAGTAGGAGGTTTAGCAACATGTGAAGCATCAACATTACTTGTGGTGGTAATAGTCCAAACTCTAGCTATATTATTCTCTTTAGCAAGTTTTTCTTCTCTTTCCCACCTAGCATGCAATTCAGCCATCATTCTAATATTATCATTAATTCGAACTTGGATAGCATTCGCTGTAGAAAATGACTTAATATATTTATCTTCATTAGGCATAACTTTCAGTTTTAAAAGATCAACATCAACAACAAGACTATCAACCTTAGAAGCAAGAACATCAATTTTACCAAACTTTTCCTCAACAGATTTGTTAAAAGTAGTTTGTGTATTAATAAAATCTTTAAGCATGACTTCAAGATCAGAGGGTACACTCCTACTATTGTTGTAAGAATTACCATAAGAATTACCACTGTTAGAAGGATATGGCCTATAGTTGTTGTTACCAAAATTATTCCTATAAGCATTGTTGTTGAAATTATTATTTCTAATGTAGTTCACATCAACATGCTCTTCTTGAGAAACCAATGAAGCTAAAGGAATATTATTAGGATCAACATGAGATTTACCATTAACAAGCATAGACATAATAACATCAATCTTATCACTCAAGGAAGAGGTTTCTTCAACAGAATTTACCTTCTTACCTTGAGGATTCCTTTCAGTGTGCCATTCAGAGTAGTTGATCATCATATCATCAAGAAGCTTTGTTGCAGCACCCAAAGTGATAGACATAAAAGTACCTCCAGCAGCTGAATCCAATAGGTTCCTTGAAGAAAAATTTAATCCTGCATAAAAGGTTTGGATGATCATCCAAGTAGTTAGTCCATGGGTGGGGCAATTCTTTACCAAAGATTTCATTCTCTCCCATGCTTGGGCAACATGTTCATTATCCAATTGCTTAAAGTTCATAATGCTACTTCTCAAAGATATAATTTTAGCAGGAGGATAATATTTTCCAATGAAAGCATCTTTACATTTAGTCCATGAACTAATACTATTTTTAGGCAAAGATAGCAACCAATCTTTAGCTCTTCCTCTCAAGGAGAAAGGAAACAATTTCAGTTTTATAATATCCCCATCTACATCCTTATACTTTTGCATTTCACAAAGTTCAACAAAATTATTAAGATGGGTAGCAGCATCATCAGTACTAACACCAGAAAATTGCTCTCTCATAACAAGATTTAGTAAAGCAGGTTTAATTTCATAAAATTCTGCTGTAGAAGCAGGTGGAGCAATAGAAGTGCATATGAAATCATTGTGCTAGTGAAGTCACACAACTTAGTGTTCTCAGGAGTACTCATGTTAGCAATAATAAAAATAAATAAAGCAAAACCGAATTAAATAAAGTAAAACAAGTAACTAATTTTTTGGTGTTTTTGATATAATGAAAGCAAACAAGACAGAAAATAAAATAAAGCAAGACAATAAACAAAGTGAAGAGATTGGGTGTGAGAGACTCCCCTTGCAGCGTGTCTTGATCTCCCCGGCAACGGCGCCAGAAAAGTAGCTGCTTGTGACGATAAAGCACACGTCCGTTGGGAACCCCAAGAGGAAGGTATGATGAGTACAACGAGCGAGTTTTTCCTCGAGTAAGAAACCAAGGTTATCGAACCGAGTAGGAGATGAAGATCACGTGAAGGTTGTTGGTGAAGGAGTGTAGTGCGGCGCAACACCGGGGATTCCGGTGCCAACGTGGAACCCGCACAACACAATCAAACTACTTTGCCCCAACTTAACAAGTGAGGTTGTCAATCTCACCGGCTTGCTGAAAACAAAGGATTAAACGTATGGTGTGGAAAATGATGTTTGCTTGCAGAAACAAAAGAGAACAATGATTGCAGTAGGTTGTATTTCAGATGTAAAATAATGGACCGGGGTCCACAGTTCACTAGTGGTGTCTCTCCAATAAGATAAATAACATGTTGGGTAAACAAATTACAGTTGGGCAATTGACAAATAGAGAGGGCATAACAATGCACATACATATCATGATGACTACTATGAGATTTACTTAGGGAATTACGACAAAGAACATAGACCGCCATCCAGCATGCATCTATGCCTAAAAAGTCCACCTTCGGGTTAGCATCCGCACCCCTTCTAGTATTAAGTTGCAAACAATAGACAATTGCATTAAGTACTGTGCGTAATGTAAACAATACAAATATCCTTAGACAAAGCATTGATGTTTTATCCCTAGTGGCAACAGCACATCCGCAACCTTAGAGGTTGCTGTCACTCCCCCAGATTCAATGGAGACATGAACCCACTATCTAGCATAAATACTCCCTCTTGGAGTTACAAGTATCAATTTGTCCAGAGCCTCTACTAGCAACGGAGAGCATGCAAGATCATAAATAACATATATGATAGATCAATAATCAACTTGACATAATATTCCATATTCATCGGATCCCAAAAAACACAACATGTAGCATTACAAATAGATGATCTTGATCATGATAGGCAGCTCACAAGATCTAAACATGATGACATTATAGGAGAAGACAACCATCTAGCTACTGCTATGGATCCATAGTCCAAGGATGAACTACTCACGCATCAGTCCGGAGGCGGGCATGGTGACGTAGATCCCTCCGGTGATGATTCCCCTCTCCGGCAGGGTGCCGGAGGAGATCTTCTGAACCCCCGAGATGGGGTTGACGGCGGCGGCGTCTCATGAACTATTCTCGTATTTTGGCTCTTGGTGCTACGGTTTTCGGTGACGAAGAAATAAATAGGCGAAGGGGCAGCGTCAGGGGAGCCAGGGGGCTCCCTTACCACACGTCGGCGCGGCAGTGGGGCCCCCCGCGCCGCCCTATGGTGTGGGCCCCCTGCTGGCTTCCTCGACTCTTCTTCGGTCTTCTGGAATACTCCGTGGAAAATAGGCCGTGGGCTTTTGTTTCGTCCAATTCCGAGAATATTTGTAAACTAACTTTTCTGAAATCAAAAACAGCAGAAAACATGAACTGGCACTGTGGCATCTTGTTAATAGGTTAGTCCCAGAAAATGCTTAAAAACATTATAAAGTGTGAATAAAACATGTAGGTATTGTCATAAACTAGCATGGAACATAAGAAATTATAGATACGTTGGAGACGTATCAACCACCGATCAAGCTTCTCGAGCGTGGGAGTGGCGCATTCGTTGCTCAATATGAAACGTCGTCCACACATGACCGATTCCCGTAGCTCAAGGTCATTGATCAACCGCTTGAACAAGCCCATGGACCTACGGTTAACATTGGTGTTGCTCTTTTCACGGGCGTCAAGGATGAAGTTAATGTCTCCAACAATAGCCCATGGCCCCGGTAGGAGTTGCCGCAACTGCCCGAGTTCCTCAAGGAACACGAGCTTGAGGGTCGCGTCGGTAGGGCCGTAGACGGTGGTAAGCCACCAGGGAGTTGCACTAGGGAGGGACAACACTACGGACACGGAGAAGCGGTCAGTCATGGTGTTGAGGACCTGGGCCTCAGACGATTGCCACGCGACGATGATACCTCCCGCGGAGCCAACAGAGGGCAAAAACTCGAACCCGCCGAAGCGAGCTCCAAAGCACTCAGAAATAATAAAACGGTTTATAACTTGTATCTTGGACTCCATGACACAAATCATAGATGCGGGAGCACCGACTACCGCCGTCTTGACCGACGAACGACCCGCCGGGGCGTTGAGACCTCTGGGATTCCAAACAGCGATATTATGATTGGGAACATCCTTTGAGAAGATCTACATGGTGACCACTGAGCTGACGGGACCATCACACACCCGCCAACGCGGCGTCTGCGCTGGGCGAGCCAACAAGCTCTGCTTCTCCAACATGGGGCAGTCAAGGTTGAAAAGCACGGCTAAAGCTTGCTCTTGGCAGATGCCCGCGTACTAGTCTAGCTGCTCCATGGAAAGACGGTCTTCCTCTTGGCAGATGCCCAATTTCGTCATGAGTAGCCACTGCGTGCGTTTGATCACGGAACTCAAAGACCCTTCTTGTTCGCAGCGATGCTGGAGCTGCGCCTGGTTGGTTGATGAGCCACCGAGAAGAGGCGACATCAGATCACCTTAGGGTCCGGAAGCGGCAGCAGCGGGTCATCGATCTGCCGCTGGAATTGCTGTAGAAGGGCAGCAAGCTCTCCTCCATAGCCTGGGGTGCAACGGTGATCCGGCATGGTACTGCATGGAGGTGGGCTGCACCGCACATGGGGAGGCCACGAGTTCCCCAGCAGGTGATGGAGAAGCCTCCTCCGCCTCAGCATCATCTCCGCCAGAGCGGTCATCCCTGTCCCACGAAGGCCCCGCAACAGAGCTCTCGTCGCTACGGCATTGGCGCGAGGGGTCCAAGTCGCTCCGGCGTGCCTAAGCAAGCTGCGGGCTGCAGCCACCGACGACTGCCGCACATGGTGGCGCGTGAGCGGACCCGTCCGCAGCGCCACGGGTGCCCTCCATACAACGGCCCACAGAAGCCAAGGTAGGCCCACCCTCCGGTTCTGCCTAATGAAGTCCAATGACACCGCACCGCAGCTCATCAGCGTCAACGATCTCGGAGGCGGAGGGGTTGGGGCCCGCAGAGGGAACCACAAGAGCACGACGTCCCCGGTGCCTTATTGGAGCGCGCCGCCGCTTCCACCGGTGAGTAGGCCCATCACCGCCGCTGCCCCTCCCAGCATCGCGGTCGGAATCGCTAGACTTGCCACTGTCATTGAAGCCATCCGAGTCACCAGACTCCGGCGTGTCTCCGACGAGCCGACGGACTACGTCGAAGGTGATGCGGTAGCAGAGGATCTGAGGCGTCGAAGTACGGGAGTGGCGCTGTCCAGTGGAGACCTCGAGACGACGACCAGCACCTGGCTCCGGCATCGCCAGCCAGCAAACGTCAGGGATGGCGGTCACCTCATGGGTACAGGCCGAAAGTTTGAAACGGGAAATGTCATCCCAGCTCGCCGTGGCCAGATCGACGGCGTCGACAATGCCGCAACCCTCAAGCAGCTTGATGGCGGTACGTTCAGCCCACACATGTCCAGGAATCCCCCGAATCTCCAGGTCCGCCCAGAACGGTGTCTCGCGAAGAATGGCACCAGCTCGGCGTGTCCAAGGCTCGAGATGCAGAGTGCACCGGCTCGTGGAGATGGTATAATCCTGGACAAAGTGGTTCCGGATGTCCACGGAAGCGCATAGCACGAGGAAGTCGGCCGGTTCGAACGCTCTGATGGAGAATCAGCCTGTGTGAGGTTAAGCCACTCGTGGATGGTGGCGGCCGCCATGTCCACGGAGATGGCCGGACGCACACCGCCAATGCTGAGCACAACGACACGATCCAGGTCAGTCTCCATCTGCACCATGCCCTCGGAAGGCAGGATGTAGCAGAGGTCCAGAGCCCCTTCTGGCGCGGTCGCGGTGGCAGGCGCAACAAACACCACCGCAGAGGGGGAGGAAGGGGCGAAAGGTGCCGAGATGCTGACCGACGAGGATCCCTGCGTGGTTCTGTCGTCTCCACCCGATGACACCACGTCCCGCCAGGTTCACACCGGATCCGTAGGATCCGCACGCGCGGCCGATGAGGACGGAGGGATGGCGGGTCCCTCGCCCGCAGCCACCAAACAAAGGGGCAGCGCCTCCATCCTTGGTCGCTTGCTATCCCACGAGGTGTGCTCCATGCCACCACAGCGGACACACAGGGTGGTGTTGGTGCATTGGGCCGCAATGTGCCCCTCCAAGCCGCAGTTGTAGCAACAGTCATGCAGGGCGGCGGGGATTCTACTGGCGTGGCCACCAGGTGGCCGGGCAGCGGGCAGACCAGACGCCGCGCACAACCGGGCGTTGCGGTTGCGCCTTGACTCCTGTGTCTGCTAGGGATGAGCCGCACTCACAGCGTGAACGGCGCTAGCATGAGCGGGCCGCCCGACCGGTAGGCGCGACAGCCCTGCTCGGGCCAGCGCCGGCATCCCACCCCCTCGACCCAATCGGGGGTTAGTCGAAACGACGACCAGGGACCGTAGGGGCGGGGGGGGGGTCGGGAGGACACAGAGCCGTCACTTAGCTCGGAGTTGGACAACGCAACCTGGCTGCCCATGGGAAGGACCTCGAGGGAGGGTGGGTGCCGCCGCCGGGGAAGGTGGCGACGGATGCGTGGAGGGGCGCCACACTCTCGCTCTCCAATTTAGCGATGGAATCCTACTTGAAACCCTAGATGTATTAAAATGGGGAATCCTACTTATAACCCTAGATGTATTAAAATGTGTGGTGTGTGCAATGCATGGCGACTTCTTTTATCATCACCTAGCTAGTTGGAGAATGATACAGCTGCATGATCACATTCTTTCGCTAGTTAATTAGTGGAATAATGAATCTAACTCAGCTTATTTCTGTGTGCCTGTGTGAGTTATTTACTTGTGAAAAGTTGATGAAAGTTACAGCGAAGTGAAAGTACTGTGCATAAAAATTCACGAAACAGTATCTGCATGAGTATTATATATACGTTTTTGCTCATTGTCACCGTGAAACATTGGAAATATTGTATGCATCGCTAAATTGGAGTCGTACATCTGCAATGAGGCAGACAGCCGGAGACCCGTTTACTTATATCCAGCCATCAGTCGACGTGCAGGGAACGATACAGCTGCTAGCCGACGGAGAAACTCGCAACCAATACATATGCAGCTAATTGACAACCGGCAGGTGCATTACGAGATGAAGTGTTCTGCTCATACATGTGGAACTAAACCACCGGTTGTTGCATTATGATACACTTGTAATCAATCCGGGCAGCCGCACGGTTTAGCACTAACTACTTGAATACCCGTGCGTTGCTACGTACGTAGAACACATCCGAGTAAGTATTGAGTAAAAATAAAATCATATAATTCAGTTTAAAAGGCAAGAACATAATCTTCATGCAATTCATTTCATGTAATACCGTTGCAATTTTACGTGCTCCTACAATGTTTGGTGATCTGCTTCTCCTATCCATTCATGTATCTCGCGTCTCTCTCTTATGCTGATCTCATAATTTCGATGCACTTCACGCTTCATATTTATCTGAAGCACCAAAAGGATGAACAATTACCAAGCGAGAAAATATTAAATATTTTGCGAGTGAATTTCCAATGCATAGCACTGGGAATAAGTACTAAATCTAAGCTTATCCATATTTGGATTTGGAGTGATCGATTATCATTTAGGAATTTTAAAGGAGGGACAAACATTAGAAGATTAAAAAAATGTAAGAAAGATTAGCGAAAGAAGCATGCATGTTCAAATCCAAATAATTAGCGGTGCCCGCTCTTGTAAACTATAGATGTAGGCGCATTGAGTAAAATGTTAATATAAATCAAACCATATTTGGATACAAAACAATAATCTAGATATTCAAAAATGTTTTAAAAAGTAATTGTTGAATTGCCTAGTGCCCGACTTCTCTACTGAGACGAATATTCCTATTACGAAGAACATAATAGCGGTGACGATTTTAGCACTCACTAGCTACATTAGGTGGACAGCTCATCCGGTTGTCGCGAAAAACCTGGGAAATTATCATAAATTAAGATGAGTCCGCATGACCTCTTAATTCTCTCTGCTTTCAAACAAGTAGTAGCAGTAGATTAAAAAAACACTACGAATCCTCTCCGGTCTTAAACAGGTAGCAGCACACAAGAAAAAACACTCTAATCAGCTAAGAAAAATGTTGTTGAAGCTTCACTCGATCCTATCTTTTCCTCAAGCAGCAGCACACGAGGTTGCAAGCAAATAGCATCTCTCAGGCCATCTTCAACGCGGCGACCCAGCCGCGCGTCTGGATAGGTCTCACCGAACAAAAACACGGCCTAAAGCCGTGACGCATCCCAAAAGCGAATGGCCACAGTGTCCAGGACGATTCAAACCCAGTCCAAATCTGGGTCAAGTTTGCGTGACCGCGGATGGCACGGGGCGTTCTCCCGCATCCGCCTGCTCGCTTCCCAGACCCACCTGTCGGTGGGCGGGAGTCCTATTAAATATGGTCTGGGAGGGGGTAATGTCCCTGTCCAGTCCCCACTCCCACTCCACTCCGCACGCACGCTCGAGCTTTCGCGCCGCCATGGCCCCGAAGCGCGAGTTCGAGCCTAGCGCGAACGACCACGAGGCCGGCGAGCCACGGTGGCGCCTTTCGACATGGGGCCACCGATGCGCGAGTGAATCTACGTCACCGTCATGGTGGCACAGATCTTCTAGGAGGCCGGCGCCCCAATGCTGTGAAGCGACGTGCACCTCCCCCACGGCTAGGACCTGAGCCCAGATCAGGTTTCGGTGATGCCGATCCCGACCACAGGCCGCGCCTGCCTGGCGGAGATCTAGCGGCGGCTCATGTCGCTGCCGGCGGACCTCCGGGAGGAAGTCGCCTACATCTACAAGAGTCCCTACTGGGACTTGTGGTTCGAGGTGAGGGACTTGTGGTTCGAGGTGAAGCACGCTGCGCGCCGGCGCACCTGCTTCACCTCTGTGCGGGCGAGCCCTCATGCGTAGCAGCACACGCCGGCGAGGAGGACAGGCCACCGCCCCAGCGGCCACTACAATGACGGGGCTGCGGCTACTTCGCTGCGGGCCGCGCCAGAGCCACAGGCCCAGCCTGAGGAGGATGACGACCCCGAGCTGCGGGCCGCGCTCGCGGCGTCCTACGAGGTCAATGACCTCGAGGAGCTGGCCAAATGGCCGCACCACGCCGAGGTGCTGTGCACCTCCGCGCTGGAGGCGCAGGCCAGGAAGGCCAAGGAGGACACCGACGCGTGGGCGTTCCTCGTCATGGCGCGCCGGCAGGAGGAGGCCATGCGCCAAGCCGCGCTCCGGGAGGAGGAGCGCCTACTCCGCCTCAAGAACGAGGCGGAGCATGAGGCCGCTGCGACGAAGCAACGACAGAAGGAGGTGGCTCGGCTGGCACGTCTGCGCAGGCCGGCGAGCCCTCCAGACCCTCATTCCGCCTAGGAAAGGGCGCAGTGGTCGCCCCGGACGGAGTCCCCGGTTCCCTCCGGCGTGTCCAGCCGGAACAACGCGTCGCTGCCTGGGGGCTTCGTCCTCATCGACAACGACGAGTACTACTGGGAGTAGGTGGCATGCCTGCTGCCACCACGTCCCAAACGCTAGCCTAGGGTTTCCACTTTTTTTGTTAGTTAAAGCCCATATAGGGCTTTCTTTTGTGTAAAATTTGCCCAAAATAGGGCTAAGTTTAATGAACTTTTGTTTAAATTTATTTGTTTCGTTCTTGTTTTTATTTTTGGGGTCTTTTAGTTTTACGTTGCGTCCGCGCGTTGGGCGCAGCGTGCGACCCAAACGGACACGCGGACGCGGGGCGTTGTCCGCCTGTCCGTGCGGCCACCCAAACGATCCTAACCGGACGGCCCACGCGTCCAATTTGGGTCTCGGCGTTGGAGATGCCGTCGGCTCTGAAATGTCTGCTATCAAACAAAAAACTACTCATACAAAGTGGCATCAACTGTAAATTTCTCCACACTCTATAACAAGGCAGATCTTCTCAATTGGCCAACACCACCTCTCTCCGTACCAAATATAGCTCAATCCCCTAAAACCTCTAATTTTTCCACTATCTCTTAGAGCAGAACAAGGCAGGGGCCAACTTGTCATGACACACAGACCTTCCTAGGGCTCAAGCAGTGCTTCGTCGCGCGGCACGTCGCCAGGAGATTCGCGAAGCCCACGAAGCACAGAAGAAGAAGGCCCAAGCCTAGAATCACCAGGTGTGCGCGGCATTGACAGAGATCTGCTTAGTACGGGAAGACAAGGGAAAGACAACAGCTTGGATCTATTCTGTATCTGAACACGCCCGAGTGGCTGTATCTCTATCCTCCCTCCTCGGATGAACTTGCAAGTTCATCGGATTCCTTCCTGATAGCGTGACGCTAGGGCCTGTAATCTGTGAATCTCGTGGTGAATTATCTAAAATCCCCACGAAAATCTCCACAAAATGAAATCTCCACCGAAAACGGCGAGCTCACACGGTGATCCAGATTCGAGAGGGAGTTCGGTGGTGTCTGGGGCCGGCAGAAATCCGACTCGGAAGTGGATTCGTGTGCCATTGGAGGCGCTACTCGCAGGCGGCGACTGACCTTAGCCCAGGGGCGATGGTGTGGGAGCAAGCTCAAACAGTCCAGATGGAGCAAGACCTCACCGATCTGAAGGCTCAAAGTGAGCTTGTCACCGATTCCATCAAGGCCATGTCAGAAACAATCAAAGGCCTTGGCTCCTGGATGCCTAGGGTGGACACCCCTGCTTGTGACGGTAAAGCACACGTCCGTTGGGAACCCCAAGAGGAAGGTATGATGAGTACAGCAGCGAGTTTTCCCTCAGTAAGAAATCAAGGTTATCGAACCAGTAGGAGATGAAGATCACGTGAAGGTTGTTGGTGAAAGAGTGTAGTGCGGCGCAACACCAGGGATTCCGGTGCCAACGTGGAACCTGCACAACACAATCAAACTACTTTGCCCCAACTTAACAGTGAGGTTGTCAATCTCACCGGCTTGCTGAAAACAAAGGATTAACGTATGGTGTGGAAAATGATGTTTGCTTGCAGAAAACAAAAGAGAACAATGATTGCAGTAGGTTTTATTTCAGATGTAAAAGAATGAACCGGGGTCCACAGTTCACTAGTGGTGTCTCTCCAATAAGATAAATAACATGTTGGGTAAACAAATTACAGTTGGGCAATTGACAAATAGAGAGGGCATAACAATGCACATACATATCATGATGACTACTATGAGATTTACTTAGGGCATTACGACAAAGAACATAGACCGCCATCCAGCTGCATCTATGCCTAAAAAGTCCACCTTCGGGTTAGCATCCGCACCCCTTTCAGTATTAAGTTGGAAACAACAGACAATTGCATTAAGTACTGTGCGTAATGTAAACAATACAAATATCCTTAGGCAAAGCATTGATGTTTTATCCCTAGTGGCAACAGCACATCCACAACCTTAGAACTTTCTGTCACTGTCCCAGATTCAGTGGAGGCATGAACCCACTATCTAGCATAAATAGAATGCCAGATTTTTTTTTGGAACTCCACGTTCCTCCTCATGTCCACGTACTCAAGAATCTGGACTATATGTCTAGGATTCACACATTTGCAAGACTTCGCAAATAACCTACCAGATTCATTTACTAATCTCAAAGGTGTTATATAATCTTTTAACCCGGCTAGAAATGCACCCGGAAGAGTGGAGGTACCAATAAAAACCACTCAACTCCCTATTTGTGAA
Source organism: Lolium rigidum (assembly GCF_022539505.1). Classification (NCBI taxonomy): domain Eukaryota; kingdom Viridiplantae; phylum Streptophyta; class Magnoliopsida; order Poales; family Poaceae; genus Lolium; species Lolium rigidum. The sequence continues at coordinate 338,821,278 of NC_061514.1, forward strand.
AAGAGGGGGAGTAGTACGGCCTCTAACTAGGATCTAGCTTCATGCAAGCAACAAGGTAAAACGAGGAGAAATCCTCTGAATCAGTAAATGCATATCAACCTAACGTTGATTGACACCTTATGGGTAGTATACACCCAGTGGAAGGGAAACCTCCACAACCCAGCTTCAGCTTGCACACATTGGTTGGGATATCGGAACATCCAGACTCAGGCGTGTTGGGAAATCACGAAGAATCATCATGGGTGCTTGAGATTTTTCCTCCAACTATATCGATTCTGGAGAATCATATGACTAAAACCTACAAATGTCGACAATATTTCTCTGTTATGATTGCAAACATCCTTCACAATGATTCAGATCCAAAGACCATGGCCATGAAAGAGTGTAAACCACTCGCTCAGATTGAAACAATAAAAGATGCAATCCAAGCAGAATTAGCCTCGCTCCTCCAAATGAATTTCCTATGCCATTCAATGTGTTCTCTTCCAGAAACGGAATGGGATAACAAGGTGGCGAGGAAGCAAGGCTTGTAGCAAAAGGTCGGGTTTACGTAGAGATCTGAGACCTAATCTCCAGACGCGAGTGGAATCCTATTTCCGATACATTATATCATTGGCAGTACAAAATCATCTATCTATGCACTTGATAGATATAGAGACCACACATCGATGTGGATCACTAGATTTGGACATGTATGGTTCTCGATGGAATCACAATCCGAATCGAAATGGAAATGCAACATGCATTGTGTAAAATCTTTAAGTCAGAATATGACTTATTGTTGTCGGTATATTTTGGTACAACTGATGTAGTGAGTTCCTTATACACAAGGATTACTCCTACAATGATGATTACTCATGCGTTTTTGTCATACATAAGTATTTCTCTTGTAATGACGAAGCATGGGATCATCCTAAAGACGGAATTTAAGATGAAGGATTTGGTTTAACCCAAACAGTGCTTGATACTACAAGTCGAGCTACTTCACTCAAGTATTATGGTACACCAAGTTGCCTATAATATAAATATTGGAGAAACTTAAAATGGACAAGTCATATCAATCTCCCATGCCGGTTGTTCGATCTTTAGACGTAGAGAAAGATTCACTCAAACCACGGGATGATGTAGAAGGGATGTTGGGACTTGAGGTTCCATATCTCAGTGCCATTGGACCCACCAACACAATTGGTTGGGAATCAAGAATATCTTTCGATATTTCCAAGGCTCCACACATTACTTGACCTATTCTGGTAATTTCAGAGAAATCTAAACTCCAATATCATCAGGATACACTGATGCCGGCTACTAGATACCCACAATGTGTACCTACATGGTAGAAGTGTCACTCCATTGATGTCATCGAAATAGACTTCGGTGACTACACCTACTAATCATTCTGAAATACAAAGCCACGTTAACACATGTAGCTTTACGGAATGATAAACCACATACATGAGTCATGTGGTATTGGTTCTCTTGAACCATCAATCATTATCTACACAGATAATGTTGCTTGTGTTGCATGGATGCAAACATGATATATCAAGAGCAATATCACTAAGCATATTGCCTCTAGATTGTTTTAACTCCATGAACTTCAAAAGAGTTGGGGAATAAACATCTTGCAAGTCAAATCACACGATAATGTTGTTGGTTTGTTTACGAAGTCTCTACCAACTTCAACATTCCATAAGTATTTTATGGAATTGGTATGTGACGGCTTCCAAATTTTCAAGAATCGGGGGGAGTATCTTCCTGAATCAATCATGTTCAAAGCATCATATTACACTCTTTTCCCCTTTATGAGTTTACTACATAGGTTCTCATCAAGGTTTTTAACGATGTAATATCAACACAAGATGATATGTCATATTTTCTGTTTTCCCCACCGGGGTTTTTAGGAAAATATATATGACATATATTGTTCTCTGAACTCTATGGGTTTTTCCCTTTTACAAGGTTTTTCCCATGTCGAGTTAACAAAGAGATAATACCAATTATATGTTGTCTCATTTTCTCCTTATTTTCTCACTGGGTTTGAAGGAGTTTTAACAACATATCCAACCATTATATGTTGCATTATTTTCTCCTTGTTTTTCCTCCGGGTTTAAAGGAGTTTTATCAATATATCATAGACACAACTCTCCTCATATTTTTCCCACGGGGTTTTTGGAGGAGTTATTCAAGATAATATAAGCTTGTGATCAAGACCATTAGTCTCAAGATTATACAAGGAATACAAGACATACAAAAAGGATTTTTGTGCAAGGGGGAGTGTTAGGAATAGATGGTAACCGCTATAGGCGGTTGCCTTATGCCCAAAGTCCGTATAGACACCTTGATTTTGTATAGACATCTGTTCACTAGGAACAGACACCTTTTCGTCCAACAGACGCAATGTACAAGCACTTTTCCTTGTAACCGACATCCCGAACAGTCGGGAGCCCTTGTATAAATAGTTGAGGTCTTGATCAATGAAACACAAGTTGAATCATTTGTTGCTATCTCTCGTTTCTCTCTCAATTACTTTAAAAATGATTCATGAGGAGAGCCTTGGTTGCAACTTAATTATTTACTTATTTATTTTATTTATATTTTTTATAATGATAAATCTCAGTGGCAATAGTTGCAATTGAGGTTGTGACTGATTATTTACCGGTTGCAAATCGGGTTGTAACTTGCACATTAGTTGTAATTGGATTGTAACTGTGATTTTTACAGATTCAAGTGAAGTTGCAACTGAGGTTTTTTAGTTGGAAGTGAGCTTGTAACTAGCTTGCAGCTAACATTTTCTGCAGTTGGAAACAAGGTTGCAACTAAGATTTTTCGGTAAAAAATAGGTTTGTAACTAGAGTTGTAACTGAGATATTTTTTTAGTTGCAAGTGTGATTGTAACTGAGATTTTTTTCCATTGCAAATAGTGTTGCAACTGTCATCTTTTAGTTACCAACAGGTGGCAACCGGGATTTTTTCCAATTATAACTAAGATGTAATTGATAATTTCCACGTGCAAATCAGTTGCGGTTTAGGCCACAACTTTTTGGCTTATGAGACAGCTTATAGGTCCAGAGAAACTAAAGCCTAAAAGAACTGAAAATTTCTGGCCGGCTTCTCCCCACCGTCGGGCCTCCACGTAGTGTAAATTGGGCTGCCGGGAGAAACTAGGAAAGGGCAGCTTCCAAAGATTCTCCAAGAAAAATCGAAGCGGTATGTTGTAGGGGTGCCACTACACGAAGGCCGACCTTTGAGAAGGGAAAAACCCATCCCCCGCGCGCGCTCTCGCGACGACACGTGTCGCGCGCGGAACGTGTCCCCGGGAAAAGACGCGAATCGTTTTCCGGGTTTGGTTTTTCCCTTTACGCGCCGGTAGACCCGTTAACAATATGCGGACCCGTTAATCTTCTTTTTCCCTTTACGCGCGCAGTACGTTTTCAAAAAATTGGGCGGGACTTCCTTTTTGGCTTTTTCCCTTTGTATTTCCGGGCTGTGAGTTTTCTGGGGAATTAATGGGAGGGAGGTAGCACTTTCAAATTACAATTTTTTTAATTCCAACAGAGTGCTACGAGATGACATATGTCGAAGCGATTGCTACGGCTCGGCTTCGCCTCGTACCAAGGCGTCTTCGGCGCATCAAACATTAATAAACATAATGAATGGCAGACATATGTCGTTGTCCCCGTTTGTCGTTACCCCCATATGTCGAAGCGATTGCTACGGCTCGGCTTCGCCTCGTATCAAGGCGCCTTCGGCGCATCAAACATTAATAAACATAATGAATGGCAGACATATGTCGTTGTCCCCGTTTGTCGTTACCCCCATATGTCGAAGCGATTGCTACGGCTCGGCTTCGCCTCGTATCAAGGCACCTTCGGCACATCAAACATTAATAAACATAATGAATGGCAGACATATGTCGTTGTCCACGTTTGTCGTTACCCCCATATGTCGAAGCGATTGCTACGGCTCGGCTTCGCCTCGTATCAAGGCGCCTTCGGCGCATCAAACTGTTGTTCTTTTTTTCTATTTTTTTCTTTTGGAAAGGTTTCTGTTTGATTTTCTCTTTTATTCTCTGGAAAGATTTCCGTTTTCTCTTTTATTGTCTGTAAAGATTTCCGCTTTCTCTTTTATTCTCTTGAAAGATTTCCGTTTTGGCTTTTATTCTCTTGAAAGATTTCCGTTTTCTCTTTTGATTTATCTGGAAAGATTTCCGTTTCCTCTAGCGCAGGTACATTTTCGAAGGGTTGTGAAGTACATCCTCGTCGTAGAGACAAGTACACCGTCGGAACCAAAAGGAGTACGAGGTAGTTTCTCTGTTTGTTTCTCTGGAAAGATTTCCGTTTCCTCTAGCGCAGGTACAGGTTCGAAGGGTTGTGAAGTACATCCCCGTCTTAGAGACGAGTATAGGTTATGTAGGAAGAGGAGCACGGTACTGTATTTATCTTTTGGTTTATCTGGAAAGATTTCCGTTTTCTCTAGCGCAGGTACATGTTCGAAGGGGTGTGAAGTACATCCTCGTCGTAGAGACGAGTACAGGTTATGTAGGAAGAGGAGCACAGTACTGTGTTTCTCTTTTGATTTATCTGGAAACATTTCCGTTTCCTCTAGCGCAGGTACACGTACGAAGGGGTGTGAAGTACATTCCCGGCGTAGAGACGAGTACAGTCTAGGTAGGAAGAGGAGCACGGTACTGTGTTTCTCTTTTGATTTATCTGGAAAGATTTTCCTTTTTCTCTAGCGCAGGTACATGTTCGAATGGTGGTGAAGTACATCCCCGGCGTAGAGACGAGTACAGCCTAGGTAGGAAGAGGAGCACGGTACTGTGTTTCTCTTTTGATTTATCTGGAAAGATTTTCCGTTTTCTCTAGCGCAGGTACATGTTCGAATGGTGGTGAAGTACATCCCCGGCGTAGAGACGAGTACAGCCTAGGTAGGAAGAGGAGCACGGTACTGTGTTTCTCTTTTGATTTATCTGGAAAGATTTTCCGTTTTCTCTAGCGCAGGTACATGTTCGAATGGTGGTGAAGTACATCCCCGGCGTAGAGACGAGTACAACCTAGGTAGGAAGAGGAGCACGGTACTGTGTTTCTCTTTTGATTTATCTGGAAAGATTTCCGTTTCCTCTAGCGCAGGTACATGTTCGAAGGGGTGTGAAATACGTCCCCGGCGTAGAGACGAGTACAGGTTATGTAGGAAGAGGAGCACGGTACTGTATTTCTCTGTTTGTTTCTCTGGAAATATTTCCGTTTCCTCTAGCGCAGGTACAGGTTCGAAGGGTTGTGAAGTACATCCCCGTCTTAGAGACGAGTACAGGTTATGTAGGAAGAGGAGCACGGTACTGTATTTCTCTTTTGGTTTATCTGGAAAGATTTCCGTTTCCTCTAGCGTAGGTACAGGTTCGAAGGGGTGTGAAGTACATCCTCGACGTAGAGAAGAGTACAGGTTATGTAGGAAGAGGAGCACGGTACTGTATTTCTCTTTTGGTTTATCTGGAAAGATTTCCGTTTCCTCTAGCGCAGGTACAGGTTCGAAGGGGTGTGAAGTACATCCCCGGCGTAGAGACGAGTACAGGTTATGTAGGAAGAGGAGCACGGTACTGTGTTTCCGGTAATAGTTTTTACCCAATCATTTTGAAGGATGTCTACTAACTGCTCGTTGTTGATTCGTCACAACTCACACCAGATAGACCGAAGAGCAAGTAGGTGCTCGAACTAACTAAGCAAATTTAAAGCCACTGCCAAACAAGGTACTCCTACAGTTCTAAACTTCTAATGAAGGCTAATTCAAAACGGCGCCGGCGACACGCGCGGAGATCAAGCGACGAGCGCGGGCGCCGGATCCGGTGGTTCAGCTACGGCTTCGTGGGCTCGGAGACGGCGGCGGCGTCCATCTCGGCCAGCTCCGCCTCCAGCGCGACGATCTCGTCCTTGGCGCTCGTCCATCTCGGCCAGCTCCGCTTTCTCCGCCTCCCTCATAGCGCGCGCCTCCTTCGTCATCGTATCCTCGGGGGCGGGCACGAGTCCCGGACGGTAGGAGAGCGACCCTCCGGCAGCCGCCACGCCGTTTCCTCCTCCGCCGGCCGCCGGAACCGCCCGAGATTTTCCCGTGGAGACCGACATAGTTGCTCGCTGAGTTGTGGCTGTGCAGCGAGAAGAAGGTGCTGGTGGTGTGTGACTTTTGCTTTGAACATTGGCTTGAGAATTTTCAGCTCCCACCGTGTATTTGTAGGCGCTTCCGCTTTCTTTTTCTACCAGAGTGGCCCTCAATCTTTCAGCTTTGGAGCGCATCTTAATGCACGAGAGGAATAAGTACAGCTTAGGCAGCAAGAGGAATACATGACTGCTTTTTCTGGGATTAATAAGTCTCCTCGAGCGCTCTTTGCAGCTTGGCCTCCTACAAGGCTGTCTTCGGCTCCTCATTGGCTTTGTCTCTAATCCCCCTTCGGGATCGGATTCTCCCTATGTTTTCTGCATATTTTTTGTTCTCTGGGAATGGACATGAGCCAGCAGGGTCGAGTACAGCTGTGAAGGGCGCACGAGTACAGATTAGGCAGCAAGAGGAATACACATCTGTTTCACTATATTTGTCTGCATATATCGGGTTCTGCAAGAAGGTACAGGTGTAAGGTGTGTCGAGTACAGCGGTTATGGGTGCACGAGTACAGCTTCGTTAGCAAGATAAGTACAGGAGTGTTTCCCTCTGTTCTCTGCACGTTGTTTGTTCTTTGGGAAAGGGACATGCGCCAGCAGGGTCGAGTACAGCGGTTAAAGGCACACGAGTACATCTTAGGCAGCAAGAGGAATACATGACTGTTTCTCTATATTTTTTTTGCAAATTGTGGATTCTACATGTAGGTACAGGTGCAAGGTGTGTCGAGTACAACGGTGATGGGTGCACGAGTACAGCTTCGTTAGCAAGAGGAGTACAGTATTGTTTCCCTATGTTATCTGCATGTTTTTTATTCTCTGGCAAGGGACATGTGCCAGCAAGGTCGATTACAGCGGTGAAGGGCGCACGAGTACAGCTTCGATAGGAACTGGGGCACAGGAGTGTTTCCCTATGTTTTCTGCATGTTTTTTGTTTTCTGTGAAGAGACAGGTGCCGGCTGTTTCGAGTACAGCGGTGAAAGGCGCACAAGTACATCTTATGCAGCAAGAGGAGTACATGACTGTTTCTCTAAAAAAAAATCAAATTGTGGATTCTGTGGGAAGGTACATGTGCATGAAGGTACAGCATCGTTAGCAAGAGGAGTACATTTGGGAATGCTGCACGAGTACAGCTTAAGCAGCAAGAGGAATACATGACTGCTTTTTCTGGGAATAATAAGTACTGATACAAAAAGTACATGTCCAGCATATTCACAAGTACTAATAGATCACAATGTAGTGAAGTTTACTATCCAACGGTACTAGTACTAAATTTACGCAAGCGCATCTGATGTACGTGCACTGTCCACCATTCACCATAGGGAATGTGCTACAAAAGACAGTAGATGAAAGTAATTAATAAATACATTAGACAAGTCATTGTCATGTTAACATTCATTGCTGAACATGTGAACATGCTTACTATGACAACATCATCCGTAAAGTGCGGAAGTTGGTTGTAACTCTTGGATTCCAGATGGCAAATTCACCCTGTTGCGCAGGGTGAATATTAAAGCGTATAGATACTCACCTTTTATGGAGTTTATCTTAGGCTGCAATGAATGGAGACGACAGTAGTTACAACTACTGCATATCCTACAAACACTGTATCTTATTAACAAATGTGTATTTCAGTAACACTTACATGATCCTTTTCAATTGGCTCATATCCGTCTTTTTCATCCAATAGACGAATCCCATCATATAGGTACGCACCCTTCAGAACGTAAAATGCACATTGGTTTATTCCTTGGTGTGGGCATGTGATATATCTTGGCTTTTTTGCACAGGCAACCCAGCTCTTTGGTTGATTACTTTTATTGTATTTGTCTGTACCGTAAACATGCCTGAGTACAAGTTCCATCCTTGCCATCTGTAGGAATCAGGGAATAAATGATTGTAAAATAATGGTTGACAACAACAAATAGTATTATTTGAAAAGCATGCATCTGGAATTTTTCTCTACTTACTATTTTCCCGCATTCCGTGTGGAATCTGCTCTTTGTATAAAGTTGGACATCACCTTTTTTCACAACATAGTTTCTAGAGTCCAATATTTCGAATTTTTGTGTATATTTGTTCATCACATACAAAATATGGTGAGAACTTTTGAAGTACGTCATCATTATCTTGTTTGGAGATTGGACATGTAAGAACAAGATGGAAATAGTAGATGGAAATAGTAGATATTGTACTGATGTTGCACCTATAGAGGCAGGGAGCTTACAAGTTTTGCATCGAGAAGGCTCTTTGTTCTGTCAACATAGTTATGGAAAACATCCGATGCAATATCCACGTCGAAACCTTCTGTGTAGCTAGATGAATCATTCATTTTTTGAACGGATTCTTCTACTTCCTCTGGTGTCTGGGACCAAACAGTCACCCCGAGAACATGCTGCATCATACATATCAAACATGGATTATATCAGTAGTTAGTGCACAATATAATCATTGTTATAGTGCAGCATACATTATAGACTGCAATGCGTACCATGATAAATCCTTGGCTTAACAAGACTCGTTCTCCAGTAGCGTACAAATCGGACGTATTCCTCACCTCGTCAATGATGTAGTCCATCGTAGTACCATCCAGTAACTGATTAACACCAAATTGTGTTTTAATTTCAGCGCCCGTGTAACGGGTATCAAAGTCACGAACAGCACTGTGCATAACTGGTGCATTGAATATCTCAATTCTGCATGAAAATCCAGAGGTTAAAAAATAACAAGTTGAAGAGATGAACATTATGCAGTGCAAGATGAAATACTTACTCATCATATTTCTTTCTTTTCAGTATGATGTCATATAAGGCGTTTGCTTTTTTCTGATGCTTGAACTTCCTTGGTTTATGGTTCGGCAAAGGCTCGCAAAACCTTTTTGCAGTAGCTCTTGGTCTCTTTGTTGTCGTGACGTTAGACGGAGTAACATTGTCCCTCTTCAGTTTGTCTACATAATTGGACTTTGAAACCTTCGGTGGAGTCTCAAGACCTTGTGACCTAGTGAGGCTACAGTGCAAGTCTTTATCAACTTTATAACCAGGCGATGAAGAAGAGGTTCTGTTTATTGGAGTAAACAAAACTTGGTGCAATCTTGAGGGATCGTCAACTCTTGCTTCTCTAGTCCTCAAGTATTCAGTGTTGTTGTCTTCATAGTTTATGGCAACAACAGATTTCGTTGCTTCGATTCTTGTCTTCTTCGCCGCTCTTTGTTGTTTCTTTGTCTTCTTTTCGTCCTCCGATGTTTCTTCCGCTCGCGTCTTTC
>NC_061514.1:338830782-338937925 GCF_022539505.1 Lolium rigidum
CAATTGAATCAAGCTTCGACAAGGATCAAGTACGCCATGGATAAAAAGGAGGAGGTTGATAAAGATGAGGAAATCATGAGCACCCATCAAGAACACGAGGAGGTTGAACTGATTGTCATAAGTGATGAAGAACATGAATATCATTCAGATAATGTTGTGCAAGGAGGCAATGCCGACGATGAAGACGATGATGATGGTGATGATGGTGATGATGGTTATGGTGATGAAGCAATGCTACCGAGGAACAGTGAGTCAGAATCTGATGATGATGAAAAATACGAGAGACTTTATTCACATGGAGGATCTAATTCCGATGGACGAAGATGAGAGGAACCTCTACTATGCCAGCCTAGAGTCAACTGGACAGCCTAAAATACCCCGAGGCAACTCCTGGTGCAATACAACAGAGGAAAGATGATGTAGTGTTCACCATTGATATGTTGATGGGAGTTGCACAATCCAAGAAGCAAGCAATCAATGATAAAATCAACAGGGACAAGTGGACGTGCAAGGAAATGCATGTGTGACACGCCGGGTAAAAGCCGCAAAGAAGTGATTGTAGTTTCCGACGATGAATGAGGAAGAATACGAAGGATGGAGCTTTATTTATAATCTGGTAGATTAAGTTATGTGCTTATTATATTTGCCGAATATGTTGGACATATTTATTTGTGTACACCGATTACCTTAAATTATACAGCTATTATGTGTGTTTGTGTGTGCAATACAATTTTGCTCTCTCATCTATAGCCGACAAGAAAACCAACGAAATTATCTAGCACTCCTATTCATGATACAGATGTACTTGTATCTACTGCAAAAATGTACTCGATACACTTAGCACCAGTACCTACCCCGCAGAATCGAAATTAATAACGAAAACCACCACATATAATCTGGTACTCCTACTCGTGCCGCAGACGTACTCGTCTCAGTAGAACCACCGTACTCCATACCATAAAGCACCTGTACTCTACGATATACAACAGAAAACCCGACAAGAAAACCAACAGAAATTATCTAGCACTCCTATTCATGATACACATGCACTCGTCTCTGCTGCAAAAATGTACTCGATACACTTAGCACCAGCACCTACCCCGCAGAATGGGAAATAATAACGAAAACCACCACATATAATCTGGTACTCCTACTCGTGCTACATCTGTACTCTTCTCAGTAGAACCACTGTACTCTATACCATAAAGCACCTGTACCTACGATATACAACAGAAAACCTGACAAGAAAACCAACAGAAATTATCTAACACTCCTATTCATGATACACATGCACTCGTCTCTGCTGCAAAAATGAACTCAACACTGTTAGCACCAGTACCTACCCCGCAGAATCGAAAGTATTAACGAAAACCACCACAGATAATCTGATACTCCTACTCGTGTCGCAGATGTACTCGTCTCACTAGAACCACTGTACTCTATACAATAAAGCACCTGTACCTACGTTATACAACAGAAATCCTGACAAGAAAACCAACAGAAATTATCTGGCACTCCTATTCTTGATACACATGCACTCGTCTCTGATGCAAAAATGTACTCGACACTCCTAGCACCAGTACCTACTCCGCAGAATCGAAAGAAACAACGAAAACCACCACATAAAATCTGGTACTCCTACTCGTGATGCAGACGTACTCGTCTCAGTAGAACAACAGTACTCCATACCATAAACCACCTGTACCTATGATGTACAATAGAAAACCTGAAAAGAAACCAACAGAAATTATATAGCACTCCTATTCATGATACACATGCACTCGTCTCTGCTGCAAAAAAGAACTCGACAATCTTAGCACCAGTACCTACCCCGCAGAGAAACGGAAATATAAAGATAAAACAACACGGATGATCGAAAATATGAGCAAAAAACAACAGACTGAGTCCCCATAATAGTACGTATGTAATTGTGTAAATTCCACAGATACTAGCTAAACTGAACTATAAACCATAGATAAATACGAGGTGAGTACAACAATAAACAAAAGATAATTAAAGTCCAGTACCACGTACATGGTACATTACGTTGTACTCAACAACAGAAAGTCTTACAAGATAACCATACCGAACACGACACAATAAAGTCTTACAAGACAACCATAACCAACACGGCACAATAAAGTCTTACAAAACAACCATATCCAACACGGCACGATTTAACAATTTGCCACACACAACTTCAGAAGTTGGATTTGGATGCAAAAGCATCTAACACCTCTGCATAATCGGTAGGTTGAGCTTCAACATAGTAAACTTGACTGACATGGAAGGGACCAAAAACGTCATAATTGAATATGTGGCCAGTAACTTTTTGCAGGTCACTAGGATCTTGGAACTTGACAAGAACACTTCCATGATGGTAGTTCTCCATGGCAAGGAACTTTGTGTGACCAAGAAACTTGCTCAAAGCATGAGCAACAACGAATGTGCTGGTAAAAACCTGGTTATACTAAACGTAGCTATTCCAATTGTATCGACAGGACCAACATCAATTCCAAGCATATCCATTGTAATCCTTGGAAGTTCCGTACTTGGGCGAAAACTCTAGAAAATTGAATTACAAACAAGAGGGATCAAAGTTATTAAGTGCGTATATTCCTGTGCAAGATGACTGAAAAAATAAGAACTAAACAAATACCTTGGCAATATCTTCGAACTTACGGATTTTTGAAGCATCTCGCGACATCAATCGCATCTTCAACCTTAGGCTTTTTTGAAGCCTCTCCGAGATCAACCGCATCCTCAACCAAGGACCTTTTTGAAGCTTCACCGAATCCATCACAAACCGTGCTTTGTGTGTTCCAGCCTTCTACAACACCACAAGAAAGAATAATGAAAACAAAGAACAAATATCATTTGGACCCATACAATCAACCGAACAAAATAATGTAAACCGCAGCTTTAGAAATAAGAAATAGATACAGATCTGGAAGAAATAGACGGAAAGGAGGTAGTTAGAAAGCGAGAGAAATAGAGGATGTCCGAGAAAAAGTCTAAGAGGAATAAAGAGGAAACAAAATAAGAACTACACCCGGAACAGAAACAATATATCTATAGGATTAGAGAATGAATTTACGAGGGAAATTAACAAACAAACAAATGAACATATTACGGAAACCCTAACCTGGAAGGGAAGATGGTGAGCAAAGAGCGGAGCGGAGACGGGAAGGGTGAGCGGAGCGAAGACGGAAACCCTAACCAGGAAGGAACAGAATATAAAACCGGCGGAGTCGGAGCACAAACCACCAGATGCTTCTAGTACGACGACCGAACGGCGCCATTTTACATACCATAGAGTGGCTTCAAGTCACTAACACGCGGAACCCACTTTATGTTGGCCCACTCATCAGTGAGTAAAAGTAAAAGAAAAGTCGGGAATGCGAAAGGAAAGAATCTCACTCGCAGGACTATCCCACGCTCCACGGCACCAGCCACCAGTGCAAATTTAATGAGAAGTAAGTAGATTATTGACTAATCGTTTCCAGCTTCCCCATGCAACATGCGCATTACTCGCTCATTATTTTATTAATAAATTCAATCACCGCCACAAGCATCAAAGTGGTACCAAAGAACTGTGAATGTTCCCCGTCATACAAAAACAAGGCGTAAGTACAACGACAGAAGAGTCCCAAGTACGCCACATTTCAAGGCGTAAGTACAACGACAAAAGGCATAAGCACAGCACCTTTCAAGAATAAAGTACATTTCTATCGCGGAACAAGTACACAAAACAAGTCTTGAAAAACTATTAGCCAATAGTACTCAATACTTTCCCATGTAAAATATCAGTCGAGTACAGAGGTGAAAGGCGCACGAGTACAGCTTAGGCAGCAAGAGGAATAAATGACTGTTTCACTAATTTTGTCTGCAAATTTTGGGTTCTGCAAGAAGATACAGGTGCAAGGTGTGTCGAGTACAGCAGTGATGGGTGCACGAGTACAGCTTAGGCAGCAAGAGGAATACATGACTGTTTCTCTATATTTTTTGCAAATTGTGGATTCTACATGTAGGTACAGGTGTAAGGTGTATCAAGTACAGCACTGGTGCGTGCACGAGTACAGCTTCGCTAGGAAGAGGGGTACAGTATTGTTTCCCTATGTTTTCTGCATGTTTTTTGTTACTAGCGAATGGACATGTGCCAGCAGGGTCGATTACAGCGGTGAAGGGCGCACGAGTACAGGTTAGCCAGCAAGAGGAACACATGACTGTTTTTCCATATTTGTCTGCAAATTTTGGGTTATTCAAGAAAGTACAGGTGTAAGGTGTGTCGAGTACAGAGGTGAAGGGTTCACAAGTACAACTTCGTTAGCAAGAGGAGCACAGGAGTGTTTCCCTATGTTCTCCGCATGTTTTATGGTTCTTTGGAAAGGGACATGCGCCAGCAGGGTCGAGTACAGCGGTTAAAGGCGCACGAGTACATCTTAGGCAGCAAAAGCAAGACGTAACTCGTTTCTCTATATTTGTCCGCAAATTTTGTGTTCTCGCAAGAAGGTACAGTGTAAGGTGTATCGAGTACAAGCAGTTGATTGGTGCACGAGTACAACTTCGTTAGGAAGAGGGGTACAATATTGTTTCCCTATGTTTTCTGCATGTTTTTTGTTACTTGCGAATGGACATGTGCCAGTAAGGTCGATTACAGCGGTGAAGGGCGCACGAGTACAGGTTAGCCAGCAACAGGAACACATGACTGTTTTTCTATATTTGTCTGCAAATTTTGGGTTATTCAAGAAAGTACAGGTGTAAGGTGTGTCGAGTACAGAGGTGAAGGGTGACAAAGTACAGCTTCGTTAGCAAGAGGAGCACAGGAGTGTTTCCCTATGTTCTCCGCATGTTTTATGGTTCTCTGGGAATGAACATGTGCCAGCAGGGTGGAGTACATCGGTGAAAGGTGCACGAGTACGCTTTAGGCAAGCAAGAGCAAAACATGACTGTTTCTTTATATTTGTCTGCAAATTCTAGGTTCTGATGGAAGGTACAGGTGTGTAAGGTGTGTACAGTACATCGGTGATGGGTGCATGAAGGTACAGGCGTAAGTACTACAACACAAAAGTTCTAGGTACATAATATACAAGAGTACAAATACAGCTAAAATATAAGCTAGAATATAAACTGCAAACACAAGTATTAACTACAGCAACAAACAAACAACAAAGTACAATTCGAATACGGGAAAATAACATCTACATAACTTGAGGGAAACATAGCAATGAATAGTTAGTGTCTCACAGTCACAATAAAGAGGTAAGTACATCAGGAAGCAAATATCAAGTACGTAAGACATAAGAGTACAACTACAGAAAAATATATGCCAGAAAAAGGAAACCACAGATGTTCAACACAAGGTGACAGTACAAAACAGGAGATTCTTGGGTTCACTTACAAATAGTAAAAGCACAAACTAAAATATAAATAGAACCATAACGGAGAATCAATGATACTGTCGGAATACAAACACAGAAACATGTTTCTTTCCGAAATGGTTTGTATCTCCTTATCGAGCAACATTCACCGTCTTGCATGCTTTCTCATTATATCAATGACTCGCATGCATTTTCTTTGCATTACCTTGGAAAGTTAGCATATAGAACGCCACTGCTCATGCAGCTTGATAACATCATTCCGCAATTAACAAATGAAAATTATATCCAGCACCAACAATTACATATGCAAAGAAAAATATAGACAAAGACTTACTTCTCTTATCTTATGCCGGAAACCACCGCAATGTTGAAGAATTACTTTCATAGCTTGAGGTCCAGAGTCGTTCCTAAAAACAGCTTTTGAGTAAGATCAAGAAAATAAAACTATATGGATTACCACGGAACAAAACAAAGACACATAGAAACACACTCGATAAATACAATCTCTTAAAATTTTACTTACTCATTGATGTTGTCGAAACAATTTGGGCAGGCATCACTCGAAAGTTATAAATATCATAATGCTCAGAGTAATATGCTGCTGTATAAGCCTTCTTGAAGTTATCAATAACAGTCATTGCAATATTTTCTGCTATAGTAGCATCATAATAAGGACAATATGTCTCAAATCGCAGTCGGGCGAAATTAGCGACAACCACAATCCAAAAGTGATTATCTCTAACAGGAAGAATTACCTGAAAAACAACCAAATTTTTAAAATACCTAAAAAAAATAAAACTAAAAGGACAAATTTAATTTTTAAAATACAAAAAATCAAACAGCTTGCACAAGAGTTGAAATAGCAAGTTGAAACCAAATTCAATTATAAAACATCAAAGGAAAACTTGTGGCATACTAGACAATGTATATATTCAAGATACAAATATCATAAAAACAAAATACTCACAACATCAAAGTGATATATCCCGCAGGGTAAATTAGGCTCCATAATGTAATTCTTCAAAGTGCGTTCGGATCAGCACCCAATTCCTCGAATGCCCTCTAGCAGAGTAGAGAGAGAAAAAAAACACATTTTACCATTCTCGCCAAACAATTATCCATAAAAAAAGTAGAAAATATCCCTATTTAATAAAAAAAAAAGAGTAAAAACTTACTACACTCTCACTATACATTATGTACTTTAGGCACTCGGGGACGCCGTTGATTAAATAAGACACCGTTGTCATATCGCTTCTTCCATTACAAGTGGCAGCAAATACATTCATAACGTAGTCATGAACATAACCACCAGGTTGCATTAATAACCCAAAATTTCTGTGAGTGGCCCATCTTCCTCTTGTCTCAACAATTCTTGGGCTGCACAACGAAACAAAATCACAACATAGCAAAAAGATTATTTAAAATGATTAAATAAAATGGAAAACCAGTGGCATAAAATAGTAGGATACCTTCTTCCAAATTGCGCTCGGTAAATACTTTCGCACCCACTCCATCATATCAATCTCAGCCTCGCGTCGAATCTCTAATTGAGAGGAAGGGGCGATGATTTCCATGATGCAAAGGTTGACTTTGTGAAAGCCCTGCTGTTGATCCTCTATTATATGTGCCTTGTGACAGACTCGTGTTAAATCGTACCTGCTGCTCACCATAATTCCTCCGGTGATACTGCGGCGTAGCACAAACACGTGGGGACCGAATCATGAATTCCGGAAAGGGAGTAACCACATAACCAGCGTTCCCACCCACATCTTCATCGTCATGTTGGCTACTATTATACCTTCCTGCACTTTGAGAGCTCTGAAAATTTTGCTGCCCAAGCGTGTTGTAAGAGCTGTTATGACCAGTGTTGTAAGAGCTCTGAAGAGAAGACGCTTCATAAGGAATAGATCTCTCATGTCTATAACCAGCAAACCCAGTGTTAAAACCAGACACAGATATTGTCCTTCCAGTGTGTTTATCGCTTGCAAAGAAGAATGATTTGACAGGTGCAAACCATCAATGTTAGAAATAATAGCTTGGGAGGCAGTGAGGGTCTCGCGAAATTAACAGCTCCTTCGCCCTCCATGGAATGTTCTTCCATTTCGATCACGGAGAATGCCCCGATAACCGGATGACAATACAAAGTTGCGATGGCTGCGACATACCAGGGACTCCGTCTAGATACTGGTGTTGAGTACCGGATGGCATACAAACACTTCCAACAGTGCACCAAATGTTCAGCCATCAAGACATCTGAGGGTGATGAATATGAAAATTTCTTCATTGCAAGCGTTTTCGTCCTCTCAATCCTTTCTATTTCTTCCCGTGCGTAAGGTTCATCCAACGGGTCACATGGAACAATATAACTAGTTTGGTCTGCTCCACTTGCCATCTTTGAGCTACCCTCCTCCAAGACAGTACATCTTTTGTTTCTTCGCGACGAGTCATGCTGGAAACCGTGAGACTCAGATGAATTTCTCTTCGAAGACGGGGGTAGAAGAGAATCTTCAAGACCAGTAGCTGGATTATTAGAAGTGGAAACCTTAGCACGCTCATCAGCAAAAGTAGTGGGATTAATTGGAGGTTCTGCACCTGTAGTGCAATAAGATTGAGTTTCAACTCGCTGACCTTCTTGCCAATTTGTTTAACTTCAACTCGTTGGATCGTTAGAATTACCGGATGAGCCATCTTTGCAACCTACTCTATCAGCGTTAACACAAGCCAAAGAGTCGGCCTTGCAGGTTTTCGTAGTAGCACCTGAAGAACACGCAGCTGAGCCACTCCCTTTGCTAGTGGACTCAGGAAAACAAAGGACAACTTCATTTCCTACAACTGCATCAACTTGTTTAACATTGTCAAGCACCTTCAGGGGGGTCACAGAGGGCACGTTTAACCTCTCACCAACTCGCGCTCTTACCAGAGATCTAAGGCAACCAAGCAGTTGCAAGTTTCAGAAGCAAGAGGACTATTCAAAAGTCCACAACAGTTGCAAATAACTCCTTTCTGGACAAGCAAATCCAAAGCTCCTTCGGATGGGAGTATTGATGGAAGATCCTCCACAACGCGATCAAGATACGCTTCGAGATTCAAGAGATACTCCTTATACAATGCATTTGGCGTGTATTTGCAATTAATGGGAATGAGCTGTTGAAGCAACCTAATCTGTTTATAAACATTCCGACTAATCGGCATGATTTGCTCACGCCACATGTCATCGCACATCTCAAGCATTAGTAGCAATACCCTTATTCCCGTTCTCGCTTTCGGCAAGCCGTATGTTTGGTCATTCAATACGGAGACTTCTTGATTTGATTCAGTTCTAACGGCGGATGGGCTATCACCCGTTCCATTCGAGCGGTATATATGATCAAAATCATTGAGTATACCTGCATAATTCGCCATATTACCGAACCACGGCCTTGAACAAGAACCACCCTGTTTATCTTCGGATGCGCAAAATCTTCGTTCATTATAGTGGCTCGCAAGCCGCAAAACATTGGCAATCTTAATGTTGATGATTGGCTGAATTGCGAAAATATTTCAAAGTACAAGCCCCGCTGAATTTCTTTCGAGTCATCGATAGCCTGTTGCAAAATCAAAAACAAAACAAAACAAAAAATTAGTAATTGCAGACAATTACTTCAAAATATAAAACATTACACTACAGATGTCAATTAAAACAGAACATCACAATAAACGTACGAACGGACGCATCACAGGCTTCACAAAGGAGCAAAGAAACGTCTCGAGACCGGGATGCAGATCTCCAATACGTAAAGTGGAAGACCCACTCGATGAAACGGAGTACGTCTCACATCCTTCAGCCTAATTATAACACACACAAAGAAAAATAAAAAACACAGCTTCGGGACAACACATAAACATAAAATTTTAAAACATGTATTGCTCATCATCGATAATAAAATACACTAACCGGTATTTCGCCATAGGTTCCATCCTCCGCTGAAACCAAGTCAAGTTTTTCAAATTCACTAACCGTGAATCGAATCCCATACGCTAATTCTTGGAACAACACTAGCAAGCTCTTTGACTTTTATATCAAGATATTCTAAGTAAGTCATCTACAAAGAACAACAAAGCAAAAAAAAATCAGGCACTCAGATAGAATTAATCAATAACATGACAACAAGAAACTGTTGAGAAACTAAAGAAGTTACTAACCGCGAGGAACTACCAAGCAACCACAGAGGGCACCCTGTAGACCACAATCAACGAACGTTTTCATGGAAACTGAAAGTTTCTGAAACACTGCTGTAGACCAGTCATACGTGCGGATTTCCTCAGAAGGACCCTCAAGTGCTAAAAGGTAGTCAGGACTGACACACTCATACGTCGTTGGACATAGAAATGCAGTAATACAGAACATCATCCAATATATCTTGAAATCTTCCTCTTCCAAGTCAGAAGACAGCATATTCATTAGCTCATTTATAGTTGGGGTACTGCCTTCACAGCATGAACGATTCCTAACAACATCCCCGAATTGCTCACCGCACTTGATAGGGATGCGCCGTCCTCCAATTGGTGTGCCTAATACCTTATGGACACACAAGTGCATTGAAAGCAAAGTCAAAGCCATTCTTGAACACAAACATCCTTTTTGAAGCAACATAGTTGCTGACAATCCAAGCAACAAAAGCCCTTGGTATCTCTTCAAGACGAATATCAAGGAGAGATTCTTGACCTATATCAGCAACATAACCCCTTTGTTTGGGGCTAAGGGACTTGCAAACAGAAATGAACTTTGGAAGGCTAAGTTTTGTACTAAATTCTGATGAACCATTAGGCATAGATCCAGAACCGGAAAACAGTAAAACAATAACACATAAACACATGATCATGACATGAAAATAAACCACAAGCATGAACAAACATATTTAGGAATAACAAACAATCTAAACTAACCAAGATTTTCTCAATCAGTGCAGCTCAATTTTTTCAAGATTAGCGCATACTTTCTTCTCCATCCCGATCCTATCCCGCTCAAGCTGGTCACGCACCATGAATTCCCGAGTCACCATCTCAGTACCATCAACGGAAAAAGACTCGCGTATCGTATAATCGAGGGGTGACCTCATCTTCACCATCACGAGGTACAGCAGCTTCGTCATCCATTGAACAACGCAGGCTACGAGAAAACAACGAGAACTCACAAAACCAGCCGAAAAATCCACGGGGCTCTTTATTGAGAACCCGCCGCCTACATTCAACAATCGAAGAAAGAAATCAAACGATAAATAGGGTTAGGAAGCATTCCAGCACGAGAGGTTTCGAAAAACAGATCTGAGATGGGGGCGCAAACGTACGAAGAGGCCAAGAGGGAGGAAGAAGATGGCTCACGGGATCAATGAATGACGGCAAAAATTACGGGAACGCCACAGAAGAAAAATTGGGAAAGAGAAATAGAAC
This sequence comes from Lolium rigidum, assembly GCF_022539505.1. Classification (NCBI taxonomy): domain Eukaryota; kingdom Viridiplantae; phylum Streptophyta; class Magnoliopsida; order Poales; family Poaceae; genus Lolium; species Lolium rigidum. Next base: position 338,841,594 of record NC_061514.1, read on the forward strand.
CAATCATCCCATCCACAGTCCCACATGTCATCCACGCAAAAGGAATCATCAGAAAAACGAGGACCCACATGTCATACTAAAACATCAACTCCCATTTTAATGACATGTGCTGGCCCACAAATACAGGTGAAGAAATATATTGGAGATAGATATCTTAACAAATCCTCCACTTCTGGTGGACAACAGGATCACGCTTTCCATCCCTTTCTCTCTCATCAACAGATTCAAAATTCAAATCAAGATCCAGACGAGAGGAACGACGGAGCCACCAAGGAAGACGAAGGAAGACGAACCACCACGAACTCAAGGTAAACATCTAAATTCCAGATTCGAAGATTTGAAACGTTGTATACCGTACCCCGATTTTTCTCGTTCGACATCTGGAACCCCATCCACGACTAACATGTATTTCGGTCAATCGCAATTTTCCATCTAACTTTTTTTCCAACGATTCAAAATTCGAACATGCAGACAACATCAACGCAAAGGAACAAACAAGGGATGAGAGAATTAGGCAACGTGCACAAGTACATCCGATAGGAATATCCACATAGGTAAAATTCACCAGGTTTCTTTTTCATTGGTTCTGAATCTAAAGAGTCACAGACTAACCACTCAAACAAGTGGCACTAAATAAGTTCAAACACCGGGTACTCATCAAAAGTAATCGTAAATTCAAACTTGCACATTTGCTTCTGAATACTTTTCAAAAGTAGCAGTCTAACTTCTCAACCTTCCACGCTTGCTCTTCATACTCATGGACTTCAACACTTCATACTCGTGCAGAGCTGGAGAAGAAAAAAGAGAGACATCAGAGAAGATGGATGAAACATGGGCACAACAGAACAAGGATGAAGAACAACCAATATTGTGGTTGAACAAGCTGCCTCCTGGAGTCAAGATACCACTAACCGCAGTAACGTATGGCAAAAGTTGCAAAAATGGTAAAACTTACCGAAATCTACTCTACTTACAAGCACCTCCTCGTTATGATATAGTGCTAAACTTTGTGGTGTCGGGAAGTACTAAATCACCATACTAACAAATACTAGTAACACTGCATGGAGAAAACAGACTAACGAGTGTAGCAAGTACAGAACTACCAGTCTCGTGCCTATAATGATCAGGAAAAACTAACTATTCATATCAAGAAGTACTAGTAACATTTGCAAGGAAAAACAATTTCCATGCTGTCAAACAAAAGCAACAGTATTAGGATGCCTATGTTGTTCAAAGAGTACTAACCCATAGTATTAAGAAGCATTAGAAACAGTTCCTGTGCAATAACAGATCTTCCTCATGTCGACAGTGTACACAAGTACTAGTACTATGCCTATAATATAACTTTATTGTGGTTTATTTTGTAATGTTATCATATATCTTTATTTAAAATGTACACAACATAAACTATATTTCTTTTGTTTTTGACATGCATGTACAAAATAATTTATATTCAATTTTTTTCAGGCAAGAATACACACGTGGAGGAATAAAAGGGAGAAAATGCAACAAAATAAACTTAAACAAGCTGAGTCACAGTACAGAGTGCAGTGTGCTCACCTTAAACGATCTCTAATAGAAGTAAAGAAGGAAGAAGCTTCCAAACAACAGCTCGACAATGGAATTGGATAGAGAGACGAAGGAAAAAATTGCTAACCTCTCGAGAAAATCAATCAAGTATGCGCCCTCCTACGCTTGTTCAAGAGAGCATCCTTCCCTGCTTGCAAGCAACATCAAATCAAATCAATCGCAAAAGTTCACAACGAAGGTTGGTAAAATTAATTACTAGACATGGCACCAAAAATTCACTACTAGATTTTATTGAATCAATTTAACAAATATACTTAAAATTGATTATTTTCTGAGATGGTAATATTATTGACTCGTCAATCTTCTTACAGGATGCCAATGGCACCAATTTGAGACAAAAGCATCACGAAGAAACAGGAAAGCATAATTATGTGTCAAGAACAAGTAGCCGTAGCAGCTCAACTGCACCAACGGAAAAATACATGCAAAGAAAATCATCAAGTTATGAGGTAAGTAACAAATCTTACACAAGCAAAGTACAAAATCAAAAACATTTTTAGGATAAATACTAACAATTATTTATCCATTTCTCAGGGTTTATTCAAAGAAATCGAGGACTATGATATGTCTGACGATCAAGCTAGTAGACAAGCACGACACCTCCCAACAACAATCTCAACAAAACAAAGAAGACATCAAGAAGGCATGTAGATTACAGTTAATCAACAATTCTCGCAATGACCAGAAAAGTATCTGTGATTCAAAAATTGCCTGACAAAAATAATTTATATCCAATTTACAGGAGGTCTACAAGCAACCGGACAAGAATGAAACAACATACAAGACCAAGCAAAGCAGCTATGGTATACCGCATAAACAGAATGACAGGAAAACACACAAGCAACCAATACCAGAAAAAATTATCAAGGTACAATTCAAGAATTTATACAAGATAAATGATGATTATGCATTATGGAGAAACATCAGTAAACCAGGAATCTAACACAAAGTTTACTTGGTTTACTTATTTGCAGGAAATGAAGTTTGCCACAGCCAACACCAACTCCAGTGATAGCACAACAAGCAATACAAAGGTAGTAACTACATGTATGTATTTATAATTACAAATTACATTTAAAATAATGCATTAAATTTTTTTTGTATACCTTTAATTTACAGGAAACATATGAAGCATACACATGTACAGAAACATCGGGAAACAAAATCATCGATCAGCAGGTACGTACTTTTGATTTCAAAAACAGTACACACTTTGTTATATGTGGAAATAAACATTAAAATATCTAAACATCTCGGAACACCATCTTACAAAAACTCGATGCACAATATGAATGTTATGAATTCAGGAATACAGAGAAATGGGAAGTACGGACGAAGAAACAAGTGCCTCAAAGGAAACAAATCAAAAAGAAGCTTATTCATCATCGCAGAAACACAGCACAGGAGAATCAAACTCGCCCTCGGAGGAACAAGCTACCAAACAAGAAACAAAAGAAGAACTGAAGGATGATGATCCAGAAATAAATCCACATCCTCCAACACAGATGACCACCCAGCAGTTGAAGAGATTATCAGTGCAGCTATACCAAAGGAAGGTGCCCGTTTCAAAACAAGAGACGATGCATTCTATAGATACGTTCTGTATGCAAGAAAGGAAGGATTTGCAGTGAAGAAGTTCAGCAGCAAGAGATCAGGAAAAAACGGAGAAATTTACATGCAAATGTTTGCATGTAACAAGGAAGGATGCACAAACACAGATGCCGAACCATCGTCGCACAGAGAACAAACATACTATCGAAGACCGGCCGTAAAGCACAGTATAATTGTAAGAGAATTTGATGGATACTCGGTACATCAAGAAGGTTCACTTAGAACACAACCACCCGCTGGAACCAACAGACTATCTCATTAGTTTGCACACTCGTCACAAAAGGATGACCGATCTCGACAGAGATTAATTCATCTACTACGGATGGGACGTTCGCCACCAAGGAAGATGATGTTAATCTTCCTGGTCGATCGCAGGGAAATTCCGTGGAATACCCTTCGATGCCGTTGATCTAAGCAACATAAAGAGTCAACAACAACAAATAGAGAAGGACCATGACATCCGTAAGTGCTCGGAACGCTTCAAGACACTCCAGAAAACAAGACTCGGCTTCTATCATGCCATGGAAATAGACAGCGAAAAAGAGTTCGGAGCCTGTTTTGGATGGACGCAATGTGCGTAATGAACTACAAGCTGTTCGGTGACTACATATCTTTCGACACAACTTTCAAGCACAAATAAGTATGGCTTACCATTTGTTCCTATAGTTGGGGTGAACAATCATGGCTCCACAAGATCTGTTTGCCGTTGCTCGCTAAAGGATCAAACAACGGATACATTTATATGGGTACTCGGAAACATTTGTTCAGGCCATGGGTGGAAAAGAACCAAAGACAATAACAACAGACCAGGACAAGGCAATGAAGAAAGCAATAAAAACAGTTCTAAAGTCCACAACACACAGGAACTGCTACTACCACATCGTGACCAAGATGAGCCAGAAAGAGAGCACCTTCTTTGCAAAAAACACAGGACTGTCGGAAATGCTAATGTACATTGCAAAGAACGCATTCACACCAGCTGAGTTCGAAATGGGATGGAATAAAGTGATAGAGGATTACAATGCTAGCGGAGAAGAACACCTAAGCAAGTTATTCAGGATAAGACACAGGTGGGTACCAGCATACTTCATGGATAAATTTTACCCATTCTCATCAAGCACAGGAAGGAGCGAGAGCACAAATAACATGTGGAAATGCTATAGCCAGCACACAGACACGATAACAATGTTCCTTGAACAATATGAGGTCATACAAGACAAGTGTTTATCTCGCTCCTGGACAAGAAGAAGCTCACATCAACACCGAAAACAGCAAAATTAGTAACAAGACATCCGTTTGAGAAGCAAGCTCTTGAACAATTCACAAATGACATATTCGAGAAGTTCCAGCATTGAGATCACAAACAACACGGCATTCAAGGTAGATGGATCACTTGAACTCTGGTCGCCACTCGCGGCTGAAAAGAATAGTGAAATGCTACAACCACATGGAATTCAAAAGGGAGTTGTTTGACGTCACATTTGACGATGAAAAAAAAACTTCATGTGTTCCCGCAAAAAGATGCAGAGGGATGGTATACATTGCTGCCATGTAATAAAAGCAATGGTTCACATGGAGATCAATGATTTGCCGAGAGAGTTTTGTGATTAAAAGATGGAGAAAAGACATAGACATGGAACTCGCAACATTAGGAAATGTCGCAGATGCTTCTTGCGGAGACGAAACACTAAAGTTTGCCGTGTGATGAGCCATATGGCAGAACTTTGCAACAAAGCGTGCCCAAATGACAAAGCATACAATGTCATGATTCAGGTGTATGCGTGATATGGAAACAAAAGTGCTGGCAGCAATAAGAGAAGATGAAGGAGCTAAAAAACTTCACGATGAAGAAACAGTATCAACGAAACATTGCGTGACCCACCAATGTCCGACGAAGAGGAACAAAAAGAGGGGACAGAATGATGCCAGGTTCGAAAAAAGACAGAAAACTAGACAAATAAAATGCGGATACCGCAAGAAATCAGGTCACAACAAAACAGGATGTGGAGAATCGAAAGCAAAAATTGCAGCAGAGGCAGCACAGGCAGCAGCACAAGCAAGCAGCAGCAGAAGCAGCAGCATCACAGGAAAGATATACAAGCAATACAACACAGAATCAATCAAGCAACAGACACACAAATAACGATAATAACACAACAGAGAGAACAACACAACCAGGAAACACTTACGGTATGTACTACCACAACGGAAGAATAAGATGCAACATGGAATATCTAGTATTTGGTACAAAAAACACATTAACAAGGTAAGTGTGCCCATGAAGTTTCTTTGTCAGTGATGAAAACCTACTGATGCAAATAATCTGCTTTTTCCTACAAATTAACATAAATTTAAAATATATTTATTTGCAGAGGTCGACGATGAACAAAGGATATCAAAAGGAGAGCAACAAAAGTAGGAATCACTCAAGGAGGAAGCCACAGGAATTTTTAAAATATATGATACAGACAATGGAATGAATATGTAATGTTGTTATCTACTTATTTAGTACAATCAAGTTAACTCCATTGACTTCACTGGAGAAATAAGATTAACAATTACAAACCAGTACTTACTTTTGAATTCTTCGATCTTTTCACGTACGAAACTTGCCAAATATTCAGGAGAATCATAAGTGAGCATCATTCCGGTGAAGAACTGTCGAAAACTTTCGATGTCAGCCTGAAAAACACGAAACAACACAATGGTTAATCATCTTAAACGAAAAAATGCACAAAAATTCAGAATGCACAAGCCCAGAATGAAAAAGTTCACAACTACCAAACAAAAAGATGTACAAGTACTAAAAAGTACAATTGACATGTACTATTATACAGTGAACAAGTACTAAAAACCTGACTTAAATACTATTGAATAAAAGTATGTACACAACACATTACCTACCTTGAATACATTTGGGTAAAAATTAGCCTTGAATATCCAAATAAACCTCATTGCATAGATACCACAGTCACGCCTCGCGCTTGTCCTAATGGTCAAAAAGAAAGAAAAAACTAAATCCAAACACAGTAAACAAAATAAAATCATAGATCACATTAAGAAAAGATGATTACTCTGAACAAGAAGGGGTGCCGCAAACTTTTATCTTGAACGATGAGATATTTAATCCCTCGACACCATGAAGATGACTGTAAAGTTTCTTGAATGATTTACACTAAAAGAATAAAAAATAAAAGTTATTGTTGTCATGTGTAAATAACTATTTAATTAGCTAGATTACAACGAAAACCATACAATTCTTTCAGTAGAAGCCATCTGGGATTCTGTCAACTTCAGTGAGCTAGACACTCTAAATTTCCTGAAATGGAAGTCGACAAAGATAACCCACCAATGGCTGTAATCGCAACAAGTAATGTAGACCTATTTGAAAATAAACAATCCCACGAGAAATAAGAAAGCATCCACGATACTTGTAGTAGAAAAAATATAATCGCCAAACAAAACATGAAAAACATGCCTCTTCCCTATCCAAACTATAGTACTTCAGATCATGTTCAGCAAAACTTGCAGCTAGATGAATAGGGTCCGCCTCATCCACATCAAGAATATGCTGGAAAAAACAACAAGAAGATGTTTAAAAAACTAAATGCTAAAAACATTTAGTTAAAAAATAAATAAATCTAAAACATATACACATGACGTACCGCCAAAGAGCTTGGAATAAATAAGAAATCAAGACCATCATCAACGCACTTAAGAAAAACATCCATAACAGAAGGATCCATGAACCCACCACCCTTCATAGCAAGGTAGAAACTATGCCAGCTGACAGACTTACCACCAACTTCAAGTATTTTCTCGGCACTGCAATTGTTAAAAACAACAAGAATAAACATCCGTATATACAAAAATAGATGAAAAATAGATGGAAAATTGAATTCCAACGGTTACCCTTCAATGTAATTCATAGGAGCCTCAAGTACATCAGCAAACAACATTCTATGCAAAGCAGTTACAGGGACTTCCTCTTCCCCAGATAGCTCCTTAAGCTCAAGACAATCATCAGAATCGCCGTCTGCATAGGAATCATACTCCTGAGCCACAGAACTACCTCCAACAACATTTTCAGTTTTAGGCTCCTTTCCCTTGCGTGTACATGGCCCCGAACCCTCAAGACAACAATCATCAATACAATAATCAGAATCGGTGTCTGCATTGCCATCATCCTTCTGTCCCACAGAACTACCTCCAACAACATTTCCAGTTTCAGGCTCCTTTCTCTTGCAAGCACATGGCTGCTTCTTCAACTCAATTGACAAAAGAGAAACCATATCACGCATCTGATCAACAAGAACATGTCCCGTTCTTATCATCGACGAAGTGAAGAAAGTCTTCCACATTTCTTTCAGCTTAGAACGTAACTGCAAATAAAAAACACAATTAAGAATGCAATTTACAATAACACAATAATTAAATATCAAAAGACATAATAAAAAACCTTACATCATTATGAATTTCACCAGGAAACATATCTGAGATGTGACGATCGACTGCTTCACGAAGATGGTCAGGAATATCCGCACGAGAGTGAAAACCTGGATCTGCCATCTTCTCCAACCTGAACAAGCAATGGAGAACACTAAAATTAGTTCAGCTACAATGTGTGCAGCTTATCACTTTCGAAACTACACATCTAAAACGATACGCGCCTTTGGCGCAAATACATCGACAACCAAACAAACCAAAAGAAAACAACATAATTTACACGCATGCACTGGCGAAGACGTGTAACAGAGCATAACCTTTTCTGCCGCTAAACTCTACAACAAATAGGTGCACAAGTATAAGAGATATACGTGCACAAGTACAAGAGATATAGGTGCACAAGTACAAGAGATATACGTGCACACGTACAAGAGATATACGTGCACAAGTACAAGAGATATACGTGCACAAGTACAAGAGATATAGGTGCACAAGTACAAGAGATATACGTGCACAAGTACAAGAGATATAGGTGCACAAGTACAAGAGATATACGTGCACAAGTACAAGAGATATACGTGCACAAGTACGATAGACTAAGCTACGCAAGTACAGAACAAATTGTCACACGAGTACCAAGGACAAACACGAACAAGTACAAGACACAAAGGACAGCAAGTACCAGCATGGAAACGGGTGGACATACAGAAGTACAAAACCATCTTATGAACAACCACTGGACAAACCCTAGAAATAGTTCAGGTACGATGTGTGATAAAACTAGACCAAACAATACAACAAAATACACAGATAGAAACCACAAGAACCACCAGAGTCGTCGAATCTGCATGTCAACACGACACGGGAAACTCGGCGGCTCATCCAGAGCGGGTAAATCGACAAGAAAAAAGACCAAGAAACCCTAAATAGTGAAACTCAGCGGCTCATCCAGATGCATGTAACCACAAAATGTGGAATTATACGGCTACTCCGACAAAGGCAAACCCTAACTAGTGTTACTCAGAAAGTGTATAACCAAGAAGAGGCGGAAGAAATCGATGAAAAAAGAACGACTTTACTGAGAGAAAACGCATCTGCATCCGCCTTCCGCATATTTTCCATTTGAAAGTGCTACCTCCCTCCCATTAATTCCCCATAAAACTCACAGCCCGGAAATACAAAGGGAAAATACTGATTCGATCTAATCGAATCAAAGGGAAAAAACCAAGATCTTAGAAACCCTAAGCAGGCAGAAAAACGCGACAGCGCTTACCACTGGAGCAGGAAAAACGTCCGCCGACGATGAGTTGCGAGAGGTTCTCGACAGCAACGGAGGAGAAGGGAAAATAGCAGCGCCGCCGACGAGACGACCAGCCGAAGGAACCAGAACCCACGACCAGCCCAGACGACAGAAGAAGAATAAGGGAAAAAACGGAGATAAAGGCAGACGCGAAACGGGTCCCTATAAACCCGTTAAGTGAGAAGCGGTCACGTTACGAGAAGTGGACGGTTCGCAAAATCACCAGAAAGCAACACGTGTCGAGCGCGGAGGAAGTCCACCGGCAAATTCCGCGCCCCACGTTCAACCACGTGTCGCGCGCGGAGAAAGTCTCTTCCCTTCTCAGAGGTCGGCCTTTTTCTAGAGTTTTCGTATGTTGTAGCCCCTGTTCGCTCCTGATACTACCTCAAGACTGCACCGAACGCGACGAAGTGTTTTCCTTGATTCAGCCCGTGCTGGAGCAAAAACAAAATCCCACCCCAGCCTCGTATGTTTCCTTTCTTTCTGTTCGTGGTACCCTCCTCTCTCGTTTTTTTTAATGTGGTGATTAGTACGAGATGCAAACACATCATTTGTAATAGCTGGCTGAAGAAGAAAATAGCCCCCCTTGAAAATTTTCAGCATGAAGGCACGCTATATATATCCAGTAAATCAGCCCATCAGAGGTAGCATAGAAAATGCCCTGACATATGGTATTTTCACTTATCTAGAACATATATCATATCTAGGGCATTATGGACAATGCACAACTCGATACATCAAATTTCATAAGCCCAAAAGAAGGGGAGAACAACTTCTACGAGCTTTTTCCCCACATGAGTTTTTCCCTACCGCAAACCATAAGCTAGCTTCTCAATAAGCATAAGCCCAAAAGATGTAGGCCTTAGTCCTATCGGCTAACTATAAGCTAATTACTTACCTGATTTGATTGTCGACGCGGTGGGCAAGCCTGCCAGACCTGATCATCCACCTCGTAGCTGACATGAGGCAGTCGGCCAACTGGTGACCGACCAGTCCTGTCGGTGTTCCGAAGGCAACACGGTATTATTTTTGGAAAACTGTGAATCTGCATAATATTTTTGGATTGAAACAAAAAATGTATTATTTTAAAAATACGTGCCCACCGCTGTAGCTGTGGCGACTCATCTTTATCACTCGCAATAGCTACATCTTCATTGTCCTCCAGATTTCTTTCGCCTTTATCGTCGGAGGAGGACCAGCCGAAGTGCTCCTCCTCGACCACAGGAGGCACCTGCTCCGCCAAGGGAGCCTCTTGGAGGCGCTTGCTCCACCACCGGTGTCTCCTATTGTACATGGCGGCGCTTCGCCTGCAGGTACTGCGCGAGGCAGAAAAGCCGAGCGGTCTTCTCGGTGCGAACCATGACGCAGTGAGGTGCTTGTCTATCGTAATGATGGTGGGTGCCGATACTGCAGTGGCGGGAGGCTTTGTGTAGGCCAGCCGAAGAAGCCGACTCGTCGGCGACGCGTGGCACGCGGGAGGAAGGCGAAGAGGCTACACGTCGACGGAATGGGAGGAGGCAACCTCGGGAAAGATTTAAACACAATTTTGCCACGACCAATAGTTTGTGATAGGGAGCAGAAAAGAAACGGGCCAGAATAAAAGCTTGTCGCAAAATAGTCACACAAGATTCTCCTTTCACGACCCGTTTGCGAAACACTACTGTACGTTAACGGTTTTTTTTTTTTCGAATTCTTCCGTGTGCTACCGTAATCCTATTGAGTTCTTATATTTTAACTGGCCACTCGAATTAATGTTGACCTTGTTTCCACAAAACTAGCATCTGGGTTAGTGTCGTTTTGCTGGGTGCTCCGTGTTTATTGATCGTGGTAAAGTTCCGCACAGTTAGAAGGTTTAATACAGAATACAAAGATTGTATAGATGATATAACGAAGCATAGGCTATATATCTCATGCAAGTTAGCTTGAAAATCGAATATCTTTCTTGGAGATTTCAACTGAAGTTACGTAATTATTTCTCTTACAAGAGGAAGTTGCCTAGTGACTTTTATACTTATTGGCACGTCTAATAAACTCTGAAGAATCGTAAGCTGATGTGTCGATTCTATATGGTGTTTTAAGCATATTCTTTCATTGTAAAATGTCTCTCGTTACATGCTCCATCTAGCAAATATTAAGTTTATTATGCATGATTACGTGTTTTCATTCATTTTTATGTGAGTTTTGAACAATTAGTAGTTTTATTAGTTCATGTTTTTTGTGTGTGTCGGTGTTTTTAATATTTATCAACAAATCACGAAGAAAGAAACCGAAAAAGGTTATATGCGGAGGAGATACAGACACCCTGACTTAGCCATTTGAAGAGTGAAAAAGTGATATTTTTCAACGGTGTTGTTGCCTTCAACCATACAAATCCAACCAGTCGAATAACACCACAATCAAAGTTCGTACGATAAAATGATGTCTGTATATTAAAAAAATAGACATGAGTTTTAGCGTCATGTGGTACAATAATCCACGACCGTACGGTTTGACTGTACCACATATTCTGGGTAAGGGAAATTGGCGTAGTTGCCAAAATTCAGTAGAGTACAAAAAAGAAGTACAGTAGCAGTGAATTATCATATCAAATAAAAAATGAATAAAGATGATACATGAATGGCGGTATTAGGACGCGGTACAAAATAAACGAAGGTACAAAGCCTTCATTGGAAGTAAACAAGAAAAGTAAACCGAAAACCGTATACTAGGAAAACGTTACTCTCCATAAAGATGGGTTGATGATCAACGGGTGTAGATAGGGCCTTAATAGGTCTTGTCATTGACCTTCCCGCAGAATTGCCTGATCTCGCCCACGGTGCTGTTCTTCACCTCCCAGTTTCCCATCTTCACCATGGCTTTAGCGAATGCATCGTACCAGGGGTTTCGGCCAATTGGAAGAATATCCGACAAAAAGAAAGGGTCACGGGCAAATTCATCCACCTTGGCCGTGGTCTCCGTCGACTCCAGCAGTACCGCATCGGAGGTGAAGAGCACATTGTGTTCCTGCACGTTCTTGTAGTACTGGTGGTCCAACGCGTAGGGGGTCTTGTAATCCTGCGGCACATTTACGCTGTTCGCAGTGCATGTCGTGTTCAGTTGGTCGGCGAGCGTGCGGTTCATGGCCGTGCTGGAGTTGTCAGGCAGCAAACGGTTGGAGAAGGAGTTGGCGAAGGAGCCGCAGGCCGAGCGGCCGATGGAGTGCGCACCAGAGAGCACGAGCATGTCCGTCTGGTCGAGCCCCTTTGCAGCGAACATGTCTGTGATCAGCTTGAGGTCGCCGAAGGGTGGGGGCAGGTTCAAGAAGGTGTCGTTGGCGCGTGATACTTTCCCATCGTAGCGGCCGGCCGGCACGTCGTAGTTTATTTTGCCGCCGCTCAGGCTGCAGCTGGCGTCGCGCCCGGCGAAGGCGACGATGTCGGCGCAGGAGACGACGCCCTTGCATTCCTCCTCAAGGGCAGCCTTTGCCTTCTCGATTATGTTGAACCCGCGCAGGCTCAGGTTCGGGATAGCCGTCATCTCCGTCTCTGGGCCGGCCAGCAGGACGGAGGCGTCGCAGCCCTGAAGAGAACCGCGCCGTCCACGCAACATTGTGAGCCAGCTACTCTAATTATCGTGCATGCACATAACTATATGAATACTAAACGAACTGACTACTGACTAAAATTTGTGGTACCTCGACAAAGCAATCATGGAAGAAGAGGCGGATGAGCCCGGCCTTTTCGCCCGGGGTGGCTTGCTCCACGAACCTTTTCACGATCTCCTCAGCCTGGGGGCATTTCTTGGCGGCGTAGTAGTCGACCTTGAGGTCAGGGCGAGGGTTCTTGGGAGGGGAAGCCGTTGGGAGCTTAAACGGCAGGTTGGGATTCGGTGCTGGAAAGCCGTAGCCGGCATAGATTGAGATTGAGAATTCGCAGGACACGGCACCGAGCAAAGACGCGAGCACGGCGAGAACGGCAAGCTTGGGCGCCATATGCCTACCTGCTCGGGTCAGCTTGGTAGTGTTTGCTGGAGAGAAGATGAGATGAAGCCAACTTGCTGCTCTGCATGTGTATTTATAGTTCCGGCACATCAGAGATGGAAGATGACTTTTGCAGCGCATGTGTGTCGGTTAGTTAATCAAACGGCCAGCCGGGAACGTGGAGAGCACACACAAGTTGATGTGCGTGCATCAATCGCGGTGGGACTAGCTTGATTATATTGCTCCATTATGCATACTGCCACTACTTGCATATGATCGAACTACGATCTCAACTGGGATTCCATGCATATCCCGCTAAAATCTCACTTGATAATTCATTCTACCTTTTTTTTTGCGAATGATAATTCATTCGACCTATTCTACTGTATTTTTTTTTGCCTCAAAATTTACACTACAAAATTCAAAATAAACTGTAAGTGCAACTTAAGTGAAATTGCACTTGATACCCTAGATGGAACACATCATATGATCCAACTTGCATATGATCGAATTTAGGACAGATCCCACTTAAATCCCATTTATAATTCGTTTGACATATTCCAAGTAATTTTTTTCGAAAACCCGCAGGAGATCTACGCGTTTTTATATTAATCTTGCGAGAAAAAAGGGTTTTGTACAAGAACACCGCATCCACCAAGACCTCCCTCGGGCTAGTCTATTGTTCTAAGAGGCCTACTCCTACAAAGGACCCAAGAAATCCACTCGCTATCGATGATCTCTAGGAGGGAGTGGGCTGGGATGATATCACCACCGAAAACCCTAGCGTTCCTCTGAAGCCAAATATACCGCATTGTTAGCAGAGCACATGAGCGGAAATCCCTGCAAAGCGGCGCGGGGAGCCGATCAGCAGCCTCGGACCACCAGTCCGGCAGCATGCTGGTGCCCGTCAGGACCGCAGATGACCACCCACGGCGCTGAAGAAGCCTGAACCAGATGGCTCTGGGGAAGAGGCACTGAGGAGCAGATGGTCTAGGGACTCGTCGTGGATGGAGCACAGAGGGCAAGCCGTGTGGGACGTTATGCCGTGCCGCCGCATACGACCGTCCGTCCACTACCTCTCAGCGCTAACCACCCGAAGAACTTGAAGCGGAGGGGTGCAAACGTCCTCCAAGGAGGTAGAGGGCCTTTGTGTAACGTGTGTCGGTTAGAGCATCTCCACCGGCGGCCCCCAAATAGGCGCCGGCAGGGGCGCCAGCACTGCTGTATGGGGTCGCCGGCAGTGCATTCTCTATTTGGGGAAGCTATTCCTACACCAGCTAGCGCCCCCAAACCGGCGACCCTATAGATGATTTGAATTAAAATCTCAAATAAAAGTATAGAAATTCGAATAAAGAAAAGAAACATTCCACAAACTAATACATAATTGGGAACATGGTTTACACGAAGATATAATTTGGAACATGCTTTTCCACAAACTAATACATAGTTTGAACCATGGTTGACACAAATATAAAATATTGCAAAATAACGAAACCTAATTAGTGTTGACGGTACAAAATTCAAAATAAACTGTAAGTGCAACTTAAGTGAAATCCCACTTGATACCCTAGGTCAAACACATCATATGATCGAACTTGCATATGATCGAACTTAGGATAGATCCCACTTAAATCCCATTTATAATTCGTTTTACATATTCTAAGTATTTTTTTCGAGAACCCGCAGGAGATCTACGCGTTTTTATATTAAGCTTGCGAGAAAAAGGGTTTTGTACAAGACCTCCCTCGGGCTAGCATATTGTTCTAAGAGGCCTACTCCTACAAAGGACCCAAGAAATCCACTCGCTATCGATGATCTCTAGGAGGGAGTGGGCCGGGATGATATCACCACCGAAAACCCTAGCATTCCTCTCAAGCCAAATATACCGCATTGTTAGCAGAGCACCTGAGCGGAAATCCCTGCGAAGTGGCGCGGGGAGCCGATCAGCAGCCTCGGACCACCAGTCCGACTGTATGCTGGTGCCCGTCAGGACCGCAGATGACCACCCGCGGTGCTGAAGAAGCCTGAACCAGATGGCTCTGGAGAACGGGTACTGAGGAGCAGATGGTCTAGGGACTCGTCATGAATGGAGCACGGAGGGCAAGCCGTGTGGGTCGTCATGCCGTGCCGCCGCATACGACCGGCCGTCCACTGCCTCTCAGCGCTAACCACCCGAAGAACTTGAAGCGGAGCGGTGCAAACATCCTCCAAGGCTGGCGCATCTTGGGGAAGGGGATAGACCCTTCCTTGAAGAATGTCCGGTAGGCGGATTTGGCCGAGAACTTGCCATCATGCCGCCACTTCCACTTCCACATCCTGCCGATCCGTAAACTCGGCTGTCACTTGCGCCACCACCGCCCAGAGCTTGAGGTACTGGACGCTAGCGTCGACAGTTAGCTCCCCTGAGATGCCACGGGCCCAGGCGTTTCTGAGAACTCCATCCTGCACGGTCAGGCACTTGGCGACGTGGTGGCTCACCATGGCCAGGATCATGGGGGCAATGCAGTGCGCAGTAAGGCCGCCGATCCATGGATCTTCCCAGAAGAGGAAGGAATGTCCGGAACCAACCTGGATAGAGACGGAGGAGTTGAAGAGGTCTTGTGCAAGGTTGGAGATGTGGATTTGGAAACCACTCCATGGGTGATTGCTTTCTGCCTCCAAGCCACGCGGCAACACCTGCCTCTAGCCTCGTCCGAGCCTTCCCACAAGAAACCCCGGCGCCGCTTGTCCAAGAACTTGAAAACCCAAGGGTCAAGATCGAGCGCGAGCATATGGTAGATGAGGGAGGAGGTCATGACGACTTGGAAAAAGGAGATGCGACCATCCTTGTACATCAAATTACCCTTCCATGCCGGCAACTTATTGGAGAAGCGGTAGAGGATTGGTTGCACGTCTTGCTTACGGAGCTTGGAGATAGATAGGGGTAGCCCGAGATATTTGCAAGGTAGAAGACCCACAGGGCAACCGAGGATGGCGGAAACCTCTTGCAGGATGGCGTCATCGCATCGAATGGCAGCCATCGAGCTCTTGGCGAAGTTTACCCTCAAACCAGGTGCCGTCTCGAAGCATTCCAAAATGACGCGGACGGCCGAGGCGTCGCGTGGCCATGGCTTGAAGAACACAAGGATATCGTTGATGTAGCAGCCGTGGACAGATCCTCGAGGACGCCCTCCTATTCAGCCACCCGCAGCATGCCGACAAGGACATCCATGACAAGGATGAAGAGCAGCGGCGGGATGGGTTCGCCCTGCCTCAGTCCCCGGCCATGACGGAAAGAAGGTCCCAGGAAATCGTTGATCAAGGTCCGTGTGTTCGCCAAGCCCACGAGCAGGGCAATCCATGTGATCCACGTCGCACTGAAGCCATGTTGGCGCAACACACGGAGGAGGAAACCCCAAGACACGTAGTCAAAAGCACGAGCGAAATCAAGTTTCAGAGCGCATACATGTGCTTTCGATGGAGGAGTCTCGCAGATTTTTGAACGAGGATGAAGTTATCCTGTATGCACCTACCCCTGATGAAAGCACTTTGATTAACATCCACCAAGTCCACCATCTTGGGAGCTAGTCGGGCACCCAAGATCTTAGCCCGGAGCTTCGCAAACGAGTGCACCAGGTTGATCAGCCGGTGGTCAGCGATGTCGGTGGCACTGTATTTTTGGGGAACAACGTGATATAGGCGCCGTTGAGACGCCAGAAATTCTGGCCTCTGCGCAAAAACACCTCCCGAAGGGCCGCCATGACATCTTCTTTGATGATGGGCCAGCGAATAGCGGGCCATGTTTCTTCCTCAGTGAAGATGGAATCCAGCCCCGAGAGATCAACCTCGCTGAGGCCAAGCGCGTCAAGATTTAGGTCATGCTCTCTGGGTTGTGCCGAGCCAAGGAGACATAGGAAAAAGTTGGTCGCAGGGTCCTCCATGCCTTCTTGATCAGAAGCCGTCGAGCAGCGTGCCGATGTGATTCCGACGACGACGAGTTGAGGCATGGAGGCGGATAAACAGGGCATTGGCATCACCATCGTTGAATCCAGCCACGCTGGCGCGCTGCCACGCAATGGTTCGCTCAAAGGAGGCGAGGCCGAGAACGCGGAGCTTGAGGCCTGATCTGATACTCCATTTCACCGATTAAAGACACCGCGTATCTTGGCCTGCATCGAGGCGGAGTATGAACTCATTTGCCATCAAGAGTTGATCACAGACGCTACCCACAGCCAGCTGGCTCCAGCGCTAAACACCCCTGGACAAAAGCCTGAGCTTGCCATCAAGGTGAGCCAGTTAATCGCCATCGATGTTGGAGCCCACCCAGAGTCGCTTGACCTCGTCCATTAATCCGTCCACCTTGTTCCAGAATCGCTCAAAAAAGAAAAGCCGCTTGGAGAAGAGCTGCACCGACGTGGATAGGAGGATGGCGATGTGGTCAGAAGCGATTAGGACTGCGCGTCCAGGGATGATTCCGGGTAGAGAGCACCCCACTCGATGCACGCAAACCACCAATCAAGCTTCTCGAGCGTGGGAGTGGCGCGTTGTTGCTCAACATGAAACGTCGTCTACACATGACTGATTCCCGTAGCTCAAGGTCATTGATCAACCGCTTGAACAAGCCCATGGACCTACGGTTAACATTGGTGTTGCTCTTGTCACGGGGGTCAAGGATGAAGTTAATGTCTCCAACAATAGCCCATGGCCCAGCAGGAGTTACCGCAACTGCCTGAGTTCCTCAAGGAACACGGGCTTGAGGGGGAACACGGGGTTGAGGGTCGTGTCGGTAGGGCCGTAGACGGTGGTAAGCCACCAGGGAGTTGCACCGGCGAGGGACATCATTACGTACACAGAGAAGCGGTCAGTCCTGGCGTCGAGGACATGGACCTCGGATGATTGACACGCGACGATGATACCTCCCGCGGAGCCAACACAGGGCAAAAAATTGAACCCATTGAAGCGGCCTCCAATGCACTCAGAAATAATAAAACGGTTTATAACTTGGAGCTTGGACTCCATGACACAGACCACAGAAGCAGGAGCGTCGACTACCACCGTCTTGACTGACGAAGGGCCCGCCGGGGCGTTGAGACCACTCGGATTCCAAACAACGATATAATAATTGGGAACATCCATTGAGAAGATCTACAGCGCGCCCACTAAGTTGACGTGATCAGCACACGCCCGCCACCACAGCGTCTGCGCTGAGAGAGCCAACAAGCTCTGCTTCTCCGACAGGGGCGCAGTCGAGGTTGAAAAGCATGGCTAATGCTTGCACCTAGGACGGTCCAAGTGGCGACACGAAGATGGCCGCGTACTCTTCTAGCTGCTTCGTGGAAATACGCTCTTCCTCTTGGCAGATGCCCAATTTCTTCATGAGTAGCCACTGCGTGTGTTTGATCACGGAACCTCAGAGACCCTTCTTGTTCGCAGCGATGCGGGAGCTGCGCCTGGTTGGTTGATGAGCCACCGAGAAGAGGCGAGATCGGATCACCTAAGGGTCCGGAAGCGGCAGCTGCAAGTCATCGATCTGCCACCGGAATTGTTGTAGAAGGGCAACAAGCTCTGGTCCATCGCCTCGGGTGCAACGGCTACCAGCTGGTGATCCTGCATGGTGCTGCATCGGGGTGGGCTGCACCGCACATGGGGAGGCCACGGGTTCCCCAGCAGGTGACGGAGAAGCCTCCTCCGCCCCAGCATCATCTCCCGTCAACACAGAACAGGACACCCGCGGCATGGGCGAGCTCACGGGATCAGAAACCCCCCCCCCCCCCCCGCACGTAGGCATGGGCAGCGGGGAAACGAGGCGCACCGAGGATCTGCGCGCAGAGCTGACCGCATCTCTGCGAGCAGAGAGAAAGCTCTCAGCAGCCCGCAAAGCCACGTCATTACCCGCCAGGAAACCCGCCGAGTGCTCGACATCAGAGGGGTAGCCCCTGTTGTGGTATGGCTCGTGGTCAGAGCAGCGAGGTTGACCCGAGGAGACATTGCCGGAGTGGTCATCCCTGTCGCACCAAGGCCCCGCAGCAGAGCACTCGTTGTTGCGGCATTGGCGCGAGGGGTCCGAGATGGACCGGCATGCCTGAGCAAGCTGCGGGTTGCAGCGCGTGAGCAGACCCGTCCGCAGCACCACGGGTGCCCTCCATACAACAACCCGCAGAAGCCGAGGTGGGCCCGCCCTCCTGTTCTGCCTAACGAAGGACAATGGCACCGCACCGCAGCTCAGTGGCGTCGATGATCTTGGAGGCGTCGATGATACCTCCCGCGGAGCCAACACAGGGCAAAAAATTGAACCCGTCGAAGCGGGCTCCAAAGAACTCAGAAATAATAAAACAATTTATAACTTGGAGCTTGAACTCCATGACACAGACCACAGAAGCGGGAGTGTCGACTACCACCGTCTTGACTGACGAACGGCCCGCCGGGGCGTTGAGACCACTCGGATTCCAAACAACGATATAATGATTGGGAACATCCATTGATAAGATCTACAGGGCGACCACTAAGTTGACGTGATCAGCACACGCCCGCCACCACAGCGTCTGCGCTGAGAGAGCCAACAAGCTCTGCTTCTCCGACAGGGGCGCAGTCGAGGTTGAAAAGCATGGCTAAAGCTTGCACCTAGGACGGTCCAAGTGGCGACACGAAGATGGCCGCGTACTCTTCTAGCTGCTTCGTGGAAATACGCTCTTCCTCTTGGCAGATGCCCAATTTCTTCATGAGTAGCCACTGCGTGCGTTTGATCACGGAACCTCAAAGACCCTTCTTGTTCGCAGCGATGCGGGAGCTGCGCCTGGTTGGTTGATGAGCCACCGAGAAGAGGCGAGATCGGATCACCTTAGGGTCCGGAAGCGGCAGCTGCGAGTCATCGATCTGCCACCGGAATTGTTGTAGAAGGGCAACAAGCTCTGGTCCATCGCCTCGGGTGCAACGGCTACCAGCTGGTGATCCTGCATGGTGCTGCATCGGGGTGGGCTGCACCGCACATGGGGAGGCCACGGGTTCCCCAGCAGGTGACGGAGAAGCCTCCTCCGCCCCAGCATCATCTCCCGTCAACACAGAACAGGACACCCGCGGCATGGGCGAGCTCATGGGATCAGAAACCCCCTCCCCCACACGTAGGCATGGGCAGCGGGGAAACGAGGCGCACCGAGGATCTGCGCGCATAGCTGACCGCATCTCTGCGAGCAGAGAGAAAGCTCTCTGCAGCCCGCAAAGCCGCGTCGTTACCCACCAGGAAACCCGCCGAGTGCTCAACATCAGAGGGGTAGCCCATGTTGTGGTATGGCTCGTGGTCAGAGCAGCGAGGTTGACCTGAGGAGACATTGCCGGAGTGGTCATCCCTGTCGCACCAAGGCCCCGCAGCAGAGCTCTCGTTGTTGCGGCATTGGCGCGAGGGGTCCGAGATGGACCGGCATGCCTGAGCAAGCTGCGGGTTGCAGCGCGTGAGCAGACCCGTCCGCAGCACCACGGGTGCCCTCCATACAACAACCCGCAGAAGCCGAGGTGGGCCCGCCCTCCTGTTCTGCCTAACGAAGGACAATGGCACCCACCGCAGCTCAGTGGCGTCGATGATCTCGGAGGCGGAGGAGTTGGGGCCCCCAGCGGGAACCACATGAGCAATATGTCCCCAGCGTCTTATTGGAGCGCACCTCCGCTTCCACCGGAGATTAGGGCCATCACCGCCGCTGCCCCTCCCAGCATCGCAGTCGGAATCGCTAGACTTGCCACCGTCATTGAATCCATCCAAGTCACCAGACGCTGGCGTGTCTCCGACGAGCCGACAGACTACGTCGATGGTGATGCGGTACCAGAGGATCTGAGGCGCCGAAGTACGGGGGCGGCGCTGTCTAGTGGAGACCTCGACCGATGCCCAGCAGTTGGCTCCGGCATCGCAAGCCCGCGAACGTTAGGGATGGCGGTCTCGTCATGGGTACATGCCAAAAGTTTGAAATAGGACATGTCATTCCAGCTCACCGTGGCCGAATCGACGGCGTCGACAATGCCGCAGACCTCAAGCAGCTTGATGGCGGTACGTTCAGCCCACGCATGTCCAGGAATCCCCCGAATCTCCAGGTCCGCCCGGAACGGTGTCTCGCGAAGAATGGCACCAGCTCGGCGTGTCCAAGGCTCGAGATCCAGAGTGCACCAGCTCATGGAGATGGTCTAAGCCTGGACCAAGTGATTCCGGATGTCCACGGAAGCGCAGAGCACGAGGAAGTCGGCCGGCTCGAACGATCTGATGGAGAAATCAGCCGGTGTGACGTTATGCCGCTCGTGAATGGTGGAGGCCGACGAGGATGGAGGGATGGCTGGCGCCTCGCCCGCAGCCACCGAACGAAGGGGCAACACCTCCAACATATGCGGTAACGAAGCAGAAGGGCTCCTTGGTCGCTTGCAGTCCCTCGAGGTGTGCTCCGTTCCACCACAGCGGACGTGCAGGGTGGCGTTGGTGCATTGGGCCGCAATGTGCCCCTCCAAGCCGCAGTTGTAGCAGCAGTCGTGCAGGGCGGCGGGGATTCTGCTGGCGTGGCCACCCGGTGACCGGGCGGCAGGTAGTGGACCAGACGCCGCGCACAACCGGGCTTTACGGTTACGCCTTGACTCCTGTGTCTGCCAACGATGAGCCCTGGATGAGCCGCCCTCACAACATGAACGACGCCAGCATGAGCGGGGCACGGTTGGCCCGCCCGGCTCGGGCCAGCACCGGCATCCCACCCCTCGACCCAAGCCGGTGGTTTGCTGGAACGACGACCAGGGACCGTAGGGGCGGGGGGCTCGGGAGAGCACATAGTCGCCACTGAGCTCAGAGTCGGACAACGCAACCTGGCTGCCCACGGGAGGACCTCGAGGGAGGGTGGGCACCGCCGCCAGGGAGGTTGACGACGGATGCGCGGAGGGGTGCCCGCGTCTCACGCTCTCGCTCTCACGCTCTCCCTCTCCAATTCAGCGATGGAATCCTAATTGAAACCCTAGATGTATTAAAATGTGGAATCCTACTTAAAACCCTAGATGTATTAAAATGTGTGGTGTGTGCAATGCATGGCGACTTCTTTTATCATCACCTAGCCAGTTAGAGAATGATACAGCTGCATGATCACATTCTTTCGCTAGTTAATTAGTGGAATAATGAATCTAACTCAGCTTATTTCTGTGTGCATGTGTGAGTTGTTTACTTGTGAAAAGTTGATGAAAGTTACAGCGAAGTGAAAGTACTGTGCATAAAAATTCACGAAACAGTATCTGCATGAGAATTATACCTTTTTTGATCATTGTCACCGTGAAACATTGGAAATATTGTATGCATCGCTAAATTGGAGTCGTACATCTGCAATGAGGCAGACAGCCGGAGACCCGTTTACTTATATCCAACCATCAGTCCACGTGCAGGGAACGATACAGCTGCTAGCCGACCGAGAAACTCAGCAACCAATTCATGTGCAGCTGGGCATGTTGGTTGATAAGACTATCTTATCATAGCGTCGCCACATAATCTATCTATCTATTATATACTAAAAGCAAAATACAGAGGTTTAAAATAGAGAAACCACATTAAGCCACATCACCTGAATTATTTAAACAATTAGATCTAAAATTGATGGTGGAGATTTAAAGATAACTAATGTTACGTAATGCCTGTTGTGTAAAAAAATGTCACCAGCTAACATGTACAATACAAGGTAAGTTGAAAAGATTAAAAAAAAACAAATGCAAAATACAGAGGTTTAAAATAGAGAAACCACATTAAGCCACATCACCTGAATTATCTATTATATACTAAAAGCAAAATACAGAGGTTTAAAATAGAGAAACCACATTAAGCCACATCACCTGAATTATTTAAACAATTAGATCTAAAATTGATGGTGGAGATTTAAAGATAACTAATGTTACGTAATGCCTGTTGTGTAAAAAAATGTCACCAGCTAACATGTACAATACAAGGTAAGTTGAAAAGATTAAAAAAAACAAATGCAAAATACAGAGGTTTAAAATAGAGAAACCACATTAAGCCACATCACTTGAATTATTTAAACAATTAGATCTAAAATTGATGGTGGAGATTTAAAGATAACTAATGTTACGTAATGCCTGTTGTGTAAAAAAATGTCACCAGCTAACATGTACAATACAAGGTAAGTTGAAAAGATTAAAAAAAAACAAATATGAAGGCTGTCCCAAATCAGATCGCCCCAAAAGACTATGGAAAAAAAATACCTGCCAAAAGAAGTCCTATCTAGACACGGACTTCTAAGAAAAATTGATCAAATATACACCAACAATCACGATGCAAGGTTTACTTTTGAACAAATAGCACGTATATGTACATACAAGCAAGATACTTATCCATGCATACTATCGGATCCATAGAAAATATACACCTTTGTTCCGGAAAGGATGTCTCAACATTCTAGATACACATACGCCTAGATAAAACTCGGGCCGGGCCGGGTTTCGAGCCAAGCCCAAAAAAAACCGAAGTTAAAATATCAAGCCTAAACCTAACGTGGCCCGACCATCGGGCCTATAAATCGAGCCCGAACCCGGCCCGAACTAGCAAAAGCCCGGGCGGTCGAAAAGCCTAGCCCGAACCTTACCTAAATAGCAAAAAATGCAAGCCTAACCCTGGCCCGGCCCAACGTTTAGGCTCAAAATTCAGGCCCAAGCCTGGCTTGAAGTGCAAGCCCGACCCAGCCCGACACAGGATTTTCGGGCCGGGTCGGGCTGAGCTGCCGATGGCCAGCTGTAACACATATATCTAGATAAAGTTTAGTGTGTAGATACATGTGAATCTTCATAAAGTTGAGACATCCTTTTCGCGAGGAGGTGGTACGATTTTTTTAGAAGGCTCTAAATCTAAATCATGGTAGAAACCAAAAAAAAAAATCATAGGTTTCAAGGGCGAGAGTGCCGATTTAAGATAAAAGAGCACAACTCTATTTTTATGTAAACTTTATATAATATATGAACTTAACAAACCCATTTTCATTATATAAACTCATCGATGGGATTAAATCAAAATTTTAACCTGTGCCTAGCCCAAACCTTACCTAAATCGCAAAAAACTGCAAGCCCAACCCTGGCCTGGCCCGACGGTCAGGCTCAAAATTTAGGCCCGAGCCTGGCCCGAAGTGCAAGCCCGAGCCGGCCTGGCACGGGATTTTCGGGGCGGGTCGGGCCGAGCTTCCCATGGCCAGCTGAGTAACACATATATCTAGATAAAGTTTAGTGTGTAGATACATGTAAATCTTGATAAAATTGAGACATCCTTTTCGAGAGGAGGTGGTATGCTTTTTTTAGAAGGCTCTAAATCTAAATCATGGTAGAAACCAAAAAAAAATCATACATTTCAAGAGCGAGAGTGCCGATTTAAGATAAAAGAGCACAACTCTATTTTTATGTAAACTTTATATAATATATGAACTTTAACAAACCCATTTTCATTATATAAACTCATCGATGGGATTAAATCTAAAATTTAACCTATAATACTGAAAATCAAATAAGTTTAAACTAAGTGGCTATCATTTGATTAATTTTAAATATATGAAAACAATAAAGCACAATTTCCGCAAAAAAAATAACGAGTGACTAAGAGATCCAATTATATTATTCTTATCGCATTCTACTTACAGGGATCTCGGTAATTACATCCGATGGTTCATTCTATTGACTTAGAGATAATTATTTCATAGTTACTCGACAGGTAGCAGGATCGAAATTTTTCGCACTGTTTTTTTCTATAAATATCACTTTTTTCGCACTCGATGGTGGAAAGTGCCGACTAATGAAAAGGAGCATATGATACAGAAATATGACTATCATTATAAATTATATGGTTTTATTTTTGCATTACAAGACTATGATCACCCACCCATTGACACTCATCGGTGTCTTTTAAACACGTCAAGGAAAATTTTCCACCAAAGTTTGATTTTGTTTCCTCCACATTTTGTCCATCCTCTTCTTTTCTAACTTAAATGAGATGTGTGCCAATATGATGCCAAAATAAAGTGAACCATTGCATTAACATAACACATGATTGAACGGTGGTAAACGTTTAGCCAAAATACCAGAAGCAACAATTCATGTCTTTCGTACACCCACTCATGTGTGTCGCTGTTTCTATCACCATCCATTATGCTTTGAGATTCAGATAAAAATAGGAGAAAGAAAGAATATTTCCACCTACCCTTGTGGGCATGAATCTCGAGAAATAAATGGACGGTGATAGAAACACCAACACCCATGCGTGGGCGTATAAAAGTATTTCCGTGTCAATTAATCTAATAATTATGGAGTCTTTCTTCAAAAATAATCGATTGTAAAATAACGCATACATCATTAGAAATATTTTGGCAACTTCCACACCATTCGTATTGTACAACGTGATCGAATGATGCTGGTGATAGAACATAAAATTGTGTACAATACGTTATAGTGCTTAATTTTTGCATAAGAATTCCTAAAAAGAATCAGTACACATGAAAGTACAATGGAATAGGGAAAGCCAGACATAACATCCATATATTTAACACGAATTCTATAAGGATCATGATATCTTTACCCAAGTTCAATCATGTTTTACGAAATTGCACTTTTTAGCCATACATATCTATTTAAGTACTCATGTGAGTAATCAAAAGAAAGAACACAATATAGGAATATGTTAAAATAGAAAGTAGGTCAAGCAGTGGAATTGCACAGGTCACCTTGCTAGAGAGTGCTGCTAGAGATTTTCAAAATTACAAAAATATGGATTTTATTTCTTATTAAATCACCAAACTTAGATGTATATAACCATTTCTAAATAGACAATACAAATTATAACTATTTATAACAGTACCAAAATCTATATATTGATCTCACACAAAATACTTTTAGGTGTACATGTAAATTATTAGTTGGACTATAAATGATAAGAACATGTTACCTATGGTTTAAATAAATTAGTATTCAACATATACATATGAATGCTCCAGATATATTTTTGGAAACCTATATAAAAGTAAGATAGAAAATTAATCATGCAGTATTATGATTTTTAGATGATTAGTGATATAATCAACATATAAAATTTCTTATGGGTGATAGAAGAAAAGTACATAAAATAACCTCGAGTTACTAGAACCAGAAAGTTCAGACAGTGATGATCATTTGTTCATGAAATTACTATTTATTTATAACAAGGATGGAACACATTGTATGTGTAAGCAAGAATTCTTAATGTGAGTTACCTTTTCTTTTTGCAAGGTTTCATTTTTCATATCCTTATTAGAAACACTTAGACATATTAATAGAATATAGGGATCAATGTTATGCCTTTAGGAGTGCATCGAGTCTAAAGCATCATGTATTTTGCAATGAAAGAGATGAATATGAGGAGAACATATTTCAATAACATAATAAAAACATAACATCTTTGTAAATACTTATGAGATTCCCTCGCATTTGCGAGGGCCACCTTTCTAGTTTAGATATAACAACAAAACATGATGTACAATGGGTTATTTTTTAATCTTATCTCTAGTGATCGGATTTCCTAAATTTGTGGTGAGAGAGATTGTGCTAAGAGATCATCTTTTAATTAAGAGAAAGCAAACCATTTTTTCAACATTCTCATTTCTCCACCTCAACATTTATCCTACGTGCCACTGCTAAGATATCACCATTGTACAACCGGCAGGTGCGTTACGAGATGAAGTGTTCTGCCCATACATGTGGAACTAACCACCGGTTGTTGCATTAGGATACACTTGTAATCAACCCGGGCAGCTGCACGGTTTAGCACTAACTACCTGAATATCCATGCGTTGCTACGGGGAACACATCCAAACAAATATTGAGTAAAAATAAGATCATATAATTCAGTTTAAAAGGTAAGAATGTAATGTCCATGCAATTCATTTCATGTAAAACCCTTGCAATTTTACGTGCTCCTACAATGTTTGGTAATCTGCTTCTCCTACCATTCCTGTATCTCGCCTTTCTCTCTTATGCTGATCTCACAATTTTGGTGCGCTTCACGCTTCATATTTATCTAAAGCACCAAAAGGATGAACAATTACCAAATGAAGAAAATATTAAATATTTTTCGATAGAATTTCCAATGCATAGCACTGGAAATAATTACCTGTCTCTAAGCTTATCCATATTTGGATTTGGAGTGATCAATTATCATTTAGGAATTTGAAGGGAGGGACAAACATTAGAAGATTAAAAAAATGTAAGAAAGATTAGGGAAAGAAGCATGCATGCATGTTTAAATCCAAATAATTAGCGGCGCCCACTCCTGTAAACTATATATGTAGGCGCATTGAATAAAATGTTAACATAAATCAAACCATATTTGGATACAAAACAATAATCTGGATAGTCAAATATATTTTAAAAAGTAATTGTTGAATTGCCTAGTACCCGACTTCTCTACTGAGACCAATATTCCGATTACGAAGAACATAATAGCGGTGACGATTTTAGCACTCACTAGCTCCAGTAGGTGGACGGCTCATCCGGTTGTGGCGAAGAACCTGGGAAATTATCATAAATTAAGATGAGCCCGCATGACCTCTTAATTCTCTCTGCTTTCAAACAAGTAGTAGCCTTTGGGAGGCTAAACAAGTGGAAGCAAAGAAATGCCCGGGTCTTCGGAAACTTAGATAGGCAGCTTTCCACGGCGCACATCATTAATAGTGTGTTGGAGGAGTTTAGCCTTTGGGAGGCTGCGAGGGGAGGGGAGCGGAGAGTCATGTTGCGAGAGTAGGCGTCGAGTTGGGTGGTGTGTGTGGGTTGGCCAAGGGCAGATGTTCGCATCCCCCTCTGGTTTCTTGTAATTGTTGTTGCTTTCTTCTATAAAGATATGGCACGTCGTTCGCGTGCCCGCGAAAAAAAAAAAGTATTAGCGGTACATTAGAAAAACACCATGAATCCTCTCCGCAACAGGTAGCAGCGCCCAAGAAAAAAACACTCTAATCAGCTAAAAGAAATGATGTTGAAGCGTCACTCTATCCAATCTTTTCCTCAAGCAGCAGCACACGTTGCAAGCAAATAGCATCTCTCAGGCCTTCAACGCGGCGACCCAGCCGCGAGTCCGGATGGGTCTCACCAAACAAAAATGCGCCTAAAGCCGTGATGCATCCTAAAAGCGAATGGTCGCGGTTTCTGGGAAGACTCAAATCCAATTCAAATCTGGGCCAGGTTTGTGTGATCGTGGATGGCACGGGACGTTCTCCAGCATCCGCCTGCTTGCCTCCCAGGCCCACCTATCGTGGGCGGGAGTCCTATTAAATATGGTCTGGGAGGGGGGAGTATTGTCCCTATCTAGTCCCCACTCCCACTCCATTCTGCACGCACGCTCGAGCTTCCGCGCCGCGAGTTCGAGCCTAGCGCGAACGACCACGAGGCCGGCGAGCCGCGGCAGCTCCTTTCGACATGTGCCGGCGGTGCCGATGCGCGAGCGGATCTACGTCACCGTCATGGTGGCACATATCTTCTGGGAGGCCGGCGCCCCAATGCCGTGGGGCGACGTGCACTGTGGTGACCCGGCATACCACTGCATGGTGTAGTATGCAATTCTGACATAACACCAATGAAACACCGTTTCACTATTATTACATCGCTCAGAGTGGTACAAAAGAAACATATGACGGTCCAAGGCATGTCTATAGAATTACACACAGACTCTGTTACATAAGATCATCACATCTCCTATTTTACATTGAGGTAAAACTACAAAATAACTCCAGAAGAACGACTCGTAGTCTAATCTTATCTCTAACTCTACTTGTAGAGGTTTTGACTAGTTATTGAGGCTATGAATAGATTCTAGCTAAGTAGGAGCTAGGTTTAGGAATCTAATTACCTTCTACTCCTAGTCTAGGTTTACTCCATGGTAGATGTGGTATTTGACTCTTCTGACAGAGTCCTGTCCCTTGAAGTAGTTGTTGACTCCTCTGCCTTCGAGTTGCACTATAGATCCTCCTTCGATGCCTCCAAATCTAAGGAGGGGATTTAAGGTTGGGATGAGTACGAGCGTACTCAACAAGTTCATTATAGGAAAGATGTGTTTAATGCACTAGCTACAGCATTAGAGCAGAAAGTCTAATACTCATGCAGTATTTCATAACCATTTCTTCAAAAGGTTGCTTTTATTCAGAAGAACTATGTTCGTCAGCCTTCACCGGTTTACTAGAACTTCATGGAGTTCCTTTCCGGCAGCGTGCGCAGTCCCATATTGTGGAACAGGGAGTGACAGGTCACGATTGATTACACTCTGCATAGGTATGTTGCTTTACCCAAAAGAGATCTTAACCTTGTTGCCAACCGTGCTATAGAATCCGTCCACACTTCCTTTGATGTGAGGCCAGGTATAAGGTCTTAGTCAAAATGCATTCTGCCGCGACCTCGCACACCCACCCTTTGTTGCAACTCAGATCCTAGGTCCTCGCCGGTGAGCATACCCCTTTGGATAGCCTCCGACCCCGACGACAATTCAGGACTCTCCCTGATATTCCTTCGCCGGCGGTTGCAACCCATCATAGACCGCATTACCGTGGGGACTTTATTGGGACCCCCACCCTACCGCTTGTCCTTAACTGGATCAAGTGTCTACGGTAAGCGCATCCGTTGATGAACGAGAGGAGAGAACACACTTGAATACTCCGTCACACTCCAGATCTTATGGTTAACACGGGTATTACGGCACAAGAATCACTGGACGATATTTGTTGTTAATCCTAGATGGATACAAACCCATTGCAATGGAACCTCCACCATACTCATATCATGGTTCCATTGCCCACCACATAGTCATATTCATAGTTATGAAATTAGCATTTTTTTTCATGCAAGAGTGATAAGTATAGTACTTTGCAAGTAATTAGGTAAAAATACTCAAATGACATGAGCAAGCGATGAACTTGCCTTTCTTGACTGCAAGATTACGCAGGCAAGGTCTTCGATACGCAATAGCTCCAAATTCTGAAATAGCATCATCGTCCAGTAAGGACGATGTTTAAAAGGTTGGCAAGGATGCAATAATGCATAAGTATGAGATGCAATCGCTCTAAGCGTGACCTAACCCTGATGATTTAGGATTAGTGAGTTGCAATGATTAGTTCAAGGTGTCTTGTACTTTTATAGATGGTTCACAACAAGGTTCTTATTAAGGGTTGATTACTTGGTATCATAAATAAGTAGTGCAATATATTACAACAATAACATTACTAGCACACAACAATAGCATTTGGTATAATCCTAACATGTAATGAACCGTAATTGGTTTTAGTACTATATGGCATGGTTAATGATTACTTATCATATACTTCAAAAGAATAACTTTTGAAGAACATGTTCTTTGATAAAGAACAAGTATATGATAATTACGTTTGTGGGGTTCTAGGGTTTACTATGGTTCCAATTAGTTTCTGGAGTAAGGATTAGATGGATCACAACAAGGTTGGATTCATCAGTATCTAGAGCTCCTACTTAGCTAGAATCTATACATGGTTGTTATCAAGGTTGTCATATATTACTGTTGGTAGATAGCTCTAGTTTATAGGTCCTATTAGGCAGGGTTGAGGATTACTCTTTATTTACTTCAAAAGAATAACTTTTGAAGAACATATTACTTAAGTATTAATAAGTATTTTAATTCAGGCTTATGGTGTCTAGGGTTTTGCTATTGGATCCACTAAGTAAAGAATAGTTGGTTACTAAATAGGATGATGCATAATTCCTTAGTGCTTGTAGGGTTTAGTGGAGTATGGTATGTAAGGGTAAATACCAATCATGGTTATTATTAGGTTTGATCAATTGGTTTGATACTAAAGGTGGTGAATTAAGGATGATGGCCTTGGTGATAAAATCTAGGGTTGATCCTATTTGATCATCTGGGTTTTTATTAGGATGAGTACATGAAATACCAACTTATTACTAATATGGCTTCTACTATTTTATGAGAACAAGAATATTTATTTAGTTGCTAATTATAGATTTATGAGTGAATGTTAAGTTCATAAGATCACATTTCACAATTCCTAGGGTTTTAGAGTTTCACATAAAATGATGATGTTAGCGTTTTGTTCCTAATAGAATTAGGGTTGCATTTGGAGTTATGGAATTAGGATTTCATATTTGTCATATAAAAAATTGATGAGAAAATTGAATTCAGTAAATCTTAAGTTCAAGTTATTATTGAGTCAAGCATTTATACTTTTATTTATTTAAAAGAAATGATAAATAAGGAAATTACAATTTAGGGTTTTAAATAGAAGTTGAATAAGGGTATATCTTTTAATTCTTTTCTAGGTTTTGTAGTTATATGTTGGAGTAATGTTTAATTATAGTTTTCATATGATTAAACATAACCATAATGAAACAATTTTTGTATTATATGAAATTTTAATACAAAATGATATTTACTATTTTCTTGATGGAAAACTAGAAACAAGAAAATTATATTTTTAGTATTTAGGTGTTAAGAATTTAAGATTTAAAATTTGTCTTCTGAAAGTTAGAGGAAAATTCATATTATTGTTATTTTAATTTTAAAGTATTTGTTGCTGTTTTTGTTTTGTTTATAATTTTCCTCTTGTTCAGAAGTTATTTTTATTTGGCTTATTGTATCACTTTATTTATTTAAAGAATTGTTCTAAAAAAATAGCCAAATGGCTAGAGCTCAACTGGTCCAACCGGACCAAGTTGGCCTGGCTCAAATGGCCCGCTCGGCTGGTTGGGATCGAGTTAAACTCGACCCGACCCAACCCCTCTCCCTCACGCTCTCGTCGTCCTCTCATCCTCTCGTTCTCTCATACACGCATACATTCCCGAGCTCTCCATGGCCTGGCCGCACCGCCGCTCTTTCCTGGCCGCCTCCGGCCCTCTTCGGCGCCGGCGAGATGGGGTTCTAGATTGCCTTGACTAGCTCTACAATTCCCTCCGGTTCGATCTGATTTTCGTGGCCTAGGTCGCTCGCCCATGACCCTTGAAACCCTAGCGGTGGCCGATCGATTTGATCGACGCTGGTCTCTTATGGCGTTGCCGTTGGTCGGAGTGGCTCCACCACTGAATTCTCCCTCAATAGTCACTGCCACAACGCCCCCTAACTCCTCCACGCGCGCGGCCACGAAACCCTCGCTGCTACCGGTGGTGGCTCTGCTCGCTGCCCGTCACTATCGGTGTTGCCGCTGCGCCTTCCTGTGGCCCTCTGCATCAATTGCGCCCCTTCACGAGTTTGTGCTCGACAACTAGTTTGAGCCCCAGTTCAACCTCGTCGCCCTCGGCCACCCCCTGGCATCCCGATGGTGTGGTGGTGATGCTGGTGATGGTGCCCGATTGCTGCTACTACCTCCTCGACCTTTACACCGGTGGGATGGTGTCGCGGTGAAAACTTCGTCCTCGACGCCGGCAGGATGGTGCCGTAGGCGCAACCCCGGCGTCATCTGCCTTGCCTGCCTCCTCTACATGACACCGTGAGCTAAACCTCTCCCATCTCTATTTATGATTATAGTGTTTGGGCTGCACCATTACTACTGCTCCAAACTTGTGCTACTGGTGGTATGTATTTGTATAGTGGAGCTAAATGTCTTAGTGATTTTTATGATGGTTATGGTATGATGTGATTCGTGGCTTGAGCTAGCGGCTTATATGCATCTCTAGTGGCTTTTTCTGTTGTGGAATATCTAGATCATGTACATACATATCATTGGCCTGGAAAATATTGTTGGATTGCTGTTGAGCTTGTTTGTTTACCTAATTTGAGTTGGCTGTGACTATTCCAGTGATTGTGAGGTGTGGCTTGAGCTAACCATGCTCTGATCTAATTGATCACCACCGCTCTTTTGCTATGTGTGGTGCCTCCCTTGTCCCTTCGGATCACCTGCTCATCCTTAACATGTGTGACTTGCAGTGTGGTTATACTGATGAAACAAAATATTTGTAGTTCATTACTGAAGGGATTCAGTTGTACAACTGTTTATTGTAAAAGTAGGTAATATGCAGTTATTATTGTTTGCAGCTTGTCCATGTACTTGAGGCTTGCCATATGAGCTTGTATGCTGATTCATTATTGCTTTGCTGCTAGGGTACTATTTGGTTGGCCTGGGAGCATTTCCTAGACCCCAAGCAATTCTCGGAAGCTTGTTAAATGTTAATCTAATTTATGTGTTGCTGGATAATTTACTTGATGTATTCTTGTGGGCTAGTAAGCTGATTCAAGATGGCTTTGTTGTTGGTTCAAGATGCTCCATTGATCCACTGATCGTATTATATACTGGATGTACCATTGGTGGGTTAGAATGACATGCTTTTGTCTCCTAAAATTAATCCAGGGACAAGTTGATGTTGTTGGTTGGTATATCCTTCTATTTTTGATTGGTAATTTGATAAGAATAGATACTTGTGCTTGATTTGTTGCCTAGCCAGTGATACATAAGTTGAGGCACATATTGAAATAAGAACATATACTATGGCGCCTAAAATTCTCTATGATGAATCTTGCATAGCACCTATGTGCAGATCTGAGGGGAATCACTTCTCGTGACTTAAAATGATGAT
Organism: Lolium rigidum; assembly: GCF_022539505.1. NCBI lineage: Eukaryota > Viridiplantae > Streptophyta > Magnoliopsida > Poales > Poaceae > Lolium > Lolium rigidum. Next base: position 338,875,034 of record NC_061514.1, read on the forward strand.
TTATAGTTTGATCTTAGCCTATTTTATTGCTTGCAAATACTGTCCATGTGCTATCTTTTAATATTTGATACTCTCTGTGGTGCCTCTTAAGAGTGTGCATAGAGATATTTCTTACTTAACAAGATTAGTGTTGTTGGTAGTTATGTAGGGATTTATTAGACTTGGATCATAACTATGATCAGATGATGTTAAAATCATCACAAACAACTCATGTTTGACAAACTATTTGATCTGGATGATATGATGCCTTTTTGGGAATAAATCCAAGTCTAGGCTCAATGAGTTTGGTATACCTATTTCTCTATGCTAGGCATAACTTTGTTGGCTGATGGTGATCTTGTTAGGCTTCTGGATTGTTGAATCTTCACCCCCTCGACTTAAGCCTGCTCCTCCTGATCTTGATACTTGCTCTGATTTGGGATTGGTAATACTACTATTTTCCTGATTCATTTCATGATGTTTGCTGGATGTTTGGATGGAGAACAGTTGATGTTCTTGGGCTACCCTTATCCTACATAATCAGAGTGTGGTTCATAGGCAGCTACAAGTAACATACCTTTATACCCTGCCCCCTTGCTGTCTTTGGTCGACAGCAAGACATGCATGCAATGTGTAAGTTGTGTGCTTGCATGGTTGCTGGATATGACTGTGTGCATCTCCCCTTATGGATCAGCTCGGCAGATGAAAATATTCACCTTCTCCATCTCTCTTTATTTTTAACATAGCCACTTGGCTTTACCAATCTGTCTATTCTTCTTTGTTCGTTTTGTAGGTGATCTCTTAAACAAGAACCGTTGAATATCACAACCTTCAAGATTTTAGTTTAGGATTTGTTTTACTTTTCTTATTCTTGTAATTGTATTTTCTATTATTTACTTAGTTAGTATTGTAATACATATTGAATATTGTAAAGATAATGTAAATGTTTGTTTTTATTAATAAAGCTCAAGTTTTTCTTATTGAGATCTATTGTAATTATGTTTTAAATTATCTATCTATTTTGAATTATCAATGTGTTAATTTTTACATATTGTATTTCATATTATAGTTTGGAATTCAAATCCAATTCAATTTCTATTTGAATTCATATTACCTATATTTGATTTGAATTCAAATTTGTTCTCCCAAATGAATTCGTAGAGGTTATGTCGATTTTTTTTTGCACTTACATCGATGACTAACTCAATTCCATCGATGCAAGAGAAACCTCGATCTCTTTAACAGTTTTAAACAAACGCGCGAAAATTCCCCGGATTTTCTATGCATGAAAGCAATGCACGGTGTTTTCTCTTTTTCTTACCTCTAAACCTGGGATATAACATGCACCTCCCCCACGGCTTGCACCTGAGCCCAGATCGGGTTTCATTGCTGCCGATCCCGACCACCGGCCGCGCCCACCTGGCAGAGATCCAGCGGCGGCTCGCGTAGCTGTCGCGGACCTCCGGGAGGAACGCGCCTACATTGACAAGAGTCCCTATTGGGACTTGTGGTTCGAGGTGAAGCACGCTGCGCGCTGGCGCACCTACTTCACCTCCGCGCCGGCGAGGCCTCCACTAGTAGGAAAACGCTTATAGATGGGATGCTATTCTGTGGCGCACTAGCTTTGCGTGCGCCACATAAATTATTTATGTGGCGCACGAGGGACGGCGCGCCACAGAAATAGCTTCTTTTTTGGCGCACCAGGCTAGCAAGCACCACAGAAATTTGGTGGGGCCCACGCCCTGCCAGCCCCAATCATAGGTTTCGATATTTCTGTGGCGCACCAGGGCCAGTGCGCCACAGTAATACGATATTATGTGGCGCACTTGTTCTGGTGCGCCATAGAAATAATACATTCTGTGGCGCACTAGCACCCGTGTGCCACAGAAATAGAACCTTATATCATCGCCTGTACGCCACCCCGTCTCACCCAAATTATCTCCCCTTATCCCGTACGCCTCCTCCTCCTTCCTCCGCGCCGCCACCGCCGGCCTAGATGGAGCACGCCGCCGCCGCCTCCTTCCTCCGCGGTGGCCGCATGCCTCCATCCTCCACGCATCCCTGACACCACCAGCAGATCCTGCTTCGGAGAGGGAGGGGAGGACACGTGCATGGCATCTGTCTCCTCCACAACGTCGTCTGCGGGAGGACCTCCTCCACGATGGCGTATGTCTCCTCCACCACGGCGTCTGCAACCACGGTGGGCCCGCCACCGCCCCTGCCATGGAGGCCCTCGCCGCACGCTACTGGAACCACAACGTCGTTGGATACGACGAGAAGCTCTTCGACGGCTTCTACGACGTCTGCGGCGCGCCCATGGATTCAGGGTTCCAGCTCAAGTTCCCCTCCCTCAGCACCCTCAAGTCCGTCCTTGCCGCATGACGAGACATCCCTTACGTCGCCATCCCGCTGACCTCGTCTGCGGCGCGCCCATGGATCCCCTACGTCTACATTGCGAGCTATATTTTCTCCCTATGGAAATCTGTTGGTACTACTTGTGTTATTCTAGTTGATCATGATGTGTTTTTGCTGGTTTAGTTCTGCTCTAGCTAGCTACTGATACATGGCTGCTGGTGCTATGAACAAAGATATGAACTTTAGAATTTTCATTGTAGTTTGTGGGTTACTTATTTGCTCTATGACATGTTGCTGAAGCTTGATGGGCTCAAATCATCTTAATCATTGACAAAGAAAATTTATGATGCCCCCATTTGGATGATTTAATCATCCCTGGCATGGTAGTTTGCTGCCATGCCATACTATTCAGTTATGCTTATGTTTCATTCTCACTATGTTGTTGCTTATAAAGGCGTGATTTATTTAATGAATTGCTAGTGAGCTCATATGCATTGCTTGTGGCTTTGCTATGGCTATTTGCTATTTGGTTGACCTGGAATTACTTTCCTGGACATGGTTTACTTGGTGGGATTTACTTATGTGTGATTTGTTGCCCTCTCTCTCTAGTGTATGAGCTCCTGGTTTTACAAGGGATCACCAACTCTAGTTGGGTGATCTATCTCCCCTCTCTGCTGGCCTATTTTTTTTCTATCTATCACCGATCGGAACAAATGTTGCGCTTGATTTCTTGGCCCTGCCTAAGATTTAGAGGTTGAGGAACTTTCTTTTGATAATAATAGATACTTTTATAGGGGTTTTAAATTCTCTATGATGATTTTGCATAGCACCTCTATGCAAGACTGAGAGAAATCCATCTCTCTATCCTCCTAGGTGAAAACCTAGTTGAAGGGTAGTGAGATGAGATTACTGTGTCTATTTCTTTTATTTTCTCCCGTATGTCTATGCAAACTAAGAATAAATAATATGCTTAACTTGTTGCCTAACCACCTGTTGTGGAGGAATAGATTGGTCGTTTGGTCTGTTGATCCACCTCCTCCTTGTGGCTATCTTGATCCTCCTCTATGCTTCTCCTTCTTCCTACTGAGCTAGCTGCAGCTTGGGGTATTACTTGTGTTATTCTAGTGGATCATGATGTGTTCTTGCTAGTTTAGTTCTGCTCTAGCTACTAATATATGGCTGCTGGTGCTATGAATAAATATATTAACTTTGCTAGTGAGCTCATATGCATTGCTTGTTTCTTTGCTATGGCTATGTGCTATTTGGTTGACTTGGTGGGATTTACTTATGTGTGATTTGTTGCCCTGTCTCTCTAGGGTATGAGCTCCTGGTTTTACCAGGGATCACCAACTTTAGTTGGGTGATCTAGCTCCCCTCTCAGCTGGCCTATTCTTTTCTATGTATCACTGATCGGAATAGATGTTGCGCTTGATTTCTTGGCCCTGCCTATGATGCAGAGGCCGAGGCACTTTCTTTTGATAAGAACAAATACTTTTATAGGGGTTTTCAATTCTCTGTGATGATTTTGCATAGCACCTCTATGCAAGACTGAGAGAAATCCATCTCTCTATGCTCCTAGGTGAAAACCTAGTTGAAGGGTAGTGAGATGGGCATTCTTTGGTTATAAATGATTTCTTTATAAATGATTTGGTCTTTAATTTTATTTGTACTTGACGATGATTAGAATGTTTGGTCACTACACTTGGGGGAGGGGCAAGTGAACCTGGTGCAATGACACCAATATCAATTTCTTGTGCATCCTACTTGGCTTCACTTACCCCTTCCCTAAATATTAATATTTGTTTCGACCAACAATGTATGATGCCCTTGTCATTCCATTTGCTTTGGTATTTCAGAATGCCGATGATTAGAATGTTTGGTCACCTGTACACTCGGGGGTGGTGCAAGCGAGCCTGGTGTGATGGCACAAATATCAATCTCTTGTGCATCCTACCTGGCCTCGCTTAAGCCATCCATGAATGATAATATTTGTTTCGACCAACAAAGTATGAGACATATGCTATATCTAGTTGATACCACTTGGATCTTTCTTCCATTTTAGTGCTGATGATTAGAATGTTTGGTCACTCGTACGCTCTGGTGTGTTGCCAGTGAACCTGGTGTGATGGCACATATATCAATTTCTTGTGCATATTATTTGACTTCGCTGACCCGATCCCTGAATGTTAATATTTGTTTCAACCAACAAAGTATGAGGCATATGCTATCTAGTTGATACTACTTGGCTCGTATTTGAGTTGGACTTATTCGTTTATTTTGGTCTTTCTTCCATTTTAGTGCCGATGATTAAATTTTGTGGTCACTACACTTGGGGCGGTGCCAGTGAGCCTGGCGTGATGGCACAAATATCAATATCTTGTGCATCCTACCTGGCCTCGCTGACACCGTCCCTAAATGTTAATATTTGTTTCGACCAACAAAGTATGAGGCATGCTATTTAGTTGATACTACTTGCTCGTATTTGAGTTGGACTTATTCGTTTATTTTGGTCTTTCTTCGAGATAGCGCCGATGATTAGAATGTTTGGTCACCGTACACTTGGGGGTGGCGTAAGTGAGGTTCGTAAGATAGAACAAATATCAATCTCTTGTGCATCAGACTTGGCCTCACTTACGCCATCCCTGAATGTTAATATTTGTTTCGACCAACAAAATATGAGGCATATGCTATCTACTTGATACCACTTGGCTCTTTCTTCCATTTTAGTGCCGATGATTAGAATGTTTGGTCACCGTACACTCGGGGTGGCGTAAGTGACCTTGGTAAGATACCACAAATATCAATCTCTTGTGCATCAGACTTGGTCTCACTTACACCATCCCGGAATGTTAATATTTGTTTTGACCAACAATGTATGAGGAATTTATTTATTATATCCTAGTTGGCTCTTATTTGTGTTGGCCTTCTTCGTTCATTTTGGTCTTCGTTCATTTTGGTCTTTCTTCCATTTTAGTCACTACACACTCGGCGGTGCAAGCGAGCCTGGCGGGAGAGAGGAGGGATCAGAGGAGGAACCGGATGAAGACCCCGATGCAAGCGAGCCTGGCGGAGAGAGAGGAGGGAGAAGAGGAGGAACTGGATGAAGACCACTTTGTATCTCGAGATGGTGAACTTTGTATGAATTAAGAGTTGTATGTGAAACATTTTCCCACTTGCCACTATATGTGTATCTCGATCGGACTCTAAGTAATGTGATGATGATGTTTATATTATATCTGTGCAATGTACCTGGTATTTATATTATATATACATATTTCAGTATATAATCTGTATAATATATGTATATTGATGTATATAACCTGTATGTAGCAGACATTACAAAATCGTGTATAATACGAGAAAATTCTGTGGCGCACTAAATACTAATTATGTGGCGCATGGGCTAGTGCGCAACATAATCCTTATTTTTGTGGCGAAGATTCTGTGACGCACCACCCATGCACAACAAAATAGGTATTTTGGTGCGCCACTGATGAGGATTTTCCTACTAGTGCTCGTGCCCAGCCGCGCATGCCGGTGAGGAGGGCAGGCCGCCTCCCCGGCGGCCTCTATAATGACGAGGCCGCGGCTACTCCGCTGCGCCAGCGCCATAGGCCCAGCCTGAGAAGGACGATGACCCCGAGCTGCGGGCTGTGCTCGCGGCGTCCTGCGAGGTCAACGACCTCGAGGACCTGGCCAAATTCCCTCACCTCACCGAGGTGCTGCACGCCTCCGCGCTGGAGGAGGAGGCCAGGAAGGCCATAGAGGACGGCGATGCGTGGGCGTTCCTCGTCATGGCGCGCCGGCGGGAGGAGGCCAGGCGCCAAGCCGCGCTCTGGGAGGAGGAGGAGCGCCTACTCCGCCTCAAGCACGAGGCGGAGCTTGAGGCCGCTGATACGTCTCCAACGTATCGATAATTTCTTGTGTTCCATGCCACATTATTGATGTTATCTACATGTTATATGCACACTTTATGTCATATTCGTGCATTTTCTGGAACTAACCTATTAACAAGATGCCGAAGTGCCAGTTCTCGTTTTCTGCTGTTTTTGGTTTCAGAAATCCTAGTAACGAAATATTCTCGGAATCGGACGAAATCAACGCCCAGGTTCCTATTTTACCCGGAAGCATCCAGAACACACGAGAACCGCCAGAGAAGGGGGGCAGGGCCACCACACCACATCCCGGCGTGGCCAAGGGGGGGGGCGCCCCCCTAGGGTGTGGGCCCCCCATAAGCCCTCCTGCGCCGCCTCTCCGCCTATATAAAGCCTCTGACCTAAAAACCTCGGGGCGTTCGACGAAAACCACAGAAACCTTCCAGAGCCGCCGCCATCGCGAAGCCAAGATCCGGGGGACAGGAGTCTCCGTTCCGGCACCCTGCCGGAGCGGGGAAGTGCCCCGGAAGGCTTCTCCATCGACACCGCTGCCATCTCCACCGCCATCTTCATCACCGCTGCTGCTCCCATGAGGAGGGAGTAGTTCTCCATCGAGGCTCGGGGCTGTACCGGTAGCTATGTGGTTCATCTCTCTCCTATGTGCTTCAATACAATAATCTCATGAGCTGCCTTACATGATTGAGATTCATATGATGATGCTTGTAATCTAGATGTCATGATGCTAGTCAAGTGAGTTTTACTTATGTGATCTCCGGAGACTCCTTGTCCCACGTGTGTAAAGGTGACAAGTGTGTGCACCGTGTGGGTCTCTTAGGCCATATTTCACGAATACTTATTCACTCGTTGAATGGCGTAGTGAAGTGCTTATTTATATCTCTTTATGATTGCAATATATTTTGTATCACAATTTATCTATGTGCTACTCTAGTGATTTGTTATTAAAGTAGTTTCTTCCTCCCGCACGTGTGCAAAGGTGACAGTGTGTGCACCGTGTTAGTACTTGGTTTATGCTATGATCATGATCTCTTGTAGATTGCGAAGTTAACTATTGCTATGATAATATTGATGTGATCTATTCCTCCTACATATGCATGAAGGTGACGAGTGTGCATGCTATGCTAGTACTTGGTTTAGTCTATTGATCTATCTTACACTATAAGGTTACTTAAACATGAGCATTATTGTGGAGCTTGTTAACTCCGGCATTGAGGGTTCGTGTAATCCTACGCAATGTGTTCATCATCCAACAAAAGTGTAGAGTATGCATTTATCTATTCTGTTATGTGATCAATGTTGAGAGTGTCCACTAGTAAAAGTGTAATCCCTAGGCCTTGTTCCTAAATATCGCTATCGCTGTTTGTTTCATCGTTTTATTGCGTTACTACTGCTGCGTTACTACTTGCTTGTTTATCGTCCCGGGCAAAGCACTTTTCCGGTGTCGTTGCCGTTGCTACTCGCTTATTCATACCACCTGTATTTCACTATCTCTTCGCCGAACTAGTGCACCTATTAGGTGTGTTGGGGACACAAGAGACTTCTTGCTTTGTGGTTGCGGGGTTGCATGAGAGGGATATCTTTGACCTCTTCCTCCCCGAGTTCGATAAACCTTGGGTGATCCACTTAAGGGAAAACTTGTCTGCTGTTCTACAAACCTCTTCTCTTGGAGGCCCAACACTGTCTACAAGAATAGAAGCTCCCGTAGACATCAAGCACTTTTACGGCGCCGTTGCCGGGGAGGAAAGGTAAAAAGGCACTCATACTACGGTCTCAGGTAAAGTATTTTTCCGGCGCCGTTGTGTGTGTGCTCAAAGCTATTTCCTTTAGATCCTGCAATTGCATCTTGTTGTTTCTTGTTTACACTAGTTTGGTATAATGTACAAGAGTGAGCTTCTTATTCTATTTCCTGATTTAAAACATGGATTGTTTGATGCGAAAATTAAAAAACCTATGAAATCTTCTTTGCATGCTGGTAGTAATATTAGTATGAACGCTTTGAACACCATTGTTGACAATAATATAGAAAGTTCTAAGTTTGGGGAAGCTGGTTTTCATGATATTTTTAGTCCCCCAAGCATTGAGGAGAAAATTTTCTTTGATGATACTTTGCCTCCTATTTGTGATGATTATAATAGTGGTCTTTTGGCGCCACCTACTATGGAGAGTAAATTTTGTTGTGATTATACTATGCCTCCTACACTTGATGAGAATAATAATGATAGCTACTTTGTTGAATTTGCTCCCACTACAACTAATAAATTTGACTATGCTTATGTGGAGAGTAATAATTTTATGCATGAGACTCATGATAAGAATGCTTTATGTGATAGTTATATTGTTGAGTTTTCTCATGTTGCTACTGAAAGTTATTATGAGAGAGGAAAATATGGTTGTAGAAATTTTCATGTTACTAAAATGCCTCTCTATGTGCTGAAATTTTTGAAGCTACACTTGTTTTATCTTCCTATGCTTGTTACTTTGCTCTTCATGAACTTGTTTATTTACAAGATTCCTATGCATAGGAAGCATGTTAGACTTAAATTTGTTTGAAATTTGCCTCTTGATGCTCTCTTTTGCTTCAAATACTATTTCTTGCGAGTGCATCATTAAAACTGCCGAGCCCATCTTAATGGCTAAAAAGAAAGAACTTCTTGGGAGATAACCCATGTGTTATTTTGCTACAGTACTTTGTTTTATATTTGTGTCTTGGAAGTTGTTTACTACTGTAGCAACCTCTCCTTATCTTAGTTTTGTGTTTTGTTGTGCCAAGTAAAGTCTTTGATAGTAAAGTAAGTACTAGATTTGGATTACTGCGCAGAAACAGATTTCTTTGCTGTCACGAATCTGGGTCTAATTCTCTGTAGGTAACTCAGAAAATTATGCCAATTTACGTGAGTGATCCTCAGATATGTACGCAACTTTCATTCAATTTGAGCATTTTCATTTGAGCAAGTCTGGTGGCCTAATAAAATCCATCTTTACGGACTGTTCTGTTTTGACAGATTCTGCTTTTTATTTCGCATTGCCTCTTTTGCTATGTTGGATGAATTTCTTTGATCCATTAATGTCCAGTAGCTTTATGCAATGTCCAGAAGTGTTAAGAATGATTGTGTCACCTCTGAACATGTTAATTTTTATTGTCCACTAACCCTCTAATGAGTTGTTTCGAGTTTGGTGTGGAGGAAGTTTTCAAGGGTCAAGAGAGGAGGATGATATACTATGATCAAGGAGAGTGAAAGCTCTAAGCTTGGGGATGCCCCGGTGGTTCACCCCTGCATATATCAAGAAGACTCAAGCGTCTAAGCTTGGGGATGCCCAAGGCATCCCCTTCTTCATCGACAAATTATCAGGTTCCTTCTCTTGAAACTATATTTTTATTCGGTCACATCTTATGTGCTTTACTTGGAGCGTCTGTGTGCTTTTGTTTTTGTTTTTGTTTGAATAAATTGGATTACATCATGCTTATGTGGGAGAGAGACACGCTCCGCTGGTTCATATGAACACATGTGTTCTTAGCTCATAATATTCATGGCGAAGTTTCCTCTTCGTTAAATTGTTATATGGTTGGAATTGGAAAATGATACATGTAGTAATTGCTATAATGTCTTGGGTAATGTGATACTTGGCAATTGTTGTGCTCATGTTTAAGCTCTTGCATCATATACTTTGCACCTATTAGTGAAGAATACATAGAGCATGCTAAAATTTGGTTTGCATAATTGGTCTCTCTAAAGTCTAGATAATTTCTAGTATCGAGTTTTGAACAACAAGGAAGACGGTGTAGAGTCTTATAATGTTTTCAATATGTCTTTTATGTGAGTTTTGCTGCACCGAGTTCATCCTTGTGTTTGTTTCAAATAAGCCTTGCTAGCCTAAACCTTGTATCGAGAGGGAATACTTCTCATGCATCCAAATCCTTGAGTCAAACAACACTATGCCATTTGTGTCCACCATACCTACCTACTACATGGTATTTCCTGCCATTCCAAAGTAAATTGCTTGAGTGCTACCTTTAAACAATTCAAAATTTATCATCTCTGATTTGTGTCAATGTTTTATAGCTCATGAGGAAGTATGTGGTGTTTATCTTTCAATCTTGTTGGGCAACTTTCACCAATGGACTAGTGGCTTCATCCGCTTATCCAATAATTTTGCAAAAAGAGCTGGCAATGGGATTCCCAGTCCCAAATTAATTAATAAAATAGACACTCCTCCATGGTATGTGATTGTTGGACGGCACCCGAAGGATTCGGTTAGCCATGGCTTGTGTAAGCAAAGGTTGGGAGGAGTGTCATCATAATAAAACTAAAATAAAAAGGCACTCCTTCATGGTATGAGATTGTTGGCGAGCACCCGAGGGTTCGGTTAGCCATGGTTTGTGAAAGAAAGGTTGGAAGGAGTGCCATCCAAAAATAAAATAAAATGGGAGCCGCTCTTTGAAGGTTTGTCTGGCAAGGGGGTTAGAGTACCCGCTACCATTCGTTGACAACAACATACACCTCTCAAAACTTTATTTTTATGCTCTCTATATGTTTTCAAATCAAAGCTCTAGCACAAATATAGCAATCGATGCTTTTCCTCTATGAGGACCATTCTTTTACTTTCAATGTTGAGTCAGTTCACCTATTTCTATCCACCTCAAGAAGCAAACACTTGTGTGAACTGTGCATTGATTCCTACATACTTGCTTATTGCACTTATTATATTACTCTATGTTGACAATATCCATGAGATATACACGTTATAAGTTGAAAGCAACCGCTGAAACTTCATCTTCTTTTGTGTTGCTTCAATACCTTTACTTTGAATTATTGCTTTATGAGTTAACTCTTATGCAAGACTTATAGATGCTTGTCTTGAAGTGCTATTCATGAAAAGTCTTTGCTATATGATTCACTTGTTTACTCATGTCATATACATTGTTTTGATCGCTGCATTCACTACATATGCTTTACAAATAGTATGATCAAGTTTATGATGGCATGTCACTCCAGAAATTATCTTTGTTATCGTTTTACCTGCTCGGGACGAGCAGAACTAAGCTTGGGGATGCTGATACGTCTCCAACGTATCGATAATTTCTTGTGTTCCATGCCACATTATTGATGTTATCTACATGTTATATGCACACTTTATGTCATATTCGTGCATTTTCCGGAACTAACCTATTAACAAGATGCCGAAGTGCCGGTTCCTGTTTTCTCGCTGTTTTTGGTTTCAGAAATCCTAGTAACGAAATATTCTCGGAATCGGACGAAATCAACGCCCGGGTTCCTATTTTACCCGGAAGCATCCAGAACACACGAGAACCGCCGGAGAAGGGGGCAGGGCCACCACACCACACCCCGGCGCGGCCAAGGGGGCGCGCCCCCTAGGGTGTGGGCCCCCCAGAAGCCCTCCTGCGCCGCCTCTCCGCCTATATAAAGCCTCTGACCTAAAAACCTCGGGGCGTTCGACGAAAACCACAGAAACCTTCCAGAGCCGCCGCCATCGCGAAGCCAAGATCTGGGGGACAGGAGTCTCTGTTCCGGCACCCTGCCGGAGCGGGGAAGTGCCCCCGGAAGGCTTCTCCATCGACACCGCTGCCATCTCCACCGCCATCTTCATCACCGCTGCTGCTCCCATGAGGAGGGAGTAGTTCTCCATCGAGGCTCGGGGCTGTACCGGTAGCTATGTGGTTCATCTCTCTCCTATGTGCTTCAATACAATAATCTCATGAGCTGCCTTACATGATTGAGATTCATATGATGATGCTTGTAATCTAGATGTCATTATGCTAGTCAAGTGAGTTTTACTTATGTGATCTCCGGAGACTCCTTGTCCCACGTGTGTAAAGGTGACAGTGTGTGCACCGTGTGGGTCTCTTAGGCCATATTTCACAGAATACTTATTCACTATTGAATGGCGTAGTGAAGTGCTTATTTATATCTCTTTATGATTGCAATATGTTTTATATCACAATTTATCTATGTGCTACTCTAGTGATTTGTTATTAAAGTAGTTTATTCCTCCTGCACGTGTGCAAAGGTGACGAGTGTGTGCACCGTGTTAGTACTTGGTTTATGCTATGATCATGATCTCTTGTAGATTGCGAAGTTAACTATTGCTATGATAATATTGATGTGATCTATTCCTCCTACATATGCATGAAGGTGACAGTGTGCATGCTATGCTAGTACTTGGTTTAGTCTATTGATCTATCTTACACTATAAGGTTACTTAAACATGAGCATTATTGTGGAGCTTGTTAACTCCGGCATTGAGGGTTCGTGTAATCCTACGCAATGTGTTCATCATCCAACAAAAGTGTAGAGTATGCATTTATCTATTCTGTTATGTGATCAATGTTGAGAGTGTCCACTAGTGAAAGTGTAATCCCTAGGCCTTGTTCCTAAATACTGCTATCGCTGTTTGTTTACTGTTTTACTGCGTTACTACTGCTGCGTTACTACTGCTTGTTTACTGTCCTGGGCAAAGCACTTTTCTGGTGTCGTTGCCGTTGCTACTGCTTATTCATACCACCTGTATTTCACTATCTCTTCGCCGAACTAGTGCACCTATTAGGTGTGTTGGGGACACAAGAGACTTCTTGCTTTGTGGTTGCAGGGTTGCATGAGAGGGATATCTTTGACCTCTTCCTCCCTGAGTTCGATAAACCTTGGGTGATCCACTTAAGGGAAAACTTGCTGCTGTTCTACAAACCTCTGCTCTTGGAGGCCCAACACTGTCTACAAGAATAGAAGCTCCCGTAGACATCAGCCGCTGCGAAGGAGCAACGTCAGAAGGAGGTGGCGCGGGTAGCACATATGTGCATGTCGGTGAGCCCTCCGGACCCACACTCCCCCTGGGAAAGGGCGCAATGAACGCCCTGGCCGGAGTCCCCGGCGCCCTCCGGCGTGTCCAGCCGGAACAACGCGTCACCGCCGGGGGTCTTCGTCCTCATCGACAGCGATGACAACGAGTACTATTGGGAGTAGGTGGCGCGCCTGCGGCCACCTCCCCCATATTGGGCTTTCTTTAAAATTCTCCCAAAATAGGACTAAGTTTAATGAATTTTAGATTAATTTTTTTTGTTTTTAATTTTATGGTCTTTTAGTTTTACGTTTACGTTGCGTCCGCGTGTTTACAGCATGTGACCCAAACAGATACGCGGACGCGGGGCGTTATTCGCCTGTCCGCGCGGCCACCCAAACGATCCTAACCGGACGGTCCAACACGTCAGATTTGGATTTCGGCGTTGGAGACGCCATCAGTTCTGAAATGTCTGCTATCAACAAAACACTACGCATGCAAAGTAGCATCAACTGTAAATTTCTTCACACTATAACAAAGCAGATCGTCTCAATTGGCCAACGCCATCTCTCTTTATCCCTACCAAATATAGCTCAATCCCCTAAAACCTCTAATTTTCCCACTATCTCTTAGAGCAGAACAAGGCAGGGGCCAAATATGCAATAATTCACTCATATGTCAACCGTTCGGGAGCTCCCGCCTGCACATCATCTGCTCGTGTTCGCGTTCGTCCGCTGACTAGCACCGTTCGTCAGTTGCAAGCCAAACCAGCGCTTATTCTCCGCAAGCAGAAATTTTTGTCTACCAGCTTACCCAATTTCATCGTCCAAAAAAATAACCATCATCTCCCAAAGTTTCACATCCATGGATGGCCCCACCCATCCTGTTTGCCATGTGAGGCCCTTGATGTCGGCCGCCGCTCGATCGATTTTTGCTATTGCCACGGTCGAAAATAGAGCTTTCGTCCAAAGCCGCTAGAAGATTTAGTTCCGGTTTTAAAACGAACCGGGACCAGTGGGGGGCTTTGGTCCCGATTCGACCGGTGCGGGACGACGTCATCCTTTAGTCCCGGTTCGTTTCGGGCCTTTGGTCGCGGTTTGTATACAAACAAGGACTAAAGGGATTGCAGCAGAGTGCTTCAGGCCGTGTGAGGCCCATAGCTCATTTAGTCCCGGTTGGTGTTACCAAACAGGACCAAAGGTCTAACGTTTAGTCCCGGTTTTCCTTACCAACTGGGACTAAAGGCCATCTCTCTAAATATATACCCTTTCTTCGCCCAAGTGTGAGCCACACATATCATTTTTTACTTCTTAGCACAAGAGATTTGTATGTTGCTTTGCTCTTTTCTTATGTACAAGAGGCGTTCGATGACATGCCTAAGAGCTTTTGCCACTTGAGTTCACACAAAACAAGCCACACTTAAAGCTTGCTACTGTCTTTTTTCTTCTCCATCGAGGTTATGAATTTTATCCTTTCATCTATTATTGATAAAATGCATGTGTATATATATACATCGCTTCACTAATCATGATATTCTATAATGATTTTTGATAAACTTCATTATATCATGCAGATGGATCGGCAATAGATGTACATTGACTGACGCCTTCACGAGTTTACTTTGGACCTGAATTTTTTTATCGATGTGGCTGAGGAAAACAAACGGGGTGGTTTTATATATTATTCATGTGTTAGCTATCAGAATGTCATAAATTAGTCTTTCTCGAGGACCATTCACACCCATCTGCTGATGTCCGGTTTCATGCCCCACTACAATTGTTGGACTAAGCACGAAGAAAGAGGGGTTATGATGGAAGACAATGAAGAAGAAGAGGATGATGACAACTATCCCATGTTTGCTGAATACGGTGATACTGCAAAGGGGGGTTGTTTTCCATCAGAAGGTAATGAAGACAATGAACCAGAAGATCAAGAGGCATCAGATGAGCCTGCTGATGATCTTGGTCGGGCCATTACTGATGCAAGGAGAGAATGTGAAACTAAAAAGAAAAGGTTGAACTTCGACAAGATGTTAGGGGATCACAATAAATTGTTGTACCCAACTTGTGAAGATGGCCAGAAAAAGCTAGGTAGCACACTGTAATTGTTGCAATGGAAGACAGAGAACGGTGTGATTGACTCGGTGTTTGAAAAGTTGCTGAAAATAATTAAGAAGCAGCTCCAAGTGTAACAAATTTCTCGCCAGTACGTATGAAGCAAAGAAGGTTGTCTGCCCTCTAGGATTAGACGTGCAGAAGATTCATGCATGCATTAATGGTTGCATCCTCTACCGCGGTGAGTACGAGAATTTAGATGCATGGCCGGTGTGCACTGCATTGTGGTATACGATCAAACGAGATGATCCGGGTGATGTTGAGGGCGAGCGCCCCAGGAAGAGGGTTCCTACCAAGGTTATGTGGTATGCTGCTATAATATCACGGCTAAAACGTTTCAGAAATAAAGAGCACACCAAATTATTGCGATCCGCCCAAAGAAAGACACGATGTTGAGACACCCTGCTGATGGATCGCAGTGGAGAAAAATCGATAGAAAGTACCCATACTTTGCAGAGGACGCAAGGAACTTAAGGATGCAAGAAACTAATGGGTATGTAACTAGAGTTGTAACTGAGATATTTTTTTAGTTATAAGTGTGGTTGTAACTAAGATTTTCCTCCATTGCAAATAGTGTTTCAACCGTCATTTTTTAGTTACAAACAGGTAGCAACCGAGATTTTATCAATTATAACAAGAGATGTAGCTGATAGTTTCCACGTGAAATCAGTTGCAGTTTTGGGCCACTTCTTTTGGGCTTATGAGACAGCTTATAGAGCCACATCAGCTAAATCCTAAAAGAAGTGAAAATTCTAGGCGACTTCTCCCCACCACCAGGCCTCCGCGAAGTATAAATTTGGCTGCCTGGAGAAACTAGGAAAGGGCAGATTCCCGAGCTTCTCCAAGAAAAATTGAAGCGGTATCTGCTGTAGCCCTGTTAGCTCCCCATCTCACCTCGAGTCTGCCACCGACACTAGTAGAAAATCTCTCATCAGTACCGGTTCCAGAGGGGCTTTAGTACCGGTTGAGCAACCGGTATTAATTATCCGGCACTAAAGCCCCCCACCCTTTCGTACCGGTTGCTTACGAACCGGTATAAAAGGGGCCTCCACGTGGGCCACCAGGAGAGCTCAGGGCTAAGGATCTTTGGTACCGGTTGGTAATACGAACCGGTACCAAAGGTTCCCCCCCGCGGCAGGGAATTTGCCCAAATCTCTGCCGCGGCAGAGAATTGGTTTTTAGGGTTTTTGGAGGGGTTTAGGGATATCGGTTTGTTTCATATCGCGTCGATGCACCAGAAACGCGTTTGGGTTTAGGTAGTACATGAAGATCAAGATGATGCATAGCAAGTTGGTGCATTGAGAATAAGCAAGTGCGTAACCCCTAGCGAGCTTCTGGGGCTATCCACGATATGCACCTCGCAGCAAAGGGTCGGGCGTTGGCGATCTCGTCTCCACTTATTGGCCCACCTGTCATCGCCTCCGCCGAGCAAGGAAGAGATCGCAGGGAAAACGAGGTCGTGAGGCCCCAGCAGAAAACCTATCCCACTCCTTTCCTGTACTGCTGTACCGCCGCCGCCTCTCACGGTTTCCCTTCTCTTCTGCTCACAGTGCCTCGGCGTCAATGGGGACCGCCGCTCGCGTTCTCCGCCGTGTTGGCCGCGGCTGCGTGTGCTGCACTGCGGTTGGTGGCAAGGAGGAGGTCGCTGGGAGGCGGCGCAGAGCCGGCGCTCACGAGGAGCCGCTCGCGCGCTCGGCCGTGTCGGCCGCCGTTCTGCCACGCTGCAGCCGAGGCGACGCTGGGAGGCAGCACCGCACCATTGCTCGAATCGTGGCGATACCGGATCTGGTGGTCACACAGGTTGAGGGTGACGCCATGCCTCTGCCACTGGAGATGGACAACAACAAAGCCGAGGTGAGCCCCCATCCTATCCTCTTGCCTATTTATTCCATGGGGCTCACACCTTCATCGCTGCTCAGCTGACGGCCAGTGAGATCCGTACGGAAAAGGAGACATATAGGGATATGAAGTGGGGAAGAAGAGATGGTGAGGGATTACGAAGAAATGAACTCTGACTTCATGCTGTAGGATCACATCCACAACGACCTCTTCTAAGCTAGCTACTACCTCCCCAAGAAATGCAACATCAAGGTGAGCACTGAGCACCCTGATTTGAAGTTATTTCCTTCACATATTGCAGCAGCAGCAGCAGCACCCCACTCTAATTGGTTTTGTTTTCATGCTGATAGGTTTTGCAGCCTGGTTCGGATCTTCCGCTCATAGAGTTTATTCTTCCACAAAGTGTGTTTATTTTTCATGCGGGTATGCAACATACATCACATGTCAAGTTCCAATGGTGTCATCAAAGGCTTTATTTACATGTTTTTCTCATTTGCTAGGACAGGTTGATCCAGGAGATGGATGTTATTTGTTCGTGCTTGTGCTTTTTATTAAGTTGATGTTTGGGCCTAGCCTCACCAAAACTTTCTATATTGCAGATTCACTCCTTTCTATAGGTAAGTCTATTTCTTGTGCTTGCAATGTATTATTATTTTCCTTTCATCTGGATCTGGATGTACGTCTATGACAGCATGGCTACCAATTGATGTGTTAAACTGATACTTGCCACTGCCATTATAATTCAGCATGTGTTTTGTAGTTAAGAAGTTACAAGAGTATTTAGATGAAATAAATGGTAACCTTGAAATAAAGCTCCCTACTCGTTGGTCCAGTGGAAATCACTTTTGATGGAGATATAATGAATGGGTGATATGTAATCTCGAGTCACGGGGCTTTAAAGCATTGTGCAAAGCAACTGAGGAAATAGTCATGCAGAGCTATATTTCATCATTTCAAGTTCGCCCACTATTAGGGAATTACAGGTTTGAAACTAATGTGAATGTACACTTCTTTTTCTGCAAGGACTGTACTAAAGCAAAATCACGATGACACTTTTTGGATGAAGGATTTGATGTTCAAACTGCTAGATATGGTAAGCAAGACACAGGTGGACCGAGGCTCATGTGCCTGGCTACTCCTTGCTCTTTTGGTGCTCAAAAGGAGATTACCAGGCCGCCGCTCGCGAGCGACCACATATCCTTCCTTGCAGTGTTGAGCAGGAGGTTTGCAGGCCACCGCTGGCCTCTGCCTCTCCATCCTCCCTGAGGTTGGACTAGAGTTCTGCGGGCACGGCTCACATCGTTACTCCTCCGCCTCTTTGTCCTCCTCGACGCTTAACAGGAGGGGCACATGCTACCTCCAAACATCATCAGAAGGTGATGCCTCAGTCGCTGGCATATAGAAGAACAAGATTCACATAAGGTATTTCCTGATTATCATTAATGCGAGTTAGAACATTACGCACGATAAATGGTGAGCAAAAAAAAAGTGTGCCTACTGCAACTGATTGGGAGGGGATAGGATGTCCGAGAAATTAATCATTTGATATTGAGTGTTGATGGTTCCTACGATAATTTTAAAGCTTGTTTTATCAAATATAAGTGCTAGCCTCATGCTTCTTTCAATTTCTCTTACAGTGTATGTTCATGTTTTCACCATGGACAAAAATGAAATATTCTTTAGAGACAGAGTGTGTGCATGATTGTTCACATTGAAGAGTCATAAGCCATCTTTATGTTCACGAAAATGTATTAACCCATTTGCTACACAATATGCAAGACACAATTGAGGCAACCATACTTAGGAGACAAAACTACATAAATTGGAATGGAAAACATTAACACAAGCAAACTTACAGTAAACGGACAAGATGTCCTGTAAATAGAAGGCCCCCAATGTAAAATATATATATGGTTAGCAAACATTTCAGTAACCCCAAATCTAAGGGAGCTATTCTGGAATAAAATATAAATGTCTAAAAAAAATCTACAACAATAGTTGATTCTTTTCTTTATAGCCTCCTCTGAAGAGAGCAAGATATACGAAGTCGAATCAGTGGCATGGTGCAGGTTTATCTGAACAAGGAATAGTACTCTGGAAGATCTATCAAGATGTTACTTGTTCTTGCTCGCACTCATTTCTCATGTTATTATTCTGGCCTAGCCTGACCAAACTTTTCTACACATTAACATATAGTGAGGGTGAGTAATTCAGGGAATGCTTATTTTAATTTTCTTATTATTTTCAGAGATACCATACAATAACCATTTGTATACAAAACCTGTGGTGGCACATGTTTTGGTCGTTTACTATTTCTAGGCATCACGTACTACTAATCTTGGTCTGTATTTTTGTTGAGGCAAAGGAGGTGAGAGCTCTGAAATAAATCTGTTACTTATGTTAAGTTTCCCATATTCTTTGCGTGCTTAATAGATATTGTCCTAAATCTGACCATATCAAATTAGGCTTAAGCATGGTCTTGTTTTCATGGTATTTTTCTTTTATCTTTTGAGGCAGCTTATCTGAAAACTGATCTGGTGAACACGATGATGAGGCTTTAATCGTGCATGTACTGCTCTATGCTGGACCATTTGGCGTATTTCATTGTACTTTGTTTACTGTTCCAAGTTGATGATGTTCCATTGAATTATGCTTTCGGTTCCAATCGATTGTGTAAGAGTTTAGCTTCTGCTTCCTATTCCAAGTGATGTAGTACATGCTCACTTGACGCATGAAGAGATCACATGGATCCATGGACTAGAATCTGTTAATTTTCTAGGATAGAATCAAGCTCCATGAAAAAAATCTCAGTATGCATAGTTATAAGGTGTCATCCATATAAGTCATTTTTTCTGGTTATTCTTGATCGGATACAGTTCTCTTTCCATGCATAAGAGCAGATACTGAACACATTTTAAATAGGTCTGTCAGCCTCTTGTTAAAATAACTGAACCAAAA
The DNA here is from genome assembly GCF_022539505.1 of Lolium rigidum. Taxonomy (NCBI): domain Eukaryota; kingdom Viridiplantae; phylum Streptophyta; class Magnoliopsida; order Poales; family Poaceae; genus Lolium; species Lolium rigidum. The sequence continues at coordinate 338,894,964 of NC_061514.1, forward strand.
CAATGATCGTGAGGGTACTTTTACGTCACTTGTGTATTTTTTGTACTTGGTATTCTCCAAGCCCTACTACTATGTTTCTTACCGTTTTTAAAAGTTAACTCATTTTATGTGTTGTATTTAAAAGAAAATATATATCAATCTTTGGTGAAAATCGGGGCTTGGTCGTATGCTCTGAATGAAAACTCATTTTCTATTTTTCCGTTTACTCTGCAACTTGCTGTTTTATATGCTTCTCAAAGAGTTCATGTAATCAATTTGACAGATCATTTTGTAATTCCCATCACTTTGCAGCTCATATTAGGTTCTTGTATGGTACGGATTTGCCGTCTTTGTACTCTTGATCATGATCACTTCCCTCATTGCATATTGAAGTACATTGACCTTCTGTAATTTTTCCATCAGGTTTTTGTTGTTCGAGAGGAAATGAAATACCTGGAAGGAAAATGATCAACTAAATGATTTTTCTATCAGATTGTTGTTTTAAAACAATGTCTAAAATCTATATAGGTGTTAATTCTTGTTTGATGTGAGATACTTTGATGTGTAATTTGCAATATAAGCATTTATAAGACCTCTATTCTGATAATTCACATCATGTCCCACCGGGTTGCTCTCACACATCCATGTGTTGTGACTGGAGAAGTGGATACTTAGAAATACCGAATGATATAATTGTGCAGAAAGAGGAATGGTAAAGCGGGGATGCCAAAAAGCGGCGCAAACACACACAAAAAAACTGAGCAATTTGGGCGAGATTGTGCCGCCACTGTACATCGAGGAGGCGCCCCAAGGGGCGCCCCAACCACTAGTATAATATAACACACATGTTATTGCATAAGATCGCAAATTAAGTAGCACTATGCATGAAGATCGATCTTCATGCATAGTGGTACTCTCCGAGGCGTACTCTATATATGTCTATTACATGTAGCATAGTGGTACTCTTCGAGTCAACTATATATGTAACATGTACATCTTCATTCATAGTGGAACTCTGCGAGTGGTGGTATGACGTCCCGAAGGAAAAATCCCGCCAATTCCTCGCCTATTGCTATGAAGCGGTCATCGATTGAGAGCTTGTTCCGCTTTCTTGCCAACTATAAAAGAATAAGATACAAATGAATACATGAAACAACTATTACTGAAACTCAGCACAACTTATGATAACAAAACAAATTTTTGAAGATTGTTTTTGTACCTCTTTATTTCTTTCATTATTCGTTCTCTCGTTGATAATTCTGCGGATGTACTCGCAAACGAAGAATCCACAGAGATCGGTTCCCGGAGGTTGTTGCGGGCATTTCTTTACAAGAATATAATTCAATCAAACAATAGTCAAGTATGATAATTAAAAGGTGTGTGGACCTAGGTAGTACTACTTACTTTCGCACGCCATCGCAGCTTCGGTGTCCATTCACGGGACGTATCTTCCTTGATGAAAGTTTGCCATACGCTGCTCGACAAAAGAAAATGCATAAAAGAGTCATCAATTAGTTCAAAGCAGGAAATTAACGAAACAAACCGATAAGAATTAAAATTACCTTCTGAGCATTAAAAAACAAGACAAGTATAGATCCTTTTTTTTGCTTAGTGAGTCCAAGACTTCAACTTCTCCAATTTCCAAATTGATGACGAGAAGAATAAAGTGAAACCTACGCACGTTTCAATATGTAGTGTCATATACATAAGTCATTAGTTAAAATTTTGACATACGGTGAGCAAAATATAATGGTAAGACTCACTCGAAGTTGTAAGGCCAAAGTATTAGCTTTTTGTCACGTTGTCGCTTCAAAAACCTTAGCAAAGTCTGCGGTGTATCCTTGTTATAGAGGGGATTCTCTATGGTTTTAACATGCATTGTGTTCGGGTCAATGAACCCAATGTCTGTGATATCGTCCCTTTTGCATTCGAGCATCTTCGATCTGCATAATATAGCGCACAAAAGATTATAATCTGCAGACAATGAACGACTTCTCAAATTAAATAAATAAATCACTTACGAGACAATAGCAACCGATGATTGATTTGTCGAGGGCCCGGAGATTGTATAACTGAAAGAGTTCGGCGAAGTCAACGTTCACACGAGTACTCCTGGAAGTAGTGCTCTTCCCTAACTCGCACCATGATAGTCTCGATCCCTTCCTTTGAGGCCTTAAGGTACCACGAATGCAAGTTACGCATACATGTTGGTACCTTCCCGAGATTCTCGACCAAATCTTTCCCTTGAACAAACTGATATGCTCGTTCAGCTAAGGCGTAATCGAGTTGCGTCTTGTCGAGAACTTTGAACGGTCTTCCCGTCAAACACCTTGAGAGGGGCGACCGATTGAACGGGTTGTTGTCCGAGCTGGTAGACACCTTGTGTATCCCTTTTATCTCCCCGATACCCGATTGAACGGGTTTTGTCGCCTCGATCATCTTGTCATACGACCTTTCAATAGAACGCACATAGTCAGATGGCGGCGATGGTACGAGGGTCATATAGATTGTCAACGGTACGCACAACTTTCTCCCGATCTAGTGTCTTCTCGAAAGGTATCTACGGCACTTTCGGTGCAAAAAATTTCTTCACCTCGGCCCGAACGGCCTCCGCGTTTTCCTCTGGAGTTTTTTCCCAAGGTAACTTCTCAGTAGGCGGCAGTTGTTTCTCCTTTCTAGCTTTCTTCCTAGGCGGCGTACCGTTCCGCTTAACGGACGCTGTCTTACACGGAGGATCTCGAGATGGTGGACTCACGCTGGGGTCCCTCTCAGGTACGTGTGGACTTGGCTGCTCACCAGGACTGCCACCAGGAGGAGTCGATGGCATTTGCTGCTCATGTGTAGGAGTCGGTGGCCTTTGCAAAAGGACGACATACTTCTTCGGCCATAGGGCGAAACCGTGCTTGACATCGGCCGGTGTCCTCTCATCTTCACCTCTAGGAATATCAAGCTCCACTTTTTCAAAACCCGAAACAACTTCATCCACCCCGACACGAACACAACCAGGTGGAATGGGCATATGATGGTGCATTGCTCCATCTTCACTTGGGTACACATAGCCGACCACCACCTTAACAGACGCGGTCCTGATTAACATATGTAGCTCGCAATCTGTCTTCTCCGTGACATAATCCACGGGGTAGCTTCCTCCACATCCGTCAAGATGCGAGGAACCGACACTGCTTCTTCGCTTAGATGGGGCAGCATCGGCTTGTGGATCCTGTAGAAACAGCGGCTGATCAGGTGCCCTCTGATTTCTCTCAAGAGCCTCCACCCTAGTTAACAACTCCGTTACAATGTCGGCGTCCTTCTTCTTCTTTCGCGAACGGCTTCTATAAGTGTCAGCGCTGTCCGGCCACGCTTCCTTCATGGTGAGACCTGGGCGAGCTCGTACCCGTCGAACATGTTCAGGGTTCCCGGCAGCGAGTGTCAGCTCGTCATTCTCTCGATCGGGAATGTACTCTCCCTTTCTGACCTTGTCAATTGCATCTACAAGCTTCGGTACAATTGCCTCAATTTTTTCCTTCCATTTTCCCTTCGCAACGATCAGCCCTGTCTTTGGGTCCAACCCTGCCCCATGAGCGAACAACCATAACTTGGACCGTTCGGGCCAGTCCCATGTCTGTGGAGTGATTCCATGATCAATCAGTTTATTCTCAAACGCTGTCCACTTCGGAATGGCACTCTTGTAGCCACCTACCCCAAATGATGCGGAAGTTTCTTCTTTGCAGCATTTTCGGTATTTTTCTTCGATCGGGACACAAAAGTAGACGATTGCTTATACTCCTTAAATGCGGCCCAGTGATCTTTTATCTTCACTAGATTATCATCGAATACTGGATCTTCATTCTTATATTTGTCCCATACATTTTTCTTGAAGGTCTGGAATTGTATGGCCATCTTCTTCCATGTCCATTCCTTGACTTTATTCTTCTGGCCTTCCGTCATGTCTTCCGGTAGGCTGAACTTTGTCAGTAGCATGTCCCAAAGAAATTTTTTCAAATTGTCGTTGACATAACTAGCACCACTCTCCGGGTTCTTCGGCTTATGCCACTCTTGAATGCTGATCGGTACATGGTCCCTAACAATAACTCCGGATTGACTTGTAAATTTGCGGCAAAACTCCTTGGGCTCCACTGGTTCACCATTATCCTTGAATGCCGTGAGGGCTAACCTGCCCTCGCCCTTTAGCACCCGCGTCGGGCCTCGTTTTGATCTAACGGACTTGCTCGATGATCCGGAAGGCTAAAAGAAAAAAATTATTCGTTAATAAGTGCAATACAAATAAATGAATGCATCTAGGGATGAACATATAGACTAATTGATACATAGATATACACCTCGCCGGAGTTTGTGATGGACACTTCGTTGTCTCTTCTAATTTGTTCAGACTCAAGTCCCTCGCCGAAATCATTCAGAAAGTCTTGGAAATCATTGTCATCTCCATCGTCGGGTTCCGGACCACGGGCACTCTCATAGATCAATTGCTGCACCGCTTCTTCCCCCTCCTCATCTCGGACGAAGGTGTCGTCCTCCATACCTCAATGTCACTGCAAAATTAAGAAAGCAATTGTATTTCATTCATCATGTCATGATCATATAACAGATTGCTAGATGGATAACAATTGAAATGAAGAAAGCAAAAAAACCCTAACGGACCGCCACGGCCACGGACACGGTGTTCCCCCTCCTCCTCTCGCTCTTCTCTCTATGTCGCGGCGGCACCGCCACGGACTCGGCACCGCTACAGACCCTAACCCTAACACTCGGCGCTCCTCCTCTCGCTCTTCTCTCTATGTCGCGGCGGCACCGCCACGGACTCGGCACCGCTACGGACCCTAACCCTAACACTCGGCGCTCCTCCTCTCGCTCTTCTCTCTATGTATACCGATTAATAGCGAAACCATAGAGTGCCGGAACACCGCCTAATTAATGTAGCAAATCTTCAACATAGAGTGCCGAAACCATAGAAATCTTGAACAATGACTTGAAATCAATTAAGGGGCTTAAGATAATGTCAGATTCCTGCTAAAAATGTAGCAAACTAAGAACGAGAACACCGCCTACCGCGACGCCATCACGCGCCGCGACGCCATCATCACCGCCTACCGCCGGGAACGCGAGACGGCCGCTGGCCCTCCCGGCGGCATGGTAGAGAGCTCCCCGAGCGTCGCGCCGGAGTCCACCCACGCGGTGGCGGGCGGTCCCCGGGTGACCCGCACGGAGCGAAGGCGGGCGAGGTCGACCACGGCGAACGCCGCGCCGGGCCGCACCGACCTGTAAGGGATGTTCATCCGGACATGGACATCCCTGGCGCGTGGGCTGGACACCGAGTCCGTGTGCCCGTCGCCTCCCACCCACGACCGCACGGTGCTGCGCGCCCGCTCCCCTCCGCACGTGACCTTCGAGCACCCGGTCTACTCACCGAGCAACCTCAATGGCATGCCCCGTCCCTTCGTCACCCGTGTCTACGCCGTGCCGCCCAAGCTCCTCGCCGGCATGAAGTCCAGCTGCGCCCCCGGCGTGTCCACCTACTGCGCGGTGACCGCGCACCTGTGGCGCGCCATGTGCGTGGCCCGCGGCCTGGCCCCCGACGCCGAGTCCAGGCTGCGCGTGCCGGCCACCTCACGCGCGTCCCCGGACCTCGTCACCGTGCGCGTCGGCGACGTGCTCGTCGCAGCCGCCGGGGTTCGTGGCGGAGCGGCATTTCGTCGAGCACGCTGCGGGCGTGTGTGAGGGAAGGCCGGCGGCGACAGCGGCGCGGCAGTCGACGCGCGCGCGGGCTCCTCCCGGCGAGGCGCGCGGCGGCCAGGGAGGCGACGCGAGGGAGGCGAGGCGAGGGAGGGAGAGGAGGGGGTGCTCACCTCGGTTGCCGGCGCGGGGAGAGGTGGAGAGCGGCGGGCGACGCGGCGACGACGGCGACCCGGCCTGTTGCTGCGCGCGACGGTGGCCTGCTGCTGCGGGCAACGACGACGGCGGCGGCGCGTGGAGCTTCGGCGATGGCGACGGCGGCGGCTACGGCAGTAGCTGCGGGCGACGGCAAGCTCGGGCCTGTCTGCGCGTGGAGGAGCTGTTGAATTTGGCGAAGTTTTGCCACGAGCCTAAGTGATAACACAGGGGAGAGGGACCTTTCGTACCGGTTGGTGGCACCAACCGGTACCAAATCTTTTTTTTAGTTTTAGTTTTTCTTTTTATCTTTTCTGTTTCTTTTTTACTTTTCTGTTTCTTTTTTACTTTTCTGTTTCTTTTTTACTTTTCTGTTTCTTTTTCTTTCATTTTATATTTCTTTTCTTTTTATTATTTTCTATTGCTTTTCTATTTCTTTTCTATTTCTTTTCTTTCCTTTTCTTTTCTATTTTTTTTTTTTCTTGTTTCTTTTTACTTTTCTGTTTCTTTTTCTTTTATTTTCTATTTTTTTTCTTTTTATTGTTTTCTATTGCTTTTCTTTTTCTTTTTCTTTTCTATTTCATTTCATTTCTTTCCTTTTTTTATTTCTTTTTTTCTTTTCTGTTTCTTTTTTAGTTTTCTGTTTCTTTTTTACTTTTCTGTTTCTTTTTCTTTTATTTTCTATTTCTTTTCTTTTTATTATTTTCTATTGCTTTTCTTTTTATTTTCTATTTCTTTTCTTTCCTTTTCTTTTATATTTCTTTTCTTTCCTTTTCTTTTCTATTTCTTTTTTTCTTTTCTATTTCTTTTTTACTTTTCTGTTTCTTTTTTTACTTTTCTGTTTCTTTTTCTTTTATTTTCTATTTCTTTTCTTTTTATTATTTGCTATTGCTTTCCTTTTTCTTTTCTATTTCTTTTCTTTCCTTTTCTTTTATATTTCTTTTCTATTTGTTTTCTTTACTCCCGCCACGACGCCGTCCACGCGGGAAAGTTTCCCGCCACGTACGACGTCGCGCGGGAAACTTTCCCGCCACGACGCGCGCGTGGGAGAAAAAAAGGCGGGAAAGAAAGGGCGGGAATAAAAATTTATTACGAGTGAACTCGAATTAAAAGTACATAGCTTAACTGAAAATTAAAGATACATGGCCAAATTCTACTGTTGGAGTCATTCAGTCATACTCGTGTCTAGCCCTGTAGTAGTCGCCACTCGTAGTCGTCGTAGTCGCCGTCATCATCGTCGCCGGCATCGGGGTCGCGGTACTCGAACGTCGGCGGGTGAGCACGCGTGGGCTGGGACCGAGGGTAGCGCAGGCGGGGGCCACGGTAGGCCATGACGCCGGGAGAGTCCGGCCGCGCCACCACGGCCGACGGCCGGCCTCGTTGAAGTTCGGAGGAGGCGGGCCGCCCTCCTCGTGCTCGGCAAGCGCCCTCTCACGCCGATTGATGAAGAAGCTTTCCCAAGTCGGGTTGTAGTCGGGATGCCACCGGGGATTCCTCCGCTGCTCCGGCGTGAGCTCGAAGTAGTAGTGGTTCGTGATGGCCATCTCGCGCGCCACACCTAGAGGGACTGGAGGGACCGGTACGCCTCCGACGCTTAGCAACCAGCCGGCCGGGACGCGGTAGCCCGGCGGGCAGGGGTAGTTCGAGGCGCAAAGCGCCTCCGCCTCCCGGGGGGTTAGAGATGCGATGGAAGCCATGGGAGAGAATGATGAGGTTTGCATATATGAGTCTAGATGTGATATGTAAATGGTGGCCAAGCCTACATATATATAGTGAAAAAATGGCGGGAAGACAGAGGCGGGAACCGGTGGAAAGCGCGGGAAGAAAATAGGCGGGAAGACGAGATCGAGGCAAACCTTTAGTACCGGTTGGTGGGTGCAACCGGTACTAAAGCTGTCGGCAGGATAAGGACGCCCTGCTCGATGAGATATAGTATGTAGCGCACGACACCTCGTCGGTGGGATAAGGACGCGTGGGTAACCTTTAGTACCGGTTGGTGGGTGCAACCGGTACTAAAGCTATCGGCGGGATAAGGACGCCCCGCTCGATGAGATAAAGTATGTAGCGCACGACGCCCTGTCGGTGGGATAAGGACGCGTGGGTAACCTTTAGTACCGGTTCGTGTCTGCAACCGGTACTAAAGCTGTCGGCAGGATAAGGACGCGTGTGTAACCTTTAGTACGGTTCGTGTCTGCAACCGGTACTAAAGGCTGTCGGCGAGGATAAGGACGCTCTCGCCTATAAAAGGAGCATCGATAGACCATGGGAAGCAGCTCAACAAGCCAACATGGATGGAGAGTTTCATCACCATGGATGGAGGAAAGGGTTGGGAAATCTCCCGTGGCGGAACTTGTCGAAGATGCCCTTGGTGCACACGCCCTATGGCATCTTCGGAAGTTCCGCCTCGGAAGAATTTCCCGCAAGCCCGTGGAAGACTCCATCTCCTCTAACAATGTTGGGGAAAGGGTTGGGAAATCTCCCGTGGCGGAACTTGTCGAAGATGCCCTTGGTGCACACGCCCTATGGCATCTTCGGAAGTTCCGCCTCGGAAGAATTTCCTCGCAAGCCCGTGGAAGACTCCATCTCCTCTAACAATGTTGGGGAAAGGGTTGGGAAATCTCCCGTGGCGGAACTTGTCGAAGATGCCCTTGGTGCACACGCCCTATGGCATCTTCGGAAGTTCCGCCTCGGAATTTTTTCCTGCAAGCCCGTGGAAGACTCCATCTCCTCTAACAATGTTGCGGAAAGGGTTGGGAAATCTCCCGTGGCGGAACTTCTCGAATATGCCCTTGGTGCACATGCCCTATATATGGCATATTCGGAAGTTCCGCCTCGAAAAATTTCCCTGCAAGCCCGTGACTTAACTAGTAAAACAAGCCAACCATCTCCATTGTTAATATCTTACATACAATAACATCATTACACAAAAGTGATTTCCATATTGAGATACACAAGTTATGATCCCTATATGTAGCTAGCTAGTCTTCTGAGTTTTCTTCGCCCGATTCCCTTTCTTCTTCTTGCGACGCAACCATGGACAATCTTCATTGTTTAAGATGATGCTTGGGTCAATTTTTACCTTGAAGGGTGGAATATCGTCAAACTTATTATAATCTTCGACATGTCTGTCTTGTCCTCTACTCCCACGATGTTTCTTTTTCCTGAAAGAACTATGTGCCGCTTTGGCTCATCGTATGATGTGTCCTCTTGCCTTTCTTTTATTTTTTCGGTTTGCTAGACATATCCTTCACATAAAAAACATGAGCCACTTCACTGGCTAGGACAAATGGTTCGGTGTCGTACCCAAGATTCTTGAAATCCACTGTAGTCATTCCGTACTGCGGGTCTACCCGTGCCCGTCTTTCGAGGTTGAACCATTTACACCGGAACAAAGGGACCTTGAAATTAGGTCCATAGTCAAGTTCCCATATCTCCTCTATGTACCCATAATATGTGACCTTGTTCCCATTGCCATCTGCATCAAAGCGGACACCACTGTTTTGGTTGGTGCTCTTTTTGTCTTGGGCGAAAGTGTAAAATGTGTTCCCATTAATCTCGTACCCTTGAAAAGTCGATATAGTAGAAGATGGTTGCTTGGCCAACAAGTACAGCTGCTCGTCATCGGTGACATTCATGAGACGTGTTTGCAACCAACCGCCGAAAGTCTTCATGTGTTCTCCATCAATCCAATCTTCACGTTGCTCCGGGTATTTAGAGCGTAAGATCTCCTTGTGTTCCTCTTTGTACGGAGCCACCAAGATGGAATTAAGTAGAACTGTGTAGTGTGCTTGAGTGAAAGAATGTCCGTCCATACACGTTGCTGATTTCTTTCCTAGCGTGCCTTTTCCACGCAGTCTCCCCTCATAGCGCGATTCAGGAACACCGATCGGCTTAAGGTCAGGAATAAAGTCAACACAAAACTCAATGACCTCCTCTGTTCCATAGCCCTTGGAGATGCTTCCTTCGGGCCTAGCACGGTTATGAACGTACTTCTTTAAGACTCCCATGAATCTCTCAAAGGGGAACATGTTGTGTAGAAATACAGGACCGAGAACGCCAACTCGAAGCTGACTAGACATTGGACCACCATCCTTCTGTAAATTTTGCAGAGTAAGTGGATTGATCACCTTCTGAGAAATTGCATTGAGGAACGCACATAGCTTCACAATGGGTACTCGAACATTTTCCGGCAGAAGCCCCCTCAATGCAACCGGAAGTAATTGTGTCATAATCACGTGGCGGTCATGAGACTTTAGGTTTTGAAACTTTTTCTCCGACATGTTTATTATTCCCTTTATATTCGACGAGAAGCCGGACGGGACCTTGATGCTACTCAGGACTTCAAAAAAGATCTCCTTCTCCTCTTTGGTAAGAGCATAGGCGGCGGGACCTTGATACTTCTCCGGATTCGGGTTGTTTCCTTCGTGGATACTTTGCTGGTCCTGCCGTGCATCCGGTGTATCTTTTGTCTTCCCATACACGCCCAAGAAGTTTAGCAGGTTCACGCAAAGATTTTTCGTCACGTGCATCACGTCGATTGCGAGTGAACCTCTAAGAATTTCTAGTAGGGTAGCTCCCAAAATATCGACTTCTTCTTCCACATGGGTACGTGTCCGTCAACATCATGCGGAACAGATTGTCCGCCGGGACCCTTTCCAAAGATCACTTTTAAATCCTTGACCATATCATATATAACTTCCCCATTAGGGCGGGTAGGCTTCGTTCGGTTATCCGCCTCACCTCCGAAATGCTTTCCTCTCTTTCTTACGTGATGTTGTTTTGGAAGAAATCGACGATGCCCCGGTACACATTCTTGTTTCCCAAATAATTACTATCGGTCTCACCTAAACAAGTGTGTGCATGCATTGTATCCCTTGTTTGACCGCCCTGAAATGTTACCAAGAGCGGGCCAATCATTGATGGTTACAAATAACAACGCTCGTAGGTTAAATTCCTTTTGTTCGTGCTCATCCCACACGGTACACCTTCGTCACGCCACAACTCTAAAAGTTCTTCAACCAATGGCCTCGGTACACATCAATGTCGTTGCCAGGTTGCTTCGGGCCCTGGATGAGCACCGGCATCATAATGAACTTCCGCTTCATGCACAACCAAGGAGGAAGGTTATAGATACATAGAGTCACCGGCCGAGTGCTATGACTGGAGCTCTGCTTCCCGAAAGGATTAAAGCCATCCGTACTTAGACCAAATCTTAAGTTCCTTGCGTCATCTGAAAATGACTTGAACTCTCTGTCGATTTTTCTCCATCTGCGACCCGTCGGCGGGGTGTCTCGAGCATCACATCTTTCTTACGGTCCTCTTTGTGCCATCGCAACAACTTGGCATGCTCTTTGTTCCGGAACAAACGTTTCAACCGTGGTATTATAGGAGCATACCACATCACCTTCGCAGGAACCCTCTTCCCGGGGGTGGACTCACCCTCAACATCGCCGGGGTCATCTCGCCCGATCTTATACCTCAATGCACTACATACCGGGCATGCATTCAAATTCTCGTACTCCCCGCGGTAGAGGATGCGATCATTGATGCATGCATGTATCTTCTCGCACCTCTAATCCTAGAGGGCGAGACAACCTTCTTTGCTTCGTACGTGCTAGAGGGCAACACGTTCTCCCTGGAAGCATCTTCTTTATTATTTTCAGCAACTTTTCAAATCCCTTGTCGAAGTACCATTCTTTGCCTTCCACCTGCAGCAATTCCAGCGTGGTACCCAGCTTTTTCCGACCATTTTCGCAATTTGGGTACAACAGTTTGTTGTGATCCTCTAACATTTTCTCCAACTTCAACCTCTCCTTTTCATTTCCGCAGTTCATCTTCGCATCAAGAATGGCCCGACCCAAATCGTCATCCGGGTCATCAAAAATCGGCTCATCGAAAATGATCTCTTCTTCAGCTTCGTCTTCCCCCATTCTACTACCACCGTCTTCAGTGAATAAGGGATAGTTGTCACTATCCTCTTCTTCTTCGTTGTCTTCCAATATAACCCCTCTTTCTCCGTGCTTGGTCCAACAATTATAGCTGGGCATGAAACCATTCTCCAGCAGGTGGACGTGAAGGGTCTTCGAGGTAGAGTAATTCTTCATATTCTTACAGGAACTACATGGACAATACATGAAATCATTCGACCGCCTGTTTGCCTCAGCCACGTTGAGAAAATAATGCATGCCGATAATGAACTCGGGATGGCACCGGTCACCGTACATCCATTGTCGACTCATCTGCATTTTATATATATCAAAAATCATTAAGTACACAACATCATGGATATATGAGTGACCAACTTAATTAATATTCAAGTTCATCACATAAAACTAATTGTTTTTTATAAAAGAAGAGGGGCTCACCGAGGTGGTACCGTGCTCGGCTAGGGGACGACGCTGGCGATCGACAGCGGTAAGGACGGGGATGATACTAATTAAAACCTACAAAAAATACCATAATTTCAGCTCAAATTGCATATAAAAAAATAAAATCACTAACTTAGGCATTTAATCGAACACCTTGCTTGCACTACAAAAATAGTACGAGTTAAAACTACCAAAGAACTGAGCTAAATTAGGAACGCCGGAAGGAATGATGATATTGCTAACCCTTGGATAGATGTATGCCGTTAATCTTGTTAAAATGGTGGAGAAAAATAAAGATTATTGGAGTGTGAGAGGTGGATATTTGGAAATGTGAGAGGAGAAGTGAGAATGAGATATGCAGGGAGCTGGGCGCTGCCGCGCGCTCATATAGGCACAGACCCTTTAGTACCTGTTCCTTACACGAACTGGTACTAATGGTGCAACCCTGGCCCCACCACCGCCTGGAAATCGAGCCCAAACCCTTTAATACCGGTTCCTGTTACGAACCGGTATTAAAGGTCCATAACGAACCGGTATTGATGTCCCACGCACGGAACCGATATTAATGCCCCCTTCAGTACCGGTTCGTAAGGGAACCGGTACTAAAGGCTTAGATGGATGAGAGGTTTTCTACTAGTGCGAACGCAACAAAGTGTTTTCCTTCAAATCCCACCCCAGCGTATGTTTCCTTTCTTTATGTTTGTGGTACCCTCCTCTCCCGTTTTTAATGTGTTGATTAGTACAATATGAAAACACATCATTTGTAATAGCTGGCTGAAGAAGAAAATGGCCCCGGCCCCTTGAAAATTTTCAGCATGAAGGCATGATAGTTATATCAATTAAATCCGTGCATCAAACGTAGGCATAGAAAATGTCCTGACATATGGTATCTTCACTTATCTTCGCTTATCAAGGGCATTACGGACAATGATAACTTAATACACCAAATTTCATAAACCCAAAAGAAGAAGAAGAACAACTTTTACGAACTTTTCCTCACCGGAGTTTTTCCCCAATGCAAACCATAAGCTGGCTTCTCCATGAGAATAAGCCCACACTAGTAGAAAACATGCCTTTGGTCAGGAACATTTGGTCCCGACCGTGTCCTGGGATGGGACCCAAGGCCTAGCCACGTTGCCCTGTAAACGCTACAACGTACGACACCCATAGGTCCTGGCTCGTAAAGACCCAAAGGTCCCGGCTCGTCTCCCAAACTGGGACTAAAGGGTATTGCGCCACGGGGCGCCTGCGGTACCCCTTTTAATCCAATTTATTTATAAGCTCCACTATTCTTCACCATTGCCACACACTCTCTCTCCATCCGGCCTCCTCTCCTCATCCACCATTGCAAAAGCTTAGCTCTCTCTCTTCCCGGCCTCTTCGTCGATGGAGCACCTCGTGCGCGACCTGGCTCGTCGGGCACGGGTGTACTACCTCAAGGCCAAAGGGATGGCGGCATTCAAGGTCACGGTCACGCTCCGTGCAAGAATGGTGGAGAAGTGGATCCGGGGCGTGAAGAGGAACTTTCTCGATGCCGCAACGACCAAGTGCGTCGGGTTGTACTGCGAGTTCACCGACCGTCGGAATCGCAAGGCCGGTGAGAAGCAGCGCGCCGCCTTCCTTCAACTCTCGGTGGCGTTCGAGACGTTGGTGTTCCAGATTATTCATGCCGATATAAAAGTGCCAAGTGCTCAAGGATTTGTTGGAGGACGGGATCATCAATTCTGCGGCGCCGCTATCGGCAATTATGTGAAAAATCTAAGACTCGAAGGCATTCACATCACTTTTACGTACGACCTCCAGAATGTAGTCCCGAACCCTACCACCAAGCCCACTCTAAGTCTATGTGATTTGGCAAATCATACCATTGTGACAAACCTTGAGCAGAAGAAGAAGTACGACGACAAGAAGAAGAGGGACGTCGCCGCGAAAGAAAAAGCAGATGAGTTCATTTTTAGATGGGCCAATTATCCATTGAGCTACGAGCAAGTGCACTATGCAGCACTAGACGCTCACCTGAGCTTCCAGATTGCTAGGAAGTATTGGATGCTAGTTGGCTACTAGCCATGTTGATCATCTCAATATTTAGAGATGATGAGTAGTGGTGGTCTTCTATATTTGTATGAACTATGAATCGATCGTTTCAATATATATGAACTATCTGTATCTTTCATATATTTGAGAACTATGTGTCTTTTTATATATATGAACTATGTGTCTTTCAATATATATGAAGTATGTATCTTTCATATATATGGACTATGTATCTTTCATATATATGAATTATGTGTCTTGTGTCTGTGCTTGCTTGCTTCTTTAATTTATGTTTTATCCCGTTGTTCATATTTGGACCAACACTTTACAGAAAACAATTTTGACAGCAAATCCAATTATTTCATTCCCAAATGTACTAGTTCCTTCGAAGTGTATGCGATTAATTCTGATGTGCCATGGAATGTGGTATGAATAGATAAAGAAAATTATTCTTTCAATTTATGACGTGGCCGTTGCAACGAGCATGTGTCATACCTCCAAGACCTTGTTGCCCGAGTTCCACTCTCGTGCCAACCACTTTCTTTATGAGATCTCATATGTCGGTATGGGTTCTCTATGAGTGAGGGTTCTCCGTCCCCCTAAACCCAGATTTTATTTGAATAATGCATGTCGGTATGGGCAATATTATATGAATAATGCATATATTATTTGACAATAATAATAATAAATGAATAAATACATAATTATTTCATATTCAAATCACTCACATTTTTCTAATAATAAATCATATATTGTTTGTCCAATTCCGGTTTACATTTCAAGATATTAATTATTTGGCCATATTATATGAATAATGAATATATTATTTGATAATAATAATAATTAATTAATAAATACATAATTATTTCATATTCAAATCACTCACATTTTTTAATAATAAATCATATATTATTTGTCCAATTCCGGTTTAAAGATTTCAAGATATTAATTATTTGGCCATATTATGTGAATAATGCATATATTGTTTGATAATAATAGTAATAAATGAATAAATACATAATTATTTCATATTCAAATCACTCACATTTTTTTAATAATAAATCATATATTATTTGTCCAATTCCGATTTACGGATTTTAAGATATTAATTATTTGGCCATATTATATGAATAATGCATATATTATTTGATAATAATAATAAATGAATAAATACATAATTATTTTATATTCAAATCACTCACATTTTTCTAATAATAAATAATATATTATTTGTCCAATTCCGGTTTACAGATATTTTTTGGTTTTAAAAAATACAGAAATGTGACACAATATTATAAGAGTTAATAGAATTGATATGGTAGTATTTACAACAAGGTACAATAACGTTCGCGGGAGCACAACAGGAAAGAACCAAGGAGTTAAGCGTGCTGAGAGTGGAGTAGTGTGCGGATGGGTGACCGATCGAGAAGTGATAACCAAAGAGTTAAGTGTAATTAGTATTAAAAATGGTCCAAGTGAGAGAGTAACAAGTCAAAGGAAAAGAAAAATGAAAAATGAAAAAAATGAAAAAAAAAGAAATTAGGAAAATGAAATAAGGAAAATGAAAAACATAATTATTGAAAATAATATCGGTTGGGACTAAAAGTTCTACAGCCCAGACCCCGTATCGGGGCCACGTGGAGAGCCATTTATCCGTTGGTAACTGGGCCGCGACTAAACGCTTCGTTTTTAGTCCCACCTTATTAGTCGTGGTTGGAGAACCGGGATTAAAGGCTCTTACGGACCGGGACTGAATGGCCTGTCTCCACTAGTGCCAAAAGAAGTGGGCGTTAGTCCTATGAGCTAACTATAAGCCAATTAGTGACCTGATTTGTTGTGTCGATTTCGACAAATTTGACCCTTTTTCAAAAGTTCAGCACGATTTTACCTCTTTTTGAAAAATATTCAAAATCTGACCCTTTTTAGTAGCGCCTTTCCCAAGGGAGCTACCCTCTTCGCCGCAGCGCCAGCGTCACCGGCGCTAAACTTGTGCCAGCGTGGCGAGGCTGGGCCCACATTTCGCGAGCTCAACTCCATTCGTAGGGGCGCTACCCTTTTGAAGTTCAGCTCCCTTCTGAGTGGCGCTACCCTTTTAGAGTTCAACTCCCCTCGCAGGGGCGCTACCCTTTGGAACATGTTAAGTCGCGTGGGCCGCCCCCATCCCCTCCACCTACCATGATAAAGGGTGGCCCGATCTTCTCAGTAAGCAACGGTGGTGATGATGATCACGGGGTGAACACAGCGGAGATAACTTGATGAAGAGTGGATGATAACTTGGATGACGCAACGAGATCTCTCGATTGGTCCCTATCGCCAATGCAACAGCTCTCAACCCTGCAAGATATTCACAACTCCACACACTTGCGCACGTAGCCGCCTACCACGAAGCGGTAAGTTGCAACCTTCTAATTTCCAATGGAACAACAGATCACACAAGACTTTCAGAGATTACACAAAATCAAGGCAATATGGTGTAGAGATTCAATAGAGTTGCAAAGCAATCAACTATGAACTAGGGTTTATCTTAAATGTGGTCTAAAGCTACTTTGGGGGCGTCCTGGGCACTTATATAGGGATTCAGGACGACCTCAGGTCGAAAAGATACAAAAATAACCGACCCAAAATAGATCTGGTCGAGTCAGACTCGGACTCGGCCGGCCTAGGGGCCGGTCGACCGGGCCAGGGACCGGCCGGTCCGGTTTGGACCGGGCCAGGGACCGGGTGGCAACCGGGCGGGGCGTCCAGGCTTACTGGATAGTGCTCGGTTGGCACAGGTGGGAAATCCGGTTTGGACCGGACGGATCCGACGTGGAAGCCGGTCGGACCGGGCCTGGGGCCGGGTGGCCCGGCGGCACGGCCGGTTGACCGGGCTTGGCGCCGGCCTGAACATCTCCTCCTCTCGCGCATGCCTCCCGCTCCTCCCTCTCACGTCCATGGGATGTCTTCATGTCCAGCTCCATGTCCAGCTTCACGTCCATCTTCTTGTCCAGCTCCTCCTCTCCTCCTCGTGCGTTGCTTGGTTCCTCTTCATACCTGATCATACATAAGTAATACGATTTAGGCAGTATAAAGTTCTCATCGATCAAAGTATCACTTAGGAACAAGTTCACCTGGTTTTTAAGTAGCTTCGCACGAGCTCGTGTCATCGGTCCAGTCCTGACTTCATTGGACTTGAGCTTCACAGCAGCATTGTCTTCATCTTGCAATGACGGAGGTAGTAGTGTGGTAGGATGTCCTCATCATACCACTTACCCCTCACTCCCCGACCAAGAAGAAGCTAGGGCGCGTCTCCCTCTCTCTCCCCTCTCAAATCCTTCCCCAAAATCCCCTAGATTTGAAGATTTCTTTGGTAGATTTTGGCCCCCCTTTGATGCAAAGAGGTGTTCTCTCCCATCCACTTCATTTTGTCCAGTAAGCAACGGTGGTGATGATGATCACGGGGTGAACACAACGGAGATAACTTGATGAAGAGTGGATGATAACTTGTATGACACAACAAGATCTCTCGATTGGTCCCTGTTGCCAATGCAACAACTCTCAACCCTGCAAGATATTCGCAACTCCACACACTTGCGCACGTAGCCGCCGACCACGAAGCGGTAAGTTGCAACCTTCTAATTCCCAATGGAACAGCAGATCACACAAGACTTTCAGAGAATTACACCAAATCAAGGCAATATGGTGTAGAGATTCAATAGAGTTGCAAAGCAATCAGCTATGAACTAGGGTTTATCTTATACGTGGTCTAAAGCTACATTGGGGGCGTCCTGGGCACTTATATAGGGGTTCAGGACGACCTCAGGTAAAAAAGAAACAAAAATAACTTACCCAAAATAGATCTGGTCGAGACAGACTCGGACTCGGCCGGCCTAGGGGCCGATCGACCGGGCCTGGGACCGAGTGGCAACCTGGCGGGGCGTCCAGGCTTAATGGATAGTGCCCTGTTGGCACAGGTGGGAAATCCGGTTTGGACCAGAAGGATCTAGCGTGGAAGCCGGTCGGACCGGGCCGGGGGCCGGGTGGCCCGGCGGCACGGCCGGTTGACCGGGCTTGGCGCCGGCCTGAACATCTCCTCCTCTCGCGCATGCCTCCCGCTCCTCCCTCGCGCGTCCATGGGATGTCTTCATGTCCAGCTCCATGTCCAGCTTCACGTCCATCTTCTTGTCCAGCTGCTCCTCTCCTCCTCATGCGATGCTTGGTTCCTCTTCATACCTGATCATACATAAGTAATACAATTTAGGAAGTATAAAGTTCTCATCGATCAAAGTATCACTTAGGAACAAGTTCACCTGTTGTTTAAGTAGCTTCGCAGGAGCTCGTGTCATCGGTCCAATCCTGATTTCATTGGACTTGAGCTTCACAGCAGCATTGTCTTCATCTTGCAATGACGGAGGTAGTAGTGTGGTAGGGATGTCCTCGTCATACCACTTACCCCTCACTCCCCGACCAAGAAGAAGCCAGGGCGCGTCTCCCTGTCTCTGCCCTCTCAAATCCTTCCCCAAAATCCCCTAGATCTGAAGATTTCTTTGGTGGATTTCGGTCCCCCTTTGATGCAAAGAGGTGTTCTCTCCCATCCACTTCATTTTGTCTAATTGATGTCATGTTTTTGGTTCTATTTTGGTAAATCTTGATAGCCCTAGAAAAATTGATGGCATGTTCTATGTTCTATTGTTGTTGTATAGTCCATTGGTGGTTTGTATGATGTCTATGTAAGATTTGTAGTTTATGGTTAACCCTAGATCTATTTAGTGACATAGATGTAGTTAGGGTTAGCCCTAGATCTATTTGGCCACCATTCTTCTTCTTATTTTATTGTTGAAATGCATATGTTACCATGTATAGTCCATTGGTGTTCAAAAAGAGGTCAAATCGTGCTGAACTTTCGAAAAAGGGTCAAATTTGTCGAAATCGACATTTGTTGTTGACGCGGTGGATAGGCCAGCCAGGACCTGATTGGCCACCTGGTAGCCGACATGAGGCAATCGGGCTAACTGGTGACCAACCAGTCTTGTCGGTGTTCTGAAGGCCGACGCCGTATTATTTTTGGAAAATCATAAATCTGTGTAATATTTTTGGATTTAAATAAAAATGTATTATTTTAAAAATATTAGCCCACCACTGTAGCTGCGGTGACTCAAGTTTGTCGCTAGCAGTCGCTGCATCTTCATCATCCTCCAGATTTCTTTCGCCTTCATCGTTGATGTACATGGCGGCGCTTCACCTGTGGGTATTGCGCGAGGCAGGAAAGATGAGCGGTGTTCTCTTGGTGCGAACACTGACGTAGTGAGGTGCTTGTATACCGTAATGTTGGTGGGTGCCGATACTGCAGCGGTGGGGAGCTTTATGTAGGCCGGCGACGCGTGGTACACGGGATGAAGGTGAAGAGGCTCCACGTCGACGGAATAGGAGGAGGCAACCTCGGGAAAGATTACACACAATTTTGTCACTACCAACAGTTTCTAATAGGGAGAAGAAAAGAGATGGACCGGAATAAAGGCTCATCGCAAAATAGTCACACAAAATTCTCTTTTCATGACCCATATATGAAAAACTACTGTACTCTAACGGTTTTTGTTCGAATTATTCCGTGTACTATAGTAATCCTTCACTGGTGAAAAAACAGGCTTCGGGTGAGCCCCATAAGTCGCGACGCTGCAGGAACCGCGACTAATGGTACCTTTAGTCGCGGTTCGGGAGGCGAACCGCGACCAAAGGCCTGGGCCCAGTGGCGCTCGGTGGCCAGCCGGTGCACGTGGGGGCTTTAGTCGCGGTTGGCCGGGCCAACCGCGACTAAAGGTGCCCGAAGGCCTTTAGTCGCGGTTGGCCAGGCCAACCGGGACTAAAGCCCCTCCCCTATATATACCCACCCAGCAGCCAACACTTAGCCATTTGGTGCCATTCTCTTCACAAGCTTCACAAGTGGGTGTTAGGTTTGCTTTTGGTTCCTCTTATGCACATAAGGTGTTTGATGAAATGCCCCAAGAGCATGAAACAAACATGATATGAAGTGTTGGAGCCACACTTGAGCTTTCTCATTTATTTTTTCCTCCTCGATCGCGGTTAGCAACTTGAACCTTTGATGTGTCGTTGATAAAATGTGCATGTGTGTGTAGTTCAATGTTTAATTTATATTGTTTGTAGCTAGTTAGTTTAACAAATGCATGATGGTTAATTATATATTTTATATTATAATAATGCAGATGAATCGACAATGGATGTACGGTAACCGACTCTCCGGCGAGTTCGATGCGGGTTTGAAAGATTTCCTCGTAGTGGCCAATGCGAACAAGCGGGGGTTTTGTTATCCGTCCATGTGTTAAATGTAAGAATCGGAATGGTTACTCTTCCTCAAGAGATGTTCACATGCACCTGCTTCGGCACGGTTTCATGCCAAGCTATAATTGTTGGACCAAGCATGGAGAAAGAGGGGTTATAATGGAAGAAGATGAAGAAGGGGATGATTTCAATGATGAAAGCTATCTTGCTCATTTCGGTGATACTTTCATGGAGGATGCTGAAGGTGAAGGGGAAGGTGAAGGGGAAGGTGAAGAAGAGGCACGTGATGATCCCGTTGATGATCTTGGTCGGACCATTGCCGATGCACGGAGACGCTGCGAAACCGAAAAAGAGAGGGAGAATTTGGATCGCATGTTAGAGGATCACAGGAAGGCGCCGTACCCCGGATGCGATGATGGTCCGAAAAAGCTGGGCTGCACACTGGATTTGCTGAGATGGAAGGCACGAGCAGGTGTAGCTGAATCGGCATTTGAAAACTTGCTGAAAATGTTGAAGAATATGTTTCCAAAGAATAACGAGTTGCCCGCCACTACGTACGAAGCAAAGAAGGTTGTCTCGCCCTCTAGGTTTAGAGGTTCTGAAGATACATGCATGCATCAACGATCGCATCCTCTACCGCGGTGAATACGAGAATTTGAATGAATGCCCGGTATGCACTCGCATTGCGTTATAAGATCGGAGGCGATGACCCCGGTGACGATGTTGAGGGCCGAAACCCGGGAAGAGGGTTCCCGCCAAGGTGATGTGGTATGCTCCTATAATACCACGGTTGAAACGTCTGTTCGGGAACAAAGAGCATGCCAAGTTGTTGCGATGGCACAAAGAGGACCGTAAGTCGGACGGGGAGTTGAGACACCCCGCAGATGGAACGCAATGGAGAAAGATCGACAGAGAGTTCAAAGATTTTGCAGCCGACGCAAGGAACATAAGATTTGGTCTAAGTACGGATGGCATGAATCCTTTTGGCGAGCGTAGCTCCAGCCATAGCACCTGGCCCGTGACTCTATGCATCTACAACCTTCCTCCTTGGTTGTGCATGAAGCGGAAGTTCATTATGATGCCGGTGCTCATCCAAGGTCCGAAGCAACCCGGCAACGACATCGATGTGTACCTAAGGCCATTAGTTGATGAACTTTTACAGTCGTGGGGCAGACCTGGTGTCCGTGTGTGGGATGAGCACAAAGAAGAGGAATTTGACCTACGAGCGTTGCTTTTCGTAACCATCAACGATTGGCCTGCTCTTAGTAACCTTTCGGGACTGTCAAATAAGGGATACAATGCATGCACACACTGCTTACATGAGACTGAAAGTGTACATTTGCCAAATTGTAAGAAGAACGTGTACCTTGGGCATCGTCGATTTCTTCTGAAAGGTCATCCAGTAAGAAAAAAAGGCAAGCATTACAACGGCAAGGCAGATCACCGGCCGAAGCCTACGGAACACACTGGTGCTGAGGTATTTGATATGGTCAAGGGTTTGAAAGTCATCTTTGGAAAGGGTCCTGGCGGACAATCAGTTCCGAAGGGAGCTGACGGGCACGTAGCCATGTGGAAGAAGAAATCTATATTCGGGAGCTAGAATATTGGAAAGTCCTAGAAGTCCGCTCTCGCAATCGACGTGATGCACGTTACGAAGAATATTTGCGTGAACATCCTAAGCTTCTTGGGCGTGTATGGGAAGTCAAATGATACAAAGGAAGCACGGCAGGACCGAGCAAAGTTTGAAAGACCCCGATGACCCGCATCCGGAACGGTTTCAAGGTCGTGCCGCCTACGCTCCGACCAAAGAAGAGAAGGTCATCTTTTTTGAATGCCCGAGCAGTATGAAGGTCCCGTCGGATTCTCGTCCAATATAAAGGGAATAATAAACATGGCGGAGAAAAAGTTCCAAAACCTGAAGTCTCACGACCGCCACGTGATTATGACGCAATTGCTTCCGATTGCTTTGAGGGGGCTCTGCCGGAAAATGTTCGAGTAGCCATTGTGAAGCTATGTGCATTCCTCAATGCAATCTCTCGGAAGGTAATCAATCCAGAAGTTCTACCACGGTTACGAACGATGTGATCCAATGTCTTGTCGGTTTCGAGTTGGTGTTCCCGCCATCCTTCTTCAATATTATGACGCACCTCCTGGTTCACCTAGTCGATGAGATTTCCATTCTCGGTCCTGTATTTCTACACAATATGTTCCCCTTCGAGAGGTTCATGGGAGTATTAAAGAAATATGTTCGTAACCGTGCTAGGCAAGAAGGAAGCATCGCCAAGGGCTATGGAAATGAGGAGGTAATTGAGTTTTGTGTTGACTTTGTTCCTGACCTTAAGCCGATTGGTCTTCCTCAATCGCGGCACGAGGGGAGACTAAGTGGAAAAGGCACGATCGGAAGGAAATCAATGATATGTATGGACGGCCATTCTCTGACTGAAGCACACCACACAGTTCTGACCAATTCCAGCTTGGTGGCTCCGTACTTTGAGAAACACAAGAATATTTTACGCTCGGACAACCCGGGGAAGCCTGAATCCTGGATTAGGAAGGCCCACATGGAGACTTTCAGCAGTTGGTTGAGAAAACATTTAATGAGTGACAATAAGGTTGTAGATCAGCTGTACATGTTGGCCAAGACACCATCTTCGACTATAACGACTTTCCAAGGGTACGAGATAAATGGGAATACATTTTACACGATCGCCCAAGATAAAAAGAGCACCAACCAAAACAGTGGTGTCCGCTTTGATGCAGCAACCGAGAATGGGCAAAAGGTCACATATTATGGTTACATAGAGGAGATATGGGAACTTGACTATGGACCCTCCTTTAGGGTCCCTTTGTTCCGGTGCAAATGGTTCAAGCTAACAGGAGGTGGGGTAAAGGTGGACCAGCAATACGGAATGACAATGGTGGATTTCAACAATCTTGGTTACCTTGACGAACCATTCGTCCTAGCGAAAGATGTCGCTCAGGTTTTCTATGTGAAGGACATGAGTAGCAAACCGAGGAAACGGAAAAATAAGAAAACGATCAATACATCATGCGATGATCCAAAGCGCCACATTGTTCTTTCAGGGAAAAGAAACATCGTGGGAGTGGAGGACAAGACAGACATGTCAGAAGATTATAATATGTTTGCTGAAATTCCGCCCTTCAAAGTGAACACCGACCCAAGCATTAAGTTAAATGATGAGGATGCTCCATGGATACGGCACAATCGTAAGCAAGCAGGGACACAAGGGAAGAAATGATGTGTAATAATTTATTGTACCAAACTTTGTTGAATGAATCATGTGAATTATATTACCCGTGATGTGTTTGGTGTCCATTTTCGAATGATTCAATTGACTCGAGATAGCACTGATGATACATGAAATTTGGAGTGACTAAGTCATACTCCCGCATACATGAAATTTGGAGTGACTAAGTCATACTCCTGCATATAGGAAATTTGGAGTGACTAAGTCATACTCCTGCATACATGAAATTTGGAGTGATTTAGTCATACTCCTGCCTAGGCGTATAATATGCATACTCGTAGTCTTCATAGCCGCCGCCGTTGTACTGGTAGTCGTCGCCTTCTAAGTTGCCGGCGTCGTCGTCGCTGCTGTCGTCGGGCGGCGTCGTCGGGCGGCGCTCGTGGCTCGAACCGAGGGTAGCGCAGGCGGGGATATCGCCGGCCGTGATGTAGTCCATGACGCTCTGCAGAGTCCGGCCGTACCACCATAGCCGACGACCGGCCTCGTGGAAGTTTCCAGGAGGCAGACCGTCCTCCTCATACCTGGCGAGCGCCCTCTCACGCCGATTGATGAAGAAGGCGTCCCAAGTATGCTGGTTATCGGGATGCCAGCGGGGATTCATCCGCTGCTCCGGCGTGAGGTCGAGGTAGTAGTGGTTCGTGATGGCCGCCCGGCGCGCAGTACTCTGAGGGACGGGAGGGACCGGCACGCCGCCGGCGCTTAGGCTCCAGCCGGCAGGGACGCTTAGGCTTAGTTGTGTACGCTATTATGCAGAATGAAGAAGCGGGAAATGCGAATAAGGAACATCCATGATGTTGGGTTCATTGACCCACACATCGTTAATTCATATGTGTTAGAACACCACCCCGCCGACGTGGAGGAAGACCTGTGGCGGTTTATTAGAAAACAGCAACAGAAAAGTGATATTCTATTTCCTTACCATTTTGGGTGAGTGTTTCTGTCTTGAGCATATTCTCTTTTGTTTACTCCATGCATGGTATGTGGCTAATCGATGAGTTATGCATGACTGTGCATGTATCGTGTCCGCAGGTTCCACTGGATTCTTATGGTAATTAAAGTTCAGACCTCCTCGGTTCTCGTCCACGACTCTCTGAATATGGATCCGGCGCTTTGGGGCGACATGAGAAAAATGATGCAAAAGTAATTATTTTCATTCATTTGCGCTCTATATCGATCGGCCTATTTCGTTCATCATTTCCTAATATCAAGTAACTAATTAATAACTCTTTTGTTTATTTAATTTTCTTTGCCTCGTAGGGTTTGGAGACGGTTCGTAGATACCAAGGTCGGTGAATTCAAAAAAGAGCTAAATTTTAAAATGGCAAGTGCGGACGACCGGGGATACTCAGCCACCGGGGACCAATCTATGTGGATACTATGTTTGTGAGAGGATCCGGAGGTACTGCAATGAGCGGGACCAGAAGTGTGAGAACAACATCCTGAGGAATAACCTCCGGAAGACGCTTAATCCAGAAGCTCGCTTCCGACCACTTCAAGAGGAACTAGCTGGATGGTTGGCGAGGGAAGTCATCGATCCTAGAGGAGAACACTATTACGATGACGTAGAACTTTATATGCACCAGAATTTGTAACTAACTTGTTCAAAATTGTATATGGTCATCCGATATTGAATATATATTGTATATGGTCATCCGATATTGAATATATATTGTATATTCCTCTTGAATTCTTTTTGGTTCTAATTTCAAATTTGTTTAAAATTGTACATTCATATGCATGTATGTATACAGTACCGTAGAATATGTGAAACTCCTTCAAAATTAAAACCCAAAAGAAATAAAATAATACAAATTAAAAAGAAACCAGATTTAGGGGGAGGGGGGCTAAACCCTAAACCCTGCGGAGGCCTTTAGTCGCGGTTGGCCAGAAGAACCGCGACTAAAGGTCCTCCGCCCTGACGCTCGCCTGCGGCCCACGTGGACGGGCCTTTAGTCGCGGTTCGTAAGGAACCGCGACTAAAGGGGGGGGGGGGCTTTAGTCGCGCTACTTTGGTCGCGGTTGCACCACCGCGACTAATGGCAGTTGCCAACCGCGACCAAAGCCCCTTTTTCCACCAGTGCTTCTGTACGCTATTGAGTTTTTATAATTTAACTGCCCACTCGAATGTTGACCTTGTTTCCACAAAACTAGTATCTGGGTTAGTTTTTTTGCTGGGTGCCCCGTGCTTATGATCGTGGTGAAGTTCAGCATAGTTCGAAGGTTCAATACAGAATACAAAGATTGTATAGATGATATAACGAAGCATAGGCTAGCTCATGCAAGCTAGCTTGAAAGCCGAATATCTTTCTTGGAGAAACTCAAGTTACGTAATTCTTTTTCTTACAAGGAAGTTACATAGTCACTTTTATATATACTTATTGGCACGTCTAATAAACTCTGAAGAATAGTAAGCTGCTGTGTCGATTCTATATGGTGTTTCTCATTACATGCTCCATCTAGCAAATATTATGTTTATTATACATGATTACGTGTTTTCATTTATTTTGATGTGAATTTTGCACAATTAGCACTTTATTAGTTTTTATCAGGTTTCCATGTATTTTGTTTGTGTAGGTCCTTTGAATATTTATCAACAAAATACGAAGAAAGAGACGGAAAAAAGGTTTTGAAGAGCGAAAAGTGATGTGGGTATTATCCTTTGGGTAACCAATATTAGGCTACCTCCACCGGCCTAACCAGAGATCCATGAAGATTGCCGAATATCCAAAGTAGGCCTACGCGTCGATGTCAAAGAAGTGGACTCATCCGAAGGAAGGAACTTGATGAACAAGAAAAGAAGACGGCGAAACAAGGAAATTTTAGACTATGACTCTTTGTATCTTTGTCGAATCCGGACAGATCTCTGAAGACCTAGCCTGCTATATAAAGGCCAGGAGAGGATCTGCCGGAACACAACTTACACGTATATAACCACCGCAAGACATAGCCTAGAGCTTAGAACCCTGGCCTCTCGAAAAACCACTGTAGTCCTTCGGCTACCCCATTGT
This sequence comes from Lolium rigidum, assembly GCF_022539505.1. Lineage (NCBI taxonomy): Eukaryota > Viridiplantae > Streptophyta > Magnoliopsida > Poales > Poaceae > Lolium > Lolium rigidum. The sequence continues at coordinate 338,921,784 of NC_061514.1, forward strand.
AACCTGATATACTTTCGATAATCAAGATCGTGGTTTTACCTCATCGAGGGCCCCAAACCTGGGTAAATCTCTCGGTTCGTTTGTTCGATCACCGATGTCATGTGCTAGCCTGCATGATTCTGTCAACCTTAAGCCACTCATGGTGGGCATTGCTGGGGAGCACCCCCGACAATTGGCGCCGTCTGTGGGAAATCTGCTGGTACAAGGAACTTCATCGGCAGTTTCGATCTCGCCGATCACCTCCGGGTCGGCATCGCCGAAATCATCGTCGGATCCTTCATCACCAATCTTGGGGAACTCGATTCATTACGGGTCCTTCGATTTTACTCCGCACATTGATTCATCGCGTTCGACCTTCTCGGGCTTGCGCGATGGATTGGAGATGGCATTCGGGAGCGTGCACTACTGCGTCAACACCGAAGGCATCCTTCGGCTGCCCGACCCGATCGACCCAAGGACTTCTAGGATTATGGCGTCATCAACTGCCGCACCAATTACTTCATCGCCAATTGCAGCCGCTCTATCGGCTGCGATAACGGAACCATCTCCAACGTCTTCACCGTCAGCATCGCCGACCTGCTCCATGTCATCCATGTAAGCTGGATCTGACGATTCCGGATCATCGGATCTAACCTCTTACTACTGCACCAACTGCCACACCAGACACGGGCTGGGATCAGAGGATACACCTTTTTTCTGCAGCACCCGGTATTCTTCGGATGGTGAAAGTATCGACAACGTCCCCAGGGTAGTCACCTGGGAGGCAGCTCGCCACCAAATTTATGCTACCATGAACCCCATCACAGTAGAGGAAATCTCAGAAGCCGAGCATACCCCGAACAAAAATCGCAATAGACGTTGCAACATCGAAACCAGTGCCAGCATTGACGATAGTGCTTACACCATCACCAGCGAAGAGTGGGAGATTGCTTGCAATGCCATAACTAATCGTACTCCAATTCCCACTGGAGCTTCGGCAGGAACCCTCAACTCGTATCATGTGATTCTGGAGGAAAACCGTGATCGGTATCTAAAGAGCAGAAGGACCTCGACCGACGCCGGCAGGCAGCCGATCAGTGAAGCGAATGGCGAAGGGGGCAACCCTCACATGGAAGTGCGTCTCGGAGCAACCAAGGCAGGTTTCGACCACGGATTCCTCGCCTTTCGAAAGATGATGCGAGGGAGATAACTTCAAACCTTTCCAATTCTTTCATGACCATGGATAGTGCGGGCATGATCAGGCCAAAGACTGTCGAAGGGGTAACCGTAATCCTCGCGGCTTATTTGATCAACCACCCATCGACACCCAACGATCCGATGGCACAAGCTCACCGAGGCGCCCTTGAAAGCCTCGCGATACTCGGAGATAAGCTCGCCCCTAGGATGGATTAGAGTATGCATCAGGGCAGCGGATCCAAACATCACCAGAAAGATGCCCGCGACGACATCACACAGAGCAAAATTGACAAGGCTCGCCGCCGACGTGCCGCGAGAGAAGGCTACGATAGCGAGAGGACTCCGAAGAAACCTAGGAATACGATGGTGAGCTACGAGGTGCCTGATGCGTGCAGTCGACACATCCATTGGGAACCCCAAGAGGAAGGTGTGATGCGTACAGTAGCAAGTTTTCCCTCAGAAAGAAACCAAGGTTTATCGAACCAGGAGGAGCCAAGAAGCACGTTGAAGGTTGTTGGTGGCGGAGTGTAGTGCGGCGCAACACCGGCGCCAACGTGGAACCTGCACAACACAATCACAGAACTTTGCCCCAACGTAACAGCGAGGTTGTCAATCTCACCGGCTTGTTGTAAACAAAGGATTAGATGTATTGTGTGGATGATGATGGTTGTTTGCAAAGAACAGTAAAGAACAATTGCAGCAGATTGTATTTCAGATGTAAAGAATAGGACCGGGTTCCACAGTTCACTAGCGGTGTCTCTCCCATAAGATAGCAGATGTTGGGTGAACAAATTACAGTTGGGCAATTGACAAATAAAGAAGGCATAACAATGCACATACATATATCATGATGAGTACTATGAGATTTAATCGGGGCATTACGACAAAGTACATAGACCGCTATCCGAGCATGCATCTATGCCTAAAAAGTCCACCTTCAGAGTTATCATCCGAACCCCTTCCAGTATTAAGTTGTAAACAACAGACAATTGCATTAAGTATGGTGCGTAATGTAATCAACACAAATATCCTTAGACAAAGCATCGATGTTTTATCCCTAGTGGCAACAAGACATCCACAATCTTAGAACTTTCCGTCACTCGTCCCGCATTTAATGGAGGCATGAACCCACTATCGAGCATAAATACTCCCTCTTGGAGTCGCAAGTATCAACTTGGCCGAGCCTCTACTAGCAACGGAGAGCATGCAAGAACATAAATAACATATATGATAGATTGATAATCAACTTGACATAGTATTCAATATTCATCGGATCCCAACAAACACAACATGAAGGATTACAAATAGATGATCTTGATCATGATAGGCAGCTCACAAGATCTAACATGATAGCACAATGAGGAGAAGACAACCATCTAGCTACTGCTATGGACCCATAGTCCAGGGGTGAACTACTCACACATCGATCCGGAGGCGATCATGGCGATGAAGAGACCTCCGGGAGATGATTCCCTCTCCGGCAGGGTGCCGGAGGCGATCTCCCCGAATCCCCGAGATGGGATTGGCGGCGGCGGCGTCTCCGGGAAGGTTTTCCGTATCGTGGCTCTCGGTACTGGGGGTTTCGCGACGGAGGCTTTAAGTAGGCGGAAGGGCGGAGTCGGGAGAGTCACGGGGGCCCCACACGCTAGGGCCGCGTGGGCCCCCTCTAGGCCGCGCCGCCCTAGTGTGGTGACGCCCCGTGGCCCCACTTCATCTCCCCTCCGGTCTTCTGGAAGCTTCGTGGAAAAATAGGCCCCTGGGCGTTGATTTCGTCCAATTCCGAGAATATTTCCTTACTAGGATTTCTGAAACCAAAAACAGCAGAAAACAGCAACTGGCTCTTCGGCATCTCGTCAATAGGTTAGTGCCGGAAAATGCATACTAATGACATATAATGTGTATAAAACATGTGAGTATCATCAATAAAGTAGCATGAAACATAATAAATTATAGATACGTTTGGGACGTATCAAGCATCCCCAAGCTTAGTTTCTACTCGCCCCCGAGTAGGTAAACGATAACAAAGATAATTTCTGAAGTGACATGCTATCATAATCTTGATCATACTATTGTAAAGCATATGAGATGAATGCAGCGATTCGAAGCAATGATGAAGATAATGAGTAAACTAGTGAATCATATAGCAAAGACTTTTCAAGAATAATACTTTCAAGACAAGCATCAATAAGACTTGCATAAGAGTTACTCATAAAGCAATAAATTCGAAGTAAAGGCATTGAAGCAACACAAAGGAAGATATAAGTTTCAGCGGTTGCTTTCAACTTCAACATATATATCTCATGGATAATTATCAACACAAAGTAATATAACAAGTGCAATAAGTAAACATGTAAGAATCAATGCACACAGTTGACACAAGTGTTTGCTTCTAAGATAGAAAGAATAGGCAAACTGACTCAACAATAAAGTAGAAGATAGGCCCTTCGCAGAGGGAAGCATTGATTACTATATTTGTGCTAGAGCTTTTCATTTTGAAAACAAGAAACAGTTTTGTCAACGGTAGTAATAAAGCATATGAGTTATGTATAAGACATCTTATAAGTTGCAAGCCTCATGCATAGTATACTAATAGTGCTCGCACCTTGTCCTAATTAGCTTGGGTTAACACGGATTATCATTTCATAGCATATGTTTCAACCAAGTGTCACAAAGGGGTACCTCTATGCCGCCTGTACAAAGGTCTAAGGAGAAAGCTCGCATTGGATTTCTCGCTTTTGATTATTCTCAACTTAGACATCCATACCGGGACAACATAGACAACGAGATAATGGACTCCTCTTTAATGCATAAGCATTCAACAACGAGTTAATATTCTCATAAGAGATTGAGGATTAGCTGTCCACACTGAAACTTCCACCATGAATCATGGCTTTAGTTAGCGGCCCAATGTTCTTCTCTAACAGTATGCATACTCAAACCATTTGATTGTAAAAACCGCCCTTACTTCAGACAAGACGAACATGCATAGCAACTCACATGATATTCAACAAAGGTAAAAGTTGATGGCGTCCCCAGAAAACATGGTTACCGCGCAACAAGCAACTTACTAAGAAATAAGACACATAAGTACATATTCTTCACCACGATAGTTTTTAAGCTATTTGTCCCATGAGCTATATATTGTAAAGGTAAAGAATGGAAATTTTAAAGGTAGCACTCAAGTAGTTTACTTTGGAATGGCGGAGAAATACCATGTGGTAGGTAGGTGTCAACACCCGGATTTTTAAGTCCAGATGCCCCATTATATTATACATCGCAATCCCAGGAAGATTGTTTTTGCGAGACATAATAGTAAGTAGTTCAGAGTCATCATTTATTACAACACCTACTTGTCTTACAACAACGGATCACATGATCCAATATTACACAAATAGATTGTTCAACATCACACATAAGTAGCGGAAGCGTAGTAGTAGTGGACTATCTATTCCACAGGCAACGCTTGACGTTAGAAGACGATCCTAGTTATCGTAGACGTCCTGTTGTCCGTCATCCTGATACTGTTGCTCCTCTTCAAAGTCTGGCATTTGAATAGCCAGGGCAAAGCCATGAGTACTTTAAAGTACTCGCAAACTAATACTAAGGTAAATACATATCTAGTGTAGTAAGGGGTGCTAAGCTCTAGGTTTATTTGCATAAAGCCAAGTTTTAGTTCATCAAACATTTAGTAAAGACTCATCATTTGATAGACTAACTCAAGTGGGAACATTAGTGTCATTCCCACAAATCATTTGTGATCCAAGTAAAACCACCTTTCAATTCATCATTCCTTTTTAAGATCAAAATTTCTGATAACGGAAATAGTATGGCCTTTCCAATCGTCCATAACCGCGGACACGGCTATTCGAATAGGTTTAACACTCTGCAGAGGTTGTACTCTTGTGCCACAACTTTTGATTACATCCGTCGAGGATAACCCCGAATCATCGTAACTCAGTACGCGGATCATCAACCTTAACCTTTCACTTATATATGCTAGTATAGGCACCTCTGCCCATGAGCTTGGCCTCCCGGTGAAAACCAACTGTTAACCCGGGAACTGCGCAGGGCTTGGGTCGTACATTCACCTCATATCCACATCATTTCCCATATACGGAGGCAGCCTCGGCGTACCCCCTATGATGCTTGTTTAGAGGGAACCCATACTAAAATACACAAGCTTCTAGTTAAGCCCTACCCATAATCAGGTATTGTGGGGGTACTTGTATAATTGGAAGGGTATCGCATTCAAACCCATATCAGTTTTATATCAAAAATCACCATCTTCTCTTGGTCACATTCACCTTCAAAAATCATTCAATGGAATAACTCATCATTCCAAGGTTTCAAATTCATTTCAAAGTCACATGTTCCCATCTAGAGTAGTCAAATTTTATTTGATTAGCACTAGCAACTATTTCATGAGGGGTGCTATCTAGCTTTGAATGTTTCTAAGCTAACCTTTAATCTTGTTCTACTCTATACCAAGTGAATCATAAATCAAAAGTACTTTGAAGTAAATAAGGAAAAATAATTGCAAGGTAAAAACATGTGATAGGTAATACATAAAAGATTAAAGGGGTGATGGTGCCTTGCTCTTGTAGAGCTTTGCATCATGGTGGTTAGCAAGAGTATTAGCTTGCCTTGGTGGGGATAGGAGTCAAAGTTTTCCTCCTCCTCTTGAGAGTAGCTTCCCTCCTCCAAGTATTCCTCGTTACTAGCGTCTATATACGAATACGAGTACACAATCACCACACAAATACTTGCATGCTAGACTAAAACACACAAGAGGGTTCACACACTTAATTCTAACATCACATCCATCATGGCATGGTGAATTACTTGGTTTGTTCTTATTTAAGAGACAAATAATTTCCTCTCATTATAAGTATTTATTTGAATTTCTATTTAAGTCTTGGGAGAGAATAACTTCCTCTCATTAAATCCTATAAATATTTAATCTCCACAAATAATAATAAGGTATGAAATATAAGTTGACCAAGGTCAACATTTCATATCTATTATGAGGGAGTAATAATTTAAATGAGGTGCTACACCTCATACAATTTAAAACTAAAACTTAAATGGTTTAAAATCTCCAAGTATTACAATCAGAGGTTTATTAGCCTAAGGTCATTTCCTCTGGTTGTATTACTTAGGATCAAGATTTAAATGAGAGAGTAACTCTCATACTATTTATAAGATTTGAATTCCACAATTTAAATGCACTAGAAATGGCTACTTAACCATTATTTTGATCCAGTACATGATCATGCAAACAACTTGGCTATATTATTGCATAAACAATTAAAGAACATCAATTGTGATTTGTGAGAGTTGGAATCAACTCAAAATCACTTTTGGTTGAATTTTAAATTAAGTTTCAATTTGCAAAAGTCCATGTCTTGTTATTTTTAGCATTTTAATTCTACTACGAATTTGGAGATGAGACCAGCGGCATTTGTTAGATAATTTTATTAACTTTCCAACGGTATAAAGTTTGCTAGATTTGGATTGGTAGATTTCAAACTATTCAAAATTTACTACAGCATCTGCAGGGCATTTGAATAATTATTAAACCTAAATTTGAATCTGTGGGCTAGGCGGGAAATGATAACGGGCCGAAACGGTTTTAAATAACACTGCGCAGCCCAACAAGCGACGGGTGCACTTGGGCCGCCCTGACGAGGTGGGGACCACCCGTCAGTGCCTATTAAAATGGCGAAACGGTACGCGTGATGTGCACCGTAGGATTAGAAAAGGATCTAGCGGCCAGGGATCGTCGTCGTCGCCGACGGGATCCCGACATGCTGGCGGCGTGACCAGGGGGTCGGAGGACCTACCGGCGTTCCCGCGGGGTTCTGGTGAGTGCGAGGAGGCGTTGTCGACGGCGAGGAAGCGTCTGGTAGCAGTGGCGAGGCTTGGGGCGGCGTGGATCAACGGCGTCGATGTCCTGGCTCCGGCGGCTCCGATCTTGCAATTGAGGCGCCTCCGGCAGTAATTGGACGAGCTATGGTGGTGAAGAGGATCAGTGATGAGAGGGGAGTTGAGTGGTGTGAGGAGAGCGTGCTGGGAGTGGCTCTATTTATAGGGTCGAGGGGTGCCTCCGGCGATCGAAGGGGCAAGTGAAGGACGGCACTCGATGGGCGGTGGCATGGTGACGCTGAATCATCTTTCGGCGCTGCCAGAGCTGGACGGAATCGTTCAGAAGTGTGATTCGAGTGCCACAGTACGGCGGAGCTTTTCCGGCGAGGACAATGGCGACAAGGCTCCTGTGCACGCTTGAGAACGTCTAGCGGCTAGATGGCGTGGAGGCAATGCTTGACGCAGGCGTAGTCTTTGCAGGGGTGGAGTAGGGCGCTCGATCGCATGGCGTCCTGGCGCGTCCAGAGCGCGGTCACCGCGTGCACGGGCATGTGCTGGCAAGATTTGGACGCGCGCGTTCTGGCCAATACCGTGCGTTGGCGAGCTCAGGCTGGGTACTGGCATGATCCTTGTGATGAGTAGATGCTCTGGGACAAGGTTTTGGGGAGAGGGGAGGGCCAGAAAAGAATTGGCCAAAGATGGCCGGGTGTGCACGGCATGGAGCTTTTGCTGCTCTCTTCTCACTTTAATCGGCCAAAGCAAGTACTGGTGTTGATGCAGGGATCATAGGGGAGCACTTATCACCTCAGTAGAAAAGGGGTTTAGGCCAAGAACCAATGGGTAATAGAGGGTAACACATTTCTGAGAATATGCCTGCCAGGTGTTCGATCTTATGGCCGCATGAACATTTTGGTAGAATTTTGGATTTCTTTTTGGTGAATCTCAAACATATAAATTAAGTGTTAGAATGGTGGTGGTGCTATTCATTTTGAAGAAGATTTGCAAAATTTCAAATGTGAGATGATCTTGCTTTCACTCTCGGGTTCCATCTTGGCACATCATTTCTGGTCAACCTAGTCAACTCTAGCCCTGGTGGTCAACACCAACATTGTTCACCATCACTTGGTCTTGGATGAGGTTGCCATAGTTGACCAAGTCTGGTTTAGGAATAAAAAGATAAGGAGGGACAAAGTGGTGAAGAAAATAAAAAGATGACATATGACCATTATCATATGTGTGTAAGTTTTGAGATTTGCCTTGGTTTGATTCTTGTTTCTTTGATGAAATTGTGTTTGGTTATCATATCTAAGCATTCTACAAGCAAGAGATCAAGTAATGGTGTCCTATGGTGAAGATTTGCAATTTGGCCTAAGTTGTATGTGAGTGAGAAATGGGTTTTTCTCATTTTCTTCTATTCTTCTCAATTTAGGGTTAGGTGATCTTAGTTTAGGGTTTAATAGCAATTGATCATCATACTAACACTCATCATGGCAATTGCACAAAAGAAATTCACTCATATGCATGAAACTATATGTGACACTATATGCATATAAAAAGTTTTTGTTTGTTGCAAAATTTGAGTAATTGAAACCCCTCTCTTGATTTTATTATTATTGAAACTTGGGATGTTACAAACCCTTCCCCCTTACAAAAGATCTCATCCCGAGATCTTAAAGAAAACTAGGTACTAAAGAGATCTGGGTACTCAGTCTTCATGAAGTCTTCCCTCTCCCAGGTGGCTTCTTCTTCGGTGAAATTACTCCATTGGATCTTCAGAAACTTGATACTTCTGGTGCGAGTGGTTCTGAAAGCTTCTTCCAAGATGCGAATAGGTACTTCGTGATAGGTCAAATCTGAGTTGATATCCACAGCTCGGTGATCGATGTTCTTGAAAACCTCGGTCTTCTCAGGTACCTCTAAGCACTTCCGGAGTAACGATATGTGAAACACATTGTGTACCGCTGACATTTCTTCCGGTAACTCCAGTTGATAGGACACTTCTCCTCGGCGACTCAGGACTTTGAAAGGTCCGACATATCGGGGTGCAAGCTTTCCTCTAAGCTGGAATCTCTGCATTCCTTTAAGGGGGGACACTTTGAGATATACGAAATCTCCGATCTCGAAGGTCATCTCTCGGCATCTCTTGTCGGCGTAGCTCTTCTGTCTTGATTGAGTGGTCTTGAGGTACTCGCGGATCTTGTGAACCTTCTCTTCAGCTTCGCGGAGAATATCTGGTCCAAGGACTTGACTCTCTCCGACTTCCGACCAGTTCAGAGGGGTACGGCACTTCCTTCCGTATAGAGCTTCAAAGGGGGCCATTTGCAAACTGGCTTGATAGCTGTTGTTGTACGAGAACTCTGCGTACGGTAGGCAGTCTTCCCACTTAGATCCATACTCTAACACACATGCTCTCAACATATCTTCCAGTATCTGGTTGACTCGTTCAGTCTGTCCATCCGTCTGCGGGTGATAGGCTGTGCTGAAATTCAGCCGGGTTCCGAGTCCTTCATGTACTTTCTGCCAGAATCTGGAGGTGAATTGGGATCCTCTATCGGATACTATTGACTTCGGTGTTCCGTGCAGGCTGACTATCCGTGAGATATATAACTCTGCAAGTCTTGGTCCTTGATAGGTGGTCTTGACTGGGATGAAGTGGGCGACTTTGGTCAATCTGTCGACCACTACCCAGATAGAATCATTTCCTTTACTAGATTTGGGTCGTCCGGTGATGAAGTCCATTCCGACAGAATCCCACTTCCATTCGGGAATCTGTAGGGGTTGCAACAGTCCTGCAGGTCGTTAATGTTCTGCCTTGACTCTTTGACAGATGTCACACTTGGCGATGTAGCTCCCTATTTCTCTCTTCATTTTGTGCCACCAGAATTGTTTCTACAAATCCTGGTACATCTTGGTACCTCCGGGGTGAATGGAGTAAAGGGTGTCATGGGCTTCTTTCATAATGACTTGCTTCAACTCTGAATCTGACAGCACACAAAGGCGTCCGTTGTACCATAGCACTCCTTCTTCATCAACTTGTCAACACCCGGATTTTTAAGTCCAGATGCCCCATTATATCATACATCGCAATCCCAGGAAGATTGTTTTTGCGAGACATAATAGTAAGTAGTTGATGCGTGTAGTTGACACGTCCGTTGGGAACCCCAAGAGGAAGGTGTGATGCGCACAGCGGCAAGTTTCCCTCAGTAAGAAACCAAGGTTTAATCGAACCAGTAGGAGTCAAGAAGCACGTTGAAGGTTGATGGCGGCGGGATGTAGTGCGGCGCAACACCGGAGATTCCGGCGCCAACGTGGAACCCGCACAACACAACCAAAGTACTTTGCCCCAACGAAACAGTGAGGTTGTCAATCTCACCGGCTTGCTGTAACAAAGGATTAACCGTATTGTGTGGAAGATGATTGTTTGCAGAGAAAACAAGTAAAACAAGTATTGCAGCAGATTTGTATTTCAAGTATTAAAAGAATGGACCGGGGTCCACAGTTCACTAGAGGTGTCTCTCCCATAAGATAAAAGCATGTTGGGTGAACAAATTACAGTCGGGCAATTGACAAATAGAGAGGGCATAACAATGCACATACATGGCATGATAAGTATAGTGAGATTTAATTGGGCATTACGACAAAGTACATAGACCGCCATCCAACCGCATCTATGCCTAAAAAGTCCACCTTCAGAGTTATCGTCCGAACCCCTTCCAGTATTAAGTTGCAAAGCAACAGCACAATTGCATTAAGTATGGTGCGTAATGTAATCAACAACTACATCCTCGGACATAGCGCCAATGTTTTATCCCTAGTGGCAACAAGACAACACAACCTTAGAACTTTCCGTCACTCTGTCCCGGTGTCAATGCGGGCATGAACCCACTATCGAGCATAAATACTCCCTCTTGGAGTTAAAAGAAAAAACTTGGCCAGAGCCTCTACTAGTAACGGAGAGCATGCAAGATCATAAACAACACATATGTAATAACTTGATAATTAACATAACATGGTATTCTCTATCCATCGGTTCCCGACAAACACAACATAGAGTATTACAGATAGATGATCTTGATCATGTTAGGCAGCTCACAAGATCCGACAATGAAGCACAATGAGGAGAAGACAACCATCTAGCTACTGCTATGGACCCATAGTCCAGGGGTGAACTACTCACTCATCACTCCGGAGGCGACCATGGCGGTGTAGAGTCCTCCGGGAGATGAATCCCCTCTCCGGGAGGGTGCCGGAGGAGATCTCCAGAATCCCCCGAGATGGGATCGGCGGCGGCGGCGTCTCAGTAAGGTTTTCCGTATCGTGGTTTTTCGCCTCAGGGGTTTCGCGACGGAGGCTTTAAGTAGGCGGAAGGGCGAGTCGGGGGCCTGACGAGGGGCCCACACCATAGGGCGGCACGGGCCCCTCCTTGGCCGCGCCGCCTTGTGGTGTCGCCACCTCGTGGCCCCACTTCGTATGCTCTTCGGTCTTCTGGAAGCTCCGTGGAAAAATAGGCCCCTGGGTCTTCGTTTCGTCCAATTCCGAGAATATTTCGTTACTAGGATTTCTGAAACCAAAAACAGCAGAAAACAGGAACCGGCACTTCGGCATCTTGTTAATAGGTTAGTTCCGGAAAATGCACGAATATGACATAAAGTGTGCATAAAACATGTAGGTATCATCAATAATATGGCATAGAACATAAGAAATTATCGATACGTCGGAGACGTATCAAGCATCCCCAAGCTTAGTTCTGCTCGTCCCGAGCAGGTAAAACGATAACAAAGATAATTTCTGAAGTGATATGCCATCATAACCTTGATCATACTATTTGTAAGCATATGTAGTGAATGCAGCGATCAAAACAATGGTAATGTCATGAGTAAACAAGTGAATCATAAGGCAAAGACTTTTTATGAATAGTACTTCAAGACAAGTATTAATAAGTCTTGCATAAGAGTTAACTCATAAAGCAATAAATCAAAGTAAAGGTATTGAAGCAACACAAAGGAAGATTAAGTTTCAGCGGTTGCTTTCAACTTGTAACATGTATATCTCATGGATAATTGTCAACATAGAGTAATATAACAAGTACAATATGCAAGTATGTAGGAATCAATGCACAGTTCACACAAGTGTTTGCTTCTTGAGGTGGAGAGAGATAGGTGAACTGACTCAACATAAAAGTAAAAGAATGGTCCTTCAAAGAGGAAAGCATCGATTGCTATATTTGTGCTAGAGCTTTTATTTTGAAAACATGAAACAATTTTGTCAACGGTAGTAATAAAGCATATGAGTTATGTACTTTATATCTTACAAGTTGCAAGCCTCATGCATAGTATACTAATAGTGCCCGCACCTTGTCCTAATTAGCTTGGACTACCGGATCTTTGCAATGCACATGTTTTAACCAAGTGTCACAATGGGGTACCTCCATGCCGCCTGTACAAAGGTCTAAGGAGAAAGCTCGCATTTTGGATTTCTCGCTTTTGATTATTCTCAACTTAGACATCCATACCGGGACAAAATGGACAACAGATAATGGACTCCTCTTTAATGCATAAGCATGTGGCAACAATTATTATTTCATATGAGATTGAGGATATGTGTCCAAAACTGAAACTTCCACCATGAATCATGGCTTTAGTTAGCGGCCCAAAGTTCTTCTCTAACAATATGCATGCTCCAACCATAAAGGTGGTAGATCTCTCTTACTTCGGACAAGACGGACATGCATAGCAACTCACATGATATTCAACAAAGAATAGTTGATGGCGTCCCCAGAAGCATGGTTATCGCACAACAAGCAACTTAATAAGAGATAAAGTGCATAAGTACATATTCAATACCACAATAGTTTTTAAGCTATTTCTCCCATGAGCTATATATTGCAAAGGTGAATGATGGAATTTTAAAGGTAGCACTCAAGCAATTTACTTTGGAATGGCGGATAAATACCATGTAGTAGGTAGGTATGGTGGACACAAATGGCATAGTGGTTGGCTCAAGTATTTTGGATGCATGAGAAGTATTCCCTCTCGATACAAGGATTAGGCTAGCAAGGTTATTTGAAACAAACACAAGGATGAACGGTACAGCAAAACTCACATAAAAGACATATGGTAAATATTATAAGACTCCATACCGTCTTCCTTGTTGTTCAAAACTCAATACTAGATATTATCTAGACTCTAGAGAAACCAAATATGCAAACCAAATTAGCAAGCTCTAATAATGGGTGCAAAGTATATGATGCAAGAGCTTAAACATGAGCACAACAATTGCCAAGTATCAAATTATCCAAGACATTTTAGAGTTACTACATGTAGTATTTTCCAATTCCAACCATATAACAATTTAACGAAGAAGAAACTTCGCCATGAATACTATGAGTAGAGCCTAAGGACATATTTGTCCATATGCTACAGCGGAGCGTGTCTCTCTCCCATAAAGTGAATGCTAGGATCCATTTTATTCAAACAAAACAAAAAAACAAAAACAAACCGACGCTCCAAGCAAAGTACATAAGATGTGACGGAATAAAAATATAGTTTCGGGGAGGAACCTGATAATGTTGTCGATGAAGAAGGGGATGCCTTGGGCATCCCCAAGCTTAGACGCTTGAGTCTTCTTAAAATATGCAGGGGTGAACCACCGGGGCATCCCCAAGCTTAGATCTTTCACTCTCCTTGATCATATTGCATCATACTCCTCTCTTGATCCTTGAAAACTTCCTCCACACCAAACTCGAAACAACTCATTAGAGGGTTAGTGCATAATAAAAATTCACATGTTCAGAGGTGACACAATCATTCTTAACACTTCTGGACATTGCATAAAGCTACTGGACATTAATGGATCAAAGAAATTCATCCAACATAGCAAAAGAGGCAATGCAAAATAAAAGGCAGAATCTGTCAAAACAGAACAGTCCGTAGAGATGGATTTTATTAGGCCACCAGACTTGCTCAAATGAAAATTCTCAAATTGAATGAAAGTTGCGTACATATCTGAGGATCATGCACGTAAATTGGCTTAATTTTCTGAGCTTCCTATAGGGAGGTAGACCCAGATTCGTGACAGCAAAGAAATCTGGAACTGCGCAGTAATCCAAATCTAGTACTTACTTTACTATCAAAGACTTTACTTGGCACAACAAAACTCAAAACTAAGATAAGGAGAGGTTTCTACAGTAGTAAACAACTTCCAAGACACAAATATAAAACAAAAATACTGTAGTAAAAACATGGGTTGTCTCCCATGAGCGCTTTTCTTTAACGCCTTTCGGCTAGGCGCGAAAGTGTAACTCAAGTAACATCGAGAGACGAAGCATCAACATCATAATTTGTTCTAATAATAGAATCATAAGGTAACTTCATTCTCTTTCTAGGGAAGTGTTCCATACCTTTCTTGAGAGGAAATTGATATTTAATATTACCTTCCTTCATATCAATAGTAGCACCAACGGTTCGAAGAAAAGGTCTTCCCAATATAATGGGGCAAGATGCATTGCATTCAATATCCAAGACAACAAAATCAACGGGGACAAGGTTATTGTTAACCATAATATGAATATTATCAACTTTCCCCAAAGGTTTCTTTTTAGCATTATCAGCGAGATTAACATCCAAATAACAATTTTTCAATGGTGGCAAGTCAAGCATATCATAGACTTTTTTAGGCATAACGGAAATACTTGCACCAAGATCACATAAAGCATTACAATCAAAATCTTTGACTCTCATTTTAATGATGGTCTCCCAACCATCCTCTAGCTTTCTAGTAATAGAAGTTTCAAGTTTTAGTTTTTCTTCTCTAGCTTTTATGAGAGCATTTGTAATATGTTTTGTGAAAGCCAAGTTTATAGCGCTAGCATTGGGACTTTTAGCAAGTTTTTGCAAGAACTTTATAACTTCAGAGATGTGGCAATCATCAAAATCTAAATCATTACAATCTAAAGCAATGGGATTATCATCCCCAAGGTTGGAAAAAATTTCAGCAGTTTTATCACAAGCAGTTTCAACAGTTTTAGCAGTTTCAGGTAATTTTGCGCGCTTTGCACTAGGAGTAGAAGCATTGCCACCACCAATTATTTTACCATTGATAGTAGGAGGTGCAGAAACATATGAATTATTAGCATTGCTAGTGGTGGTAATAGTCCAAACTTTAGCTACATTTTCCTTTTTAGCTAGTTTTTCATTTTCTTCTCTATCCCACCTAGCACGCAGTTCAGCCATTAATCTTATATTCTCATTAATTCTAACTTGGATGGCATTTTATGTAGTAACAATTTTATTTTCAATATCCCTATTAGGCATAACTTTCGATTTCAAAAGATCAACATCAGAGGCAAGACTATCAACTCTAGAAACAAGAATATCAATTTTATTGAGCTTTTCCTCAACAGATTTGTTAAAGGCAGTTTGTGTACTAATAAATTCTTTAAGCATAGCCTCAAGTCCAGGGGGCGTATTCCTATTATTGTTGTAAGAATTCCCATAAGAATTAGCATAACCGTTACCATTATTATAAGGATATGGCCTATAGTTATTACTAGAATTGTTCCGATAAGCATTGTTGTTGAAATTATTATTTTTAATAAAGTTTACATCAACATGTTCTTCTTGGGCAACCAATGAAGCTAATGGAACATTATTAGGATCAACATTAGTCCTATCATTCGCAAGCATAGACATAATAGCATCAACCTTATCATTCAAGGAAGAGGATTCTTCGACGGAATTTACCTTCTTACCTTGTGGAGCTCTTTCCGTGTGCCATTCAGAGTAATTAACCATCATATTATCAAGAAGCTTTGTTGCTTCACCAAGAGTGATGGACATAAAGGTACCTCCAGCAGCTGAATCCAATAAATTCCGCGAAGAAAAATTTAGTCCTGCATAGAAGGTTTGGATGATCATCCAAGTAGTCAGTCCATGGGTCGGGCAATTTTTAACCAAAGATTTCATTCTTTCCCAAGCTTGAGCAACATGTTCATTATCCAATTGTTTAAAATTCATTATGCTACTCCTCAAAGATATAATTTTAGCAGGGGGATAATATCTACCAATAAAAGCATCCTTGCATTTAGTCCAGGAATCAATACT
>NC_061514.1:338938025-338957773 GCF_022539505.1 Lolium rigidum
GCGACTTTGTGAGACGTTGTCTATCAGAACTTTTCTTGTAGTGAAAACATTCATCTTTACAGAAACTCTTCGGTAGTTTCAAGTGAAGAATAAAATTTACGGACACATCATCCGAACATTCGGATGCGAGAGTAACTTGTTACAGAAGAAAGTATCATTACTTAAGTGGAATCAATGCCTCTGAGCTAATCTCTAGCCTGGCAGCAATCGTAGAGGCATAATCCTTCACGAGGGGTATGCATTGGCTAACATCACTGTCATCTCTTGCAATGTCTTCTAAATATAACGAAGGATGTCACGACAGAACGAAAGCAAGTGCCGACTCGACTCCTGCAAGAAGCTGACTGCTAACAAGCTTGCATACCTTCTTAGCATTGCTAAACTTTGACATCAAAGTTAGCAGCGTTGGAGGAAGTGAATTCAAAGGGAACATTGTCTTCCATATAATTTTTAAGCCAGTATAGCATTTGTCAAAGAATCGGTGTATTTGGTGCATCCGATCATGAAACTTTGCAACAATCACATCCTTTCGCCTATCCGACCAGAAAACTTCTTCATATTGTAAAAGGTTGGCTAAAGCAGTTACATGATCGTGCACTCGTTTGTTTTCTTCAGATGGATTCAAAGCAATGATAGCCGCCATAGCAATGATGAAAGACAAGGACGCAAAGATCAGAAGCAAGAGGGAAAATCTTACAAAACTCTTGAAGGGAATTCAAGAAGTACTGAAATACTTACAATTCAAACTGTCAGTAGCTTTCTACAGCTCGTTCAGAGCGTATCTTCTGCGTCAACAGTCGTTTCGCCTTTCTTCTTAATGATAGCCGCCATAGCATGGATACTACGCATATCTCTTTCCATTTGTGTAATTCGGATCTTCATCTACTGAAGCCGATCACTTTCAGAATCATCAACCGAAGAGCTTCCAACAAAAGAAGGAACATGGACCACCTGCAAAAATTATATTATCGGGATTGCCAAAGTGTATATTCATTGTCGATAGATTTTACCACTCCCATCGGGAGCGCATAGCCGGAAATGAAAACAGAGCAATTGGAAATAAGAAGAACTGGCAGCATCACCAGCTCCGAATTCATTACAAATAAAAATCCCTAGAAAAGGCATCATCTGGAGCAAGTAGCAAATTACAAAGGAGAATAATTCGAGGAGCTTGGGTCTGTGCTGATGAGCTTGGGACAGGTCCCCTGGCAACTGGTTTATTTGACGATACTAACTCAAGAAGTTGTATCGCGCATTTACTTTGCTGGTGCCTTGAAGGGGCTAAGATTGATGGCCAGTCCATCCTAACCCTTCGACAGCTCCTTCGTCAACATCTCCATCTCATCTTTGAAGCCATGTCCCAGAAAAAGCTGGAAAGCAAGAAGGGCACCGTAGGTACGCGAGGTATGTTTGAATACCTCGATGGTTCCTTCGGTGTTGATGGAGAAAGTATCCACCAACTATTCCAGTGTCTTCTGCTGATCCGCTTTGGGGAGGATCATGGCGTGAAGTCTCAACATGACCGTCTTATTCTTCTGAAGAAGTACTTGGACGCAGTCGCTGGACTCAATCTCCAATGAAATAGCATCAGATGAAGAGTCGGTTGGGAGCTTGTTTGTCGAATCAGAAGATATGTCGGCAACTTCTGCAAAAA
Organism: Lolium rigidum; assembly: GCF_022539505.1. Classification (NCBI taxonomy): domain Eukaryota; kingdom Viridiplantae; phylum Streptophyta; class Magnoliopsida; order Poales; family Poaceae; genus Lolium; species Lolium rigidum. Next base: position 338,939,680 of record NC_061514.1, read on the forward strand.
GGAAGAGGCAGAAGTTAGAAGTTAATTAATTTAAACAAGAAGAATTAGAAGACAAAGAAGTCACATTACCAAGCAAGACCGTGATGGATTTCAGTAGTAGATCCTCCTTTTCCTTCTGTTGAGTTTGGGCTTCAACCTTCGTCTTCTCCTCCCCCATCTTCTTCTTCAGCTAGTCAAGTTCCTTCTTCAAAACGTCTACCTCTCGACGGGCGTTGGCACCTATTGTTATTGCCCGGTCAAGCTTGGAGGAACTTGATGCAGCGTCTTCTTGGAGCCGAGTGTTTGTATCTTGGAGAGAGGAGAATTGGGAGATAAAATCTTTCGAAATAGTTATAGCGGTCTGAATGTCCTGTAAAAGAATAGTCGAGATAAGCAATATTAAAATAAACATATGGAAAGAAACATTTCACAAAGCCCACATTCGATTACAAGTAGTCAAATGTAGACTTGGGGGCTAGAAGAGAGGATACCATCATCAAGAAAAATCAAATACTTACGGGTTTCTCGGAAGGAGCAGAGGAAGCAACCACTGCCGATGAAATCTCCTTCTCCTTTGGAAGGGAAGAAGGAGCCGAGGGAGCCGAAGGAGCATAAGGAGCTGAAGGAGCCGTTGGCGGGACGGAGGCTTCAGATGCTGTGGGAGTAGCCTTAGCCTTCTTCGAAGGAGGCTCTATAAATCCCTCATCACTGCAACATATGGGTTGGTAAGTTTAAAAGGAGAAACAAATCAACTTCGAGAGAAATTAAGAGAACTTACAAATCGAGGATCAAGTCATCCTCATCGGCGAAGCCGCTAGAAGATCTCTTCGGAAGCTAGACACTGGCCTTCTACGGAGCTGCACGAACAAAAGGAGCACGATCAACTTCATTGGCATGACTCAACTCAGCTGTATCGAACAATGTATCATCACAATTTCTATGAACAGCAGAGGAAGCTTTAGACTGGCAGGATCGATGTCCCTTTCTAGGAGGGCCTCATTGATTTTGATCATTCTTGTGCCAGATTCTACATTGGCGGTGGAGTCACCCTCTTCAAGGTTTTCTTCATCTTCCGAAAAATTAGAAAATACTCGACAGTTGAAGTGGTTTCTCGGAGTGAAAAATGATTCAGTATGGCAAGGTAAAGCATATAGAATAAAAGTGCAAGCGGACAATAAAAAAGGTTACCTCAATTGGCTGGTGATCTCGGTAGTAAGGATCATGGAGGGCCACCAGGGGAATTGAATCTGCTTGTCTAAAATGAGTCAGCCGTCTGACTTTTATCTAGCAGTTCCTTTTCATACAATTCTGCAACGTTAACTCAAGTTTCGTCCATAGGACCTGAATATAGCCACATATGGTGAGCCCTGGACATAACTGGTTGGATGCGACGCTTTAGCAACACAACAACATTTTCGGTGCCAATCATCGTCTGGCCATCAGATTCCTTTATCATAAGCAATTTCTCGAATAACTTGTCGGCTACTGACTTTTCTTTTGCTGTCAATATATTTCTCCAAGACTTCTTCAGTACAACCTCAAGGACATCCACAAACTTCGGCAGACATGTACCGCGACCAGCTACCGATGAATCTTTAAGATAGAACCACTTCAACCTCCATCCCTGGACAGATTCTCTCATTGGAAAGTTGAAATAGTCCACATCTTCTCGAACAACAAAGAAAACTCCACCGGTAACAAATGAACCATTGCTACTATTGTAACATTTTACAACAAAGATTTTCTTCCATAAACCCCAGTGGGGGTCAATGCCAAGAAAAGCCTCACAAAGGGTGATAAAGATCGAAGGTGGAGAATGGAATTTGGAATTAGTTGCCAGAGTTGGATCCCATACGAAATTAAAAGGCATCGGAGAAATTCATGATCAGGCAGAGACAATCCACGATACAAGAACGCAACAAACATTACAAAAAAGTCATCGGTAGGATTAGGACGTGAGGCTGAACCTGGGAGGATGACATTGCTCTCTTCGTCAGGGGTCAAGCCGAGGCTCGGTGCCTTATTCACGTCACGCTTCGACGTTGTCGAAGCAGGGCAGTCGCCGGGGGCGCCCTTGGTCGCCGCGGCGGAAGCCTCTGGCACGGCCTTCGTCGCCGCATCAGCGGCCTCCTTGGAGACAGTGCTGCTTGAACCAGCGCCGGTGGTGGCTGCGGAGTTCTTCTTCTTCACCATCTTGGGATGCTTGTGAGGTGGTAGATAATTGGAACGTGACGGTGGTGGCGGTGCAGGAGTTATGGAGGTATGAGAACAGAGGAAGAAGAAAGCGATGGAAGGGAGAATGAAGGAGGTGAAACTCTGCTTTTTCTTTTATATAAAGAGGGATTACAAAAGATTTGGCCCAAGAGATCCGCGGTTAGGTCACCACGTGTTATCAAGATTATCATACCAAAGGACAGTTCCCCCACTACGCGTAGAAATCGAGGAGGCGCCTCGGTCAAAGCGCAAGGATCGGTCATTTCCTAAGTGACTGCGCAGGTATAGGGTGGGCCCATCAGGTCAAATCATGTCAATCAAGCCGCTGCAGAGGCCACGCCAGTGGTGATATCATCAAAAGTATCTGCTACTCATTTTTGGACCCATATGCGAAAATTACTGTACGTAACAGTTTTTTTCGAATCCTTCCATGTGCTACCGTAATCCTTCTGTACGGTATTGAGTTCTTATATATATTTTAACTGCCCACTCGAATGTTGACCTTGTTTCCACAAAACTAGCATCTAGGTTAGTTGTTTTGCTGGGTGCTCCGTGTTTATTAATCGTGGTAAAGTTGAGCATATTTCGAAGGTTCAATACAGAATACAAAGATTGTATAGATGATATAACGAAGCATAGGCTAGCTCATGAAAGCTAGCTTGAAAAACGAATATGTTTCTTGAAGAAACTCAAGTTACGTAATTATTTCTCTTACAAGGAAGTTACATAGTGACTTTTATATATACTTATTGGCACGTCTAATAAACTCTGAAGAATAGTAAGCTGATGTGTCGATTCTATATGGTGTTTTAAGCATGTTCTTTCATTATAAAATCTCTCTCATTACATGCTCCATCTAGTAAATATTATGCTTATTATACATGATTACGTGTTTTCATTTATTTTTATGTGAATTTTGCACAATTAGTAGTTTTATTAGTTTTTATCAGGTTTCCATGTATTTTGTTTGTGTAGGTAATTTGAATATTTATCAACAAAGTACGAAGAAAAAAACGGGAAAAAAGTTTTGAAGAGCGAAAAGTGATATTTTCCAACGGTTTTGTAGCCCTCGACCATACAATCCCAACCAGTCAAATAACACCACAATCAAAGTTAGGTACGATAAAATGGGGCGGCCCTAGCTGGCGCTCGATCGCCAGGTTTAAGGAGAGCGATCGGTTTTCGACAGCCTAATTAAGGAAAGCCGTGTTAGCAACCCTAAATCCGTATTTGAAAATTTAAAATATTTTATCTCACAAACGACAACTCCTATTTAAGATCTGTTTTCACCAATAAATCCGTCTCGACGAGATCTTCAAAACTAGCACCCATGTTGATATGTTTCGAGAAACTTTTTTTCGGGCTAAAAGTTATCAATCCTCTCTATCTGAATAATCAACCCCTCCGTATTTGAGTGATCAACGGTGAATGTATAAAATTATCAACCTGGTGCAGACTATTGAGGAAAAGTTCTGCATGCATGCACAAATAGCCGAATCTGCTGATGTCAGCGGAATCTATTTCAAATTTGTAAATTCAAACTGTTTTAACTTTCAAACGATAACTCTAAATTAAGATTTGTTTTCACCAATAAATTCGTCTCGATGAGATCTTCAAAACTAGCACCCATGTTGATATGTTTCGAGAAACTTTTTTTCGGGCTAAAAGTTATCAACCCTCTCTATCTGAATAATCAACCCCTCCGTACTTGAGTGATCAACGGTGAATGTATAAAATTATCAACCTGGTGCAGGCTATTGAGAAAAAGTTCTACATGCACAACAAATAGACGAATCTGCTGATGTCAGCGGAATCTTTTTCCAAATTTGAAAATTCAAAATGTTTTAACTTTCAAACGACAACTCCAAATTAAAATTCGCTTTCACCAATAAATCCGTCACGACGAGATATTCAAAACTAGCACCCATGTTGATATGTTTCGAGAAACTTTTTTTCGGGCTAAAAGTTATCAATCCTCTCTGTTTGAATAATCAACCCTCGGTACTTGAGTGATCAACGGTAACATGTATAAAATTATCAACCCCAAAGTTAATTTTATTTGAAACAGTTTAGCGATTTTTTTTAGTTTATAAGCTATCAACCCGGTGTCCTGTTATTTATCAACAGTAAATATAAATAACTACCAACCCTAAAAATCTAATTTTATTTCGAATATTTTGGCGACTCTTTTTAGTTTACAAGTTATCAACCCGGTGGCCCGTTATTTATCAATGGTAATTATAAATAACTATCAACCCTATAAAGTATTCCATTTAGAATATTTTTTCAAACATTTTTTTTTACAAGCTATCAACCTGGTGCCTCGTTATTTATCAACGGTAAATATAAATAAATAATAACCTTAAAAAGTATTTCATTTAGAATATTTTAGCGACTCTCTTTTAGTTTACAAGCTATCAACCCGGTGACCCGCTATTTATCAATGGTAAAATATAAATAAAAATCAACCCTAAAAATTTAATTTAATTTAAAATATGTAGCGACTCTTTTTTTGTTTACAAGTTATCAACCCGGTGCCCCGTTATTTATCAACGGTAAATATAAATACCTAGCAACCCTAAAAAGTAAATTTCATTTAGAAATATTTTAGCAACTTTTGTTAGCTTACAACTTAAAACAGTACTTAATTTAAGTAGTAAGTGGTAGTTCATTTGAGTTGCAAGTGGATCTTCCCACCCGTTATTTTCCCCCTTAAATACCACTGGCCCGAAAAAGGGAATTGCAAAAGGACCCCATTAAATATGAATTACCGTACGAAAATAAAACCCAAAAGGGAATTGCAAAAAGAGAATTGAGAGTCTGCCTCGTGATAAAGAAAAAGAGTGAGATGCTATATGTATGCAACAACTTATGAAAAGAGTGCTGAAAAGTTGGCTCATTAAATGCAAATCCATGAGATGCTCTGTGCATGTGCATGCATGCAGTGTGAACGCTCTTGGCTGCATGCAACTTGCAAAGTAGTAATACAAGCTGTTAGTGTGAACACGTGTGAACGCAATTAAAAAACTACGTGATAAAAAGAGATTTGAATCGCGCTTTCGCGCGAGCGCTCGCTCGAGCGAGCGATTACCAGGGAGGGGATTTGGATAAAATGATGCCTATATATTAATAAAAAAGGTGGGAGTTTTAGGGTCATGTGGTACGGCCATCCACGACCGTACGGCTTGACTGTACCAAATAGGGAAATCGGCGTGATTGCCACAATTCAGTGCAAACAAGAAATACATTAGCAGCGAATTATCATATCAAATACAAAATGAATAGAGACGATACATGAATGGCAGTATTAGGACGCGGTACAAAATAAACCAAGGTACAGAGCCTTTGTTGGAAGTAAACAAGAAAAGAAAACCAGAAAACCGTATACTAGGAAAAGATTACTCTGCATATAGATGGGTTGATGATCAACGAGTGTAGGTAGGGCTTTAATAGGTCTTGTCGTTGACCTTCCCGCAGAATTCCCTGATCTCGCCCACGGTGCTGTTCTTCACCTCCCAGTTTCCCATCTTCACCATGGCTTTAGCGAATGCATCGTACCAGGGGTTTCGGCCAATTGGAAGAATATCCGACAAAAAGAAAGGGTCACGGGCAAATGAATCCACCATGGCCGTGGTCTCCGTCGACTCCAGCAGTACCGCATCGGAGGTGAAGAGCACATTGTGTTCCTTCACGTTCTTGTAGTACTGGTGGTCCAACGCGTAGGGGGTCTTGTAATCCTGCGGCACATTTACGCTGTTCGCAGTGCATGTCGTGTTCAGTTGGTCGGCGAGCGTGCGGTTCATGGCCGTGCTGGAGTTGTCAGGCAGCAAACGGTTGGAGAAGGAGTTGGCGAAGGAGCCGCAGGCCGAGCGGCCGATGGAGTGCGCACCAGAGAGCACGAGCATGTCCGTCTGGTCGAGCCCCTTTGCAGCGAACATGTCTGTGATCAGCTTGAGGTCGCCGAAGGGTGGGGGCAGGTTCAAGAAGGTGTCGTTGGCGCGTGATACTTTCCCATCGTAGCGGCCGGCCGGCACGTCGTAGTTTATTTTGCCGCCGCTCAGGCTGCAGCTGGCGTCGCGCCCGGCGAAGGCGACGATGTCGGCGCAGGAGACGACGCCCTTGCATTCCTCCTCAAGGGCAGCCTTTGCCTTCTCGATTATGTTGAACCCGCGCAGGCTCAGGTTCGGGATAGCCGTCATCTCCGTCTCTGGGCCGGCCAGCAGGACGGAGGCGTCGCAGCCCTGAAGAGAACCGCGCCGTCCACGCAACATTGTGAGCCAGCTACTCTAATTATCGTGCATGCACATAACTATATGAATACTAAACGAACTGACTACTGACTAAAATTTGTGGTACCTCGACAAAGCAATCATGGAAGAAGAGGCGGATGAGCCCGGCCTTTTCGCCCGGGGTGGCTTGCTCCACGAACCTTTTCACGATCTCCTCAGCCTGGGGGCATTTCTTGGCGGCGTAGTAGTCGACCTTGAGGTCAGGGCGAGGGTTCTTGGGAGGGGAAGCCGTTGGGAGCTTAAACGGCAGGTTGGGATTCGGTGCTGGAAAGCCGTAGCCGGCATAGATTGAGATTGAGAATTCGCAGGACACGGCACCGAGCAAAGACGCGAGCACGGCGAGAACGGCAAGCTTGGGCGCCATATGCCTACCTACTCGGGTCAGCTTGGTAGTGTTTGCTGGAGAGAAGATGAGATGAAGCCAACTTGCTGCTCTGCATGTGTATTTATAGTTCCGGCACATCAGAGATGGAAGATGACTTTTGCAGCGCCTGTGTGTCGGTTAGTTAGTCAAACGGCCAGCCGGGAACGTGGAGAGCACACACAAGTTGATGTGCGTGCATCAATCGCGGTGGGACTAGCTTGATTATATTGCTCCATTATGCATACTGCCACTACTTGCATATGATGGAACTACGATCTCAACTGGGATTCCATATCCCGCTAAAATCTCACTTGATAATTCATTCTACGTATTCTACTGTACTTTTTTTTGCCTCAAAATTTACACTACAAAATTCAAAATAAACTGTAAGTGCAACTTAAGTGAAATCCCACTTGATACCCTAGATCGAACACATCATATGATCGAACTTAGGACAGATCCCACTTAAATCCCATTTATAATTCGTTTTACATATTCTAAGTAATTTTTTTCGAGAACCCGCAGGAGATCTACGGGTTTTTATATTAAGCTTGCCAGAAAAAGGGTTTTGTACAAGAACACCGCATCCACCAAGACCTCCCTCGGGCTAGTCTATTGTTCTAAGATGCGTACTCCTACGAAGGACCCAAGAAATCCACTCGCTATCGATGATCTCTAGGAGGGAGTGGGCCAAGATGATATCACCACCGAAACCCTAGCGTTCCTCTGAAGCTAAATATACCGCATCGTTAGCAGAGCACATGAGCGGAAATCCTTGCGAAGCGGCGCGGGAGCCGATCAGCAGCCTCGGACCACCAGTCCGATCAGCAGCCAACTTGCTGCTCTCCATGTGTATTTATAGTTCCGGCACAGCAAACAACACCGTAACCGGGAGTAGAGGACCTTTGCAGCGTATGTGTAAGAGCATCTCTTGTCGCATCCCCAAACTGTCCTCCAAAGCGATTTGGAGCGCGCCGGACAAAAAACGTTCCGAGCCGCGTCTCTCAAAGTCGCTTTTTGTCCAGCGTGGTACGATACGGTGTCCGGCGCCCTGAGCCCATCCCCGCCCCACAGGGGACGCTCCGGGCACGCCGGACATAACGAAAAGCGAGGCGAGGCGTGGCGGGACCGACGCGCCAGCGCCTCGGAAGCCTAAAACCCCGTCGCCTACCTTTGGTCAAGCGAGGTTTTAATGGCGTCCCAGTTTTCTCAGACGACGTAGGGATGCGTCTCTTCGTACATGGCCGCGTGGCCGTCCGCGCCGGCGTTATTGCGTGCAGCCACCCGCTGCCGCTTCGTCTGCCCGCGGCCCTGCGGTTCATCCCAATCTCTCGCCGCTCCCAAATCTTCTCCTCGCCGCCCCCAGATCTTTTCCTCGCCGTTCAAAGCAATGTCGTCGTCCACCCGCAAGATCGCCGCGGCGAACGGCTTCGGCCGCGGCAGCCTCACCGTGAAGGAGGCGTGGGCGTTGTACCACGCGGGATATCCCGTCTCGCCGGACATGCGCCTGCCAAGCAGCGGCGGCTGGAAGATGCGCATAGGAGTCCAGACGCGGCCGACCCCGGGCACGGAGCGCTGGAAGGACGCCATCAGGGCCCGGCGGGCTGAACTCGACGCCGAGGATCGGGCTGATCCGACCTGGGCGGCCAAAAACGACGACGCCTGGTGGGGCACCTACTTCCAGGCGAAGTACGACATGGAGATGCGCAGCACCACCGGCCTCGTCGGCGGGCCGAACAGCTGGAACAGGGAAGGGCGCACGCTGTTCTGGGGCGCACCCTGTAGAACGTCGTCCACACCGGTGCTCCAAGGTTGGAGGCGCCGTCCTCCCGCAGCGCAATGGCAGCCGAGGACCGGCCCGATCGACGCCGTCCTCGTCGTACCGCTCCGCGCCCTACACCGTCCCCAATCGCGTGGTGAAGGAGGAGCCGGCGACGCCCATCAATTCGAGGCGCGGCGACAGCGGCAGCCGACGTCAGCAAGAGAGGTGCGGCGGCGCCCTCCTCATCCCGAAGCCGGAGGTGAAGGAGGAGCAGGACGACGAGGAAGCGGCGAAGGCGGCGCTGCTGGCGGAGTACTAGCGACAGCAGCGGCTCATCGCCAGCAGCGACGACCCCGAGGACTGCCCAGGGCTGCGAGCGGCGTACCTGGCGTCGCTGAACAACAAGGACGCCTACCTCGACACGGCGATCGCCATGTCCATCCGTGACACCGGTAAGCCGCTCGTGGACCTCACCGACGACGGCGAGGTAGGACCAAGCGGCCTGGTGAAGGACGAGCCCGACGAGCGCGTCAAGCGGGAAGTCATCACCGACGACATCTACAACTTCCACCAGTACTACGATGCCTCCGTCCGCCGCAAGTACTTCTAGATTAGGTTTAGTTTAAATTTAGTCGAATCTCATTCGAATATATGTAATATATGCCAAGTTTGGATAAATTTTATCGAATCTTGCTCAAGTTTAAAATTTCCGAAATTTTGTTTGGGGGACGCGAATGGGGAGCGACGACCCCCAAACGCGGCACGAACAAAACACGTCCCCCAAACGCTCAATCCGGTGCCGTTTGGGGGACGCGACTGGAGATGCTTTAATGTGTGTCGGTTAGAGCATCTCCAGTGCGTCTTCCAAAGCATCCCTCAATGGGATTTGGGACGCGTCGGACCAGAAATACGTTCCCAGGCGCGTGCCCCAAAGCATATCTTTATCCGGCGCGGCCTAATAAGGTGTCCGGTGCCCCGAGCCCGTCCACGCTACACAGGGGATGCTCCGGGCACGCCGGACACAACGAAAAGTGAGACGAGGCGGGACCGATGCGTCATCAGCACAGGAAAAGTTTGTCTCCCTCTCCCGCCAAATCGCACCTCTCCCGCCACATCGCAGCTCTCCCGCCGCGCATTTCTGCCCTCCCAACACATTTCACCACCTATCCCGCTGATTCATTACTCTCTCCCGCCATCGCTACGATGTCCCTCCCACCGCCGCTACCTCTCCCCATCCATGGTGCCGCCGACAGGCCCAAAAAAAGTGCCCAAGAACGCGGCCACCAAGCCGTCGGGCAATGGGACGAAAGGGGCGAAGGCGCCCGTCGCGAAGCCGCGGAAGGCGCCGGCTCCGAAGAAGAAGCTGGAAGGCTGGACGGACGATCAATGGCAACAAGACTGCCTGCGCCGCAAGCTTTCGATGGTGGAGCGGAGGAGACGGAGTGTGGCGCAGCAGGAGAACAAGATGGTGGCGGCGTGCGCGCAACAGCACTCGCTGGCCGCGTGTATCGCGGTCAACAACGCGAGCCCATGGACTGTGTCGGCGCCGGTGTACACTCCAGGAGTGTTGTCTCCGTCGACATCCGGGTTCTACAACGATGAGCCCTCCGCCACTTCCGGCTGCGTGATGCCAAACTTGTCGCCGCGGTAAGAGGATACGCTGCCACATGGTGGCTTCAACCCCAACACCATGTTCTACTCCCCGACGTACGAGCATGCGACCCATCGTGAGCCAGGCCACGGTGCGGACATCGTCCCGTTTACGGGCCGCAGTGGCCCGCTCGAATTCGCGAGCACCGTTGGTGAGGAGGTGGATGTGGAGGAGGAGTAGGAGGAGAGCTAGGAGGGGGTAGACGAAGAGGACGACGACGACGACGAAGAGGACGCGGCGGATGCAGATGATCTCGTGGAGGTTGGCGCGGACGGCGTGGGGAAGAAGAAGGCCTCGGGCACACGAGGCCCCAAGTGGACGGTTCTGGAGGATCTATGTCTCTGCGACTCGTGGGCGACGGTGAGCCATGACTCCATCATCGGCGCCAACCAAAAATACGGAAATTATTGGGCGACGATCAAGGTGGAGTTCGACGAGCGCAAGCTAGTCAACGTCGTGTACCGCAAAGTGACAATGAAGAGGATCCAAAAGGCAATGTCGACGCGCTAGGCCATCATCCAGGCGTCGGTGAACTCGTTCCATGGGTACCATCACGAGGTCGAGACCAGAGCCGACAGCGGTGTGAACATCAGTGACGTGGTACGCCTCTTTCTACGATAATCTTTGGCGCCTAGTTTGTTCGACGATCTAATTGCATTTCCTTTGGTTAGTTTGACAAGGCCATGGAGTTGTACCGGAAGTACTCGGAAGGGCATAGGTCTTTCGCACTGATCCATTGCTATAGCAAGCTCAAAATGAACGAGAAATGGCGGTTGACGCGCTAGATCGTTGTCAAAGGGGAAAGACGTCATTGATCTGGATGCTCCACTGGCAACATCGGCAGGGTGCCCTATCGGCAATAGGGCTTCCAAGGCCGCCTTGGACGACGCTGCGTCGACCGAGAACACGCTGGTGTCGTTCACGCAGTGCCTCGCCGAGGTCTCCTCGACCCTGCTCTTCCGCGACAAAAAGACCGACGAAAGATGGGCGGCGCTGCACAAGAGGCAAGAGGAGAAGATGGAGCTCAAGAAACGCAAGGACGACATGTCCCTGCTGAAGAAGGAATGCCCCCCCCCCCCGCGCCCAGACGCGGGCGGCGCACAACTTCGTTAAAGGCTAGATCCTCAACGACATCGAAACCAAAATGGTGGCCGAGGTAGCGGCTGCGGCAGCAACCCCAACCCCGGAGCAAAGAGCCGGTAGACGCGTCAGTGGCAGCATCTGCTAGTACACCTTCGTCGGCCTCTGACTCGGCGCAGCGGCATCGGCCTCTGCCTCGGTGTCGGTGATGGAGCATGCACACTGGGCAGATCCTTACGAGGTCGTCGTGATCGATGGGCCGACGTCGACTCAGGATGCGCCGTCGGCATCGCAGTCGCCCAACCCCTTCCCCTTCTTCTAATTTACGCTTGTCTGTAATATGACCGCGCGCCCAGTACTTTGACCGCGGCTACTCTGATCACGAAAACTTCAACATAAACTATCTCGTTTGAATGCAAACTATTTGAATTTCGGTTTGGGGGTGACGTTTGGGGACGCGGCTGAGGTGCGACGTCCCCCAAACATAACACAAACGAAACACGTCTTCCAAACGTTCGATCTAACGCTCTTTAGAGAACGCTTTAAGGGACGCGGCTAGAGATACTCTTAGTGAGTCAAACTGCCAGCCGGGAAGTGGAGAGCACGTACACAAGTTGATGAGCGTGCATCAATCGCGGTGGCACTAGCTTGATTATATTGCTCCATTATGCATACGTACTGCCACTACTTGCATATGATCGAACTGAGGTGTCAACTGGGATTCCATATCCCGCTAAAATCTCACTTGATAATTCATTCTACCTATTCTAGTGCAACTTTTTTGCCTCAAAATTTATACTACAAACTTCAAAATAAACTGTAAGTGCAACTTAGGTGAAACCCCACTTGATACCATAGATCGAAAACATCATATGATCCAACTTAGGACAGATCCCACTTAAATCCCATTTATAATTCGTTTTACATTCTAATGTAAATTTTTGCCTAAATATTTGTACTAAAATATTAAAATAAACTATAACTGGAATTTAGGTGGAATCCTACTATTAACCCTAGATGTATCAAAATGTGTGGTGTGTGCAATGCATGGCCACTTCTTTTATCATCATCTAGCCAGTTGGAGAATGATACAACTGCATGATCACATTCCCTCGCTAGTTAAGTAGAGAAATAATTAATCTAACTCAGCTATTGATTGTGGGCCTTTGTGAGTTGTTGACCGAGGGCATAATATATTACCGGTGCATGATATGCACTGCTTACATAGTTACACTGGTTGGCTCTTGGAGCCTCTAATTTCATTAGCAGGCCGGGTCTGCAACCTACAATTAATGTTGAACATACTACCCCTCCATCACATGAAAGATGTCTTAGACTACTCTGAATTTGAGGATATATTTTCGTTAACATGCTTGATAGGAAGTACTTTTTTTTCCTGTTTACTTGTGAAAAGTTGATGAAAATACAGCGAAGTGAAAGTGTTGTGGATAAAAATTCACGGAACAGTATCTGCATGAGAAATATACGTTTGTGTTCATTGTCACCGTCAAAGGTTGGAAATACTGTATGCATCGCTGAATTTGAGTCGTACATGTGCAATGAGGCGGACAGCCGGAGACCCATTTACTTTTACTTATATGCAGACATCACTCGAAGTGCAGGGAACGATATACAGCTAGCCCACGGAGAAACTCGCAACCAATACATGTGCAGCTAATTGACTACTGGTGCATGCATGTGGAACTAACCACCGGTTGTTACATTAGGATACACTCGTGATCAACCCATACTAGTAGAAAAAAAGGTTATCGTTCGGAGCTTATCTCGATTCACTAGTAGCCCTTCTAAAGGGCCTTTAGTACCGGTTATGGAACCGGTACTAATTATCCGGTACTAAAAGCCTCCCACCATTAGTACCGGTTCCTTACGAATCGGTACTAAAGGTTCCTCCACGTGGGCACGGAGGAACCCGTAGGGCTGGAGACTTTTGGTACCGGTTCGTACACGAACCGGTATTAAAGCCTGTTTTGTTTAATTTTTTTTTCCATTTTTTCTAATTATTTTTCACACCCTTTTTTTCACGGCCTTTTATTTTTTATTTTTTTCAGAATTACTAGTATTTCCGTTAGTCTCTAACTACACTTAATCTCTAGTCAAATTACTTACCCGTAGTCAAACTTCCCGGTCGGTCACCCATCCTCACACTACTCCCGCACTAGCACGCTTAACTTCCAAGTTCCATCCCGTTCCACTTCCAAGTGCTTCGCGCGCATGTATGTGATAGTAGTATCATATCAATCCTATTAACATGTTGCTCGATGTCATCGTTTGAATTCCAAATAATTCTTTTAATAAACAAAAGTAATGATGTAATAATAATGTTGAATAAATAAATAAAATTAACTTTTTTAATTTTTATTATTTTTAATTATTTTTAAAAAATTTAATATTTTTTGCAAAACCTAAAACTTGAAAAATTGAAAATCTTATAATTTGATAAAAGTAATAGTAATATGTTAGGACTCAAAAAATCTTATAATTAATATTTTAATTTAAAAAAAATAAAAATATATAAATTTCTAAATTTCTGGAAAAAAAACTAAAATCTTCCTGCTTTCATATTTTCATTTGGAATTTTGAGAATCTAAAAATTGGCTAACCGGGTAAACCATTTTTCCCAGGATTTTTTTGATATATTATACGTTTTTTTTCGACGTCGTATGGAAAAGTTATTGCGGTTTTACCATTTTTTTCGACGTCGTATGAAAAAGTGAAAATTCAAATTTGTTAATTTTCCCTAATAGTAGGTTGCATAACATACAAGAATCTGAAAACATTTATTTTTTGAATTTTCTATCATTTTCTTTTCTATTTTACAGTGTCAAAAAAGGCGATCCACGGGGGGGGGGGGTGGAGCTGCGTGGGGAGGAAAACCTTAGTACGGTTCGTGTCACGAGCCGTACTAAGGTCTACCTTTAGTATCGGTTCGTGTCACGAACCGGTACTAAAGGTCTACCCTTTAGTATCGGTTCGTGTCACGAACCGGTACTAAAGGTTTTTAGCTGACGCGAACCCTTTAGTACCGGTTCGTGTCACGAACCGGTATTAAAGGTCCTTACGAACCGGTACCAAAGGTCTGGGCAGTTCAACCGGTACTAATGCACCCTTTAGTACCGGTTCGTAAGGGAACCGGTATTTATGGCTTAGATGGATGCCCATTTTTCTACTAGTGATTGTGTTTGGCCCGGGACTAACGTGAGCATTAGTTTCGGTTCCAATAGCTAGGAGACCACACGGGTACGACCAATTTCAGTCCCGGGTCAAATGGGTTTAGTCTCGGTTGGAGATACCACCTGGGCTACCAACCGAGACTAAAGTCCCCTCCTATATAATCATCATCCCGGCCTTTTTCTCCCTTGCTCCTCTCTGTTTCTTCCCCGACGAGCTCGAGTTCATGCCCATTTTTCCCACGATTTGTCAAGATTTGACGGTGCCCCATTTATCCTAGGGTTATAAAAGGTTAGCAACTTCATCATTTCATCTGCGATTGCTAGTTTAGCTCATTTAATGCTCCAGAAGCAGAGAGATTTGTGGATTTTAGTGTATGTGGGAGTTTATTTGATTTATATGCAATTTGAGCTCAAATAAACTTATGAGTTTGCATATTTGTAGATGTGATTTACTTAGTAATTGATCAAAATGATTGTGGAGTAGAAAGTTTTTAAATCAGTGCAAAGTTTTTTATTTTTGCAATAATAATATTTATAGCCATATAGTTGTTTTGTTTTCATTCGATGTGTGTTGTAAGTATGAGGCATGTTCTTGATTGTTGCAATGGCCGATGATTATTGGCACCATCTAGTGAGAAAGGATGTCATAAGCCTTCGGATGGAGGTAATATGTGGTGTTAAAATGCACGTGTAGTTCATAATTTAATTATGTATTTGATTCCTATTATTTTTAGCTAGTAGTATGTTGCAGAAGAAAGACACAAAGGTTCCCATGTTATTTAAAAGTTACAATCCCGTGATTGCATTTAGAGTGTTGGGTGTATTGGGACTAATTTTGGCATCGTGATTGTGTTTCTATTGTATCTCTAGCTAGCTACTCGACCGAGACATGTTAATTAATTTGGTAACTACTCTATTTTGGTTTAAATATGATGAACTTGTATTAATTTGGTCACTTATCTATTCATGATGTTGTGTAATGATTTTTGATATACTTAATTATATAATGCAAATGAACCGGTAATGGATTGACGATGACCGACGCTCTGTCGAGTTCACTAATCGCTTGTATTATTTTATCGCTTTGGCTGACGCAAATAAGGGGGGTGGTTTTATGTGTTGTCCATCTGGTGTCTATAAGAATACAAAGGATTACTCTTCCTTAAAAATCCTTCACACTGATCACCATAGTACAAATTGACAAATATGTAACTGTCGAACCCATGAGGAGCTGAAGGTAAACTATTTATTCTCCAAAGACCTATAATCCACTTGTATGACCTTCTATGCAGAGTTAGGATCTATAGTGTGTGTGTGTGTGAAGTGGTTTGATCTATGAAACTATGACTGCTGAAAATAAAATGCAAAGAAGTAAAACTAATGCAAGATAAGTAAAGTGATATGAAGTGTAGTAAGAGGAAGTAACTAAAGGGAGTAAGTGTCTTGGCAAATTGCTATTTCATTTATGTCTTTGTCACAATTAGTGAAGATTAGTATAGTCTTTTTAGTGTTTTTTTGTAGAGAGCAACCATAGATAGGTGTAACCAATCTTCTCTTTCTTAATAGATGACCCCATTTTCCTGACCTCACAGCGAGTCACCTAACCTTACTAACAAATTTCATCTCCCCGCGTTGTTCCCAGCCCCACTTCTGAACGAGAGATGCCAAACCCCGCAGGGTTGGCCCGCTTCCTAACCATGCACGTTCATTCTCCTCTGTTCCTCTTCCTCGGCTAACCGTTGTCGCCGCTATGATTTCTGGATACAAATGCTCCCAATGCGACGCAAGGCCTCCTCACCATTAATGCTCCTGAAACCGCCCGATGGAGGCATCATTCACCTCAAATCGACGATGCCCGTACCTCTCCCATTCCCACCGATTTTCTCAGGTTTAAGCAGCTCTAATACACCCATGTGCGCGCCTTCCCTTTCTCAACGCTTCCCCTCCCGTCCTCCCAATCCATGATGTGCCTCCAGCCCTCACAAATTGCCTCGCCATCACCTGTTCCTGCAAGGCCAAGATAATCTAGGGCCTCCGCCAATCAGTCCTAACTTATGATGCGTTGACTCCCACGTCAAAGAGGCATACACTGATCTACGGTATTCCTCCTTTGCCTAATCTTCATCATCCCAAGGAGTCAAGAAAATCTGCCCGGAAAATTGAGGTATTAATTATTGCTTTGCTTGATCTTTTAATCTCCAACCGATCACCTCTCGTGCAATTCTTGAGTTCTGTTTCGAGATATTAGGGAAACTAGACTAAGGATTGGATTCTCTATATCTGCGTTGTTGTTCAGTATAAAATATTGCACTGAACGTCTGAACTCCCATCATGCAATTGTTTACTTCGCTTTCCAGATTGCACAGAAATCAGACTAAGAATTGGCATAACTGAGAGAACTACGATGTCGAACAAATCTCTCCTGCACTAGCTACACAAATGGGGCATCCAACAATGCATTCAACGGACCACACATTCCAACCTTAAAAATCCACCAAGACCTCTTTATCTCAGGATTATTCATTTCCTCGGTCAGGTTCAGGAGATATGCTAGACTATATTGATGGAGTTTATTGCAAACATTTCTTCATGCATCACCAACACAGGGAATATATTTCTAGTTGGATAGCAGCTCTTTCTGATCTGAAATGTGCTTGCGCTGATGAAGGTCTAATAACTGAAGTTGTCAACATTGTTAAGAATTGCACCTTTTATTCATTATTTCCAAAAATATAAGTAGCCCGGTGAGTACCTCCAACATCGCTTTCTATGAATTATCTGATATTTTTCTCAAATTTCGGTCTACAACTGTTCTAGGCTGGTGAGATGTAACCTCGCTGGTCTAAATGCTACCTTCAGTTGCTTCTTTTGTTTATACTACAGGGCTATATGGGAATATGCTAATTCTGTTTGGATTAACGCCCTTTCCCTGTAAAACTTAAGATCTCCACTGTCTTGCCATTTGTCTTCTCCGCAAATGCTAATGGTTTGACCTTCCATCTTTTCTACTCTTATTTTAGTACAAGCTTCTCCTACTTCTGACCCTTTCAACAATTTGTCATAAAAATTAGACATCGAGTGCAAGGCGACTACAAATAAATTTCATGTATAATTAATACAAATTGTTCTTGATAGATAATGATGAAGCATCTTGATTAATCATTTATACAAATAACACCACTATCATATACCACTATCAAATTGTTAACTATCTATATGTTTCTTCTATTTTATAGTGCAAGAAATCACAGAAAGGACTATAAGTACCATATGATTGTTTTCTGATATGTTGCCCTCTGGTGTTAGGAAAAGCAAACAATAGTAACTGCAAAGATACTCAATACTCTTGACGATACAGTAATGCAAATTTTATAATTGATATTGTGTCATAATTTTTACTTCGTGGCATTTTGTACTTCAATGTGAAAGAGCAGAGTCTAAACCTCATGTTTTGTGTGTTTGATGACAACATTTGAATAATCTCACCGTGTGCAAAGAGTGTCTTTGATAGATTTGCAAGTGCATGGTGACGTCGCTGGACACGTCAAGATCGGAGGACTGAAC
>NC_061514.1:338957873-339009606 GCF_022539505.1 Lolium rigidum
TGAGCATTTACAGTGAATCCTTCATCGAAACTGCTTGTCAACACCTTCTGCTCCTCGTTGGGTTCGACACTCTTATTTATCGAAAGTACTACGATACACCCCCTATACTTGTGGGTCATCAATATGTGAAGCAACCCCCGGGGTTCGAGGACCCCCATTTCCCGGACCATGTCTTCAAGCTCAAAAAGGCCCTATATGGTCTCAAACAAGCTCCTAGAGCTTGGTATGAGCATCTAAAGAAGTTTCTTGTAGACCGTGGTTTCGAAGTGGGGAAATCGATCCCACTCTTTTTACTAATAAATTCAATGGGGAGCTCTTCATATGCCAACTTTATGTAGATGACATCATTTTTGGCTCAACTAACACAAAGTTCAATGATGAGTTTGCTAAGTTGATGACTAATAGGTTTGAGATGTCAATGATGGGTGAACTCAAGTACTTCCTCGGGTTCGAGATCAAGCAAATGCGACAAGGCACCTTCATCAATCAAGCAAAGTACCTCCAAGACATGCTCAAGCGCTTCGACATGAAGGACGCCAAGGGCATTGGCACCCCGATGCATCTCAAATGTCAACTCTCTCTTGATGAGACCGGCAAGGCGGTGGACCCCAAACTCTACCGTTCAATGATAGGTTCGCTTCTTTACCTTTGTGCTTCTCGTCCGGATATAATGTTAAGCGTCAGTATGTGTGCACGATTTCAAGCAAGTCCGAAGGAAAGCTACATCGTGGCAGTGAAGAGGATCTTTCGATATTTAGTTGATACCCCACACTTCGCACTTTGGTACCCAAGGGACACGGACTTCACATTGGTTGGCTTCACCGACTCCGATTGAGCGGGCGACAAGGTTGATAGGAAGTCTACATCCAGAGGTTGTCACTTTCTTCGAAGATCCGTGGTGTGTTGGTCCTCAAAGAAGCAAAATTGTGTCTCCGTCTCTACCGCGGAAGCCGAGTATGTTGCCGCGGCGAGTAGTTGTGCTCAAATCTTATGGATGAGGCAAACCTTGCGGGATTATGGACTCGAGTATAGCAAGGTGCCTCTTTTGTCTAACAATGAGAGCGCAATCAAGATCGCCTACAATCCGGTTCTTCATGTCAAGACGAAGCACATTGAGATAAGGAACCACTTCATTAGGGATCACATTGCCCGCGGAGATATTGTTCTATCCTTCATTTGTACCAAGGAGCAATTGGCGGACATCTTCACAAATCCCTTGGATGAGAAGTGTTTCATTGAGTTGAGGCATGAGCTAAATATCACTGATCCGTCGAACTTCGCTTGACCGTCGTGCGCACTGCTGGCGTGCAGTTGACGTGGGAGTTAGAAATCTATGTGGTGTAACTTTTCTTCAGATCCCCGGCCACGGCGCCAGAAATCAGTCTTGATGGCGCGTGATGCACACATCCATTGGGAACCCCAAGAGGAAGGTGTGATGCGCACAGCAGCAAGTTTTCCCTCAGAAAGAAACCAAGGTTATCGAACCAGTAGGAGATGAAGGCCACGTGAAGGTTATTGGTGGAGGAGTGTAGTGCGGCGCAACACCAGGGATTCCGGCGCGAACGTGGAACCTGCACAACACAATCAAAATACTTTGCCCCAACTTAACAGTGAGGTTGTCAATCTCACCGGCTTGCTGTAAACAAAGGATTAAACATATGGTTTGGAGAATGATGTTTGTTTGCAAAGAACAGCAGAGAACAATGATTGCAGTAGGTTGTATTTCAGATGTAAAAGAATGGACCGGGGTCCACAGTTCACTAGTGCTATCTCTCCAATAAGAAATAGCATGTTGGGTGAACAAATTACAGTTGGGCAATTGACAAATAGAGAGGGCATAGCAATGCACATACATATCATGATGAGTAATATGAGATTTACTTAGGGCATTACGACAAAGAACATAGACCGCTATCCAGCATGCATCTATGCCTAAAAAGTCCACCTTCGGGTTAGCATCCGCACCCCTTCCAGTATTAAGTTGCAAACAACTGACAATTGCATTAAGTACTGTGCGTAATGTAAACAATACAAATATCCTTAGACAAAGCATTGTTGTTTTATCCCTAGTGGCAACAGCATATCCATAACCTTACAACTTTCTGTCACTGTCCCAGATTCAATGGAGGCATGAACCCACTATCGAGCATAAATGCTCCCTCTTGGAGTTACAAGTATCAACTTGGCCAGAGCCTCTACTAGCAACGGAGAGCATGCAAGATCATAAACAACACATATATGATAGATCAATAATCAACTTGACATAGTATTCCATATTCATCGGATCCCAACAAACACAACATGTAGCATTACAAATAGATGATCCTGATCATGATAGGCAGCTCACAAGATCTAAACATGATAGCACAAGAGGAGAAGACAACCATCTAGCTACTGCTATGGACCTATAGTCCAAGGATGAACTACTCACGCATCAGTCCGGAGGCGGGCATGGTGATGTAGAGCCCCCCGGTGATGATTCCCCTCTCCGGCAGGGTGCCAGAGGCGATCTCCAGAATCCCCCGAGATGGGATTGGCGGCGGCGGCGTCACAGTAACCTTTCTCGTATCGTGGCTCTCGGTAATAGGGTTTCGCGACGGAGAGATTATATAGGCGAAGGGGCAGAGTCGGGGGACGCTCGAGGGGCCCACCCCATAGGGCGGTGCGCCCAGGGGTGGGGCCGTGCCCCCCTAGGGTGTGGCCGCCTCGTCGCCCCTCTTCGTCTCCTCTTCGGACTTCTGGAAGGCTCTGTGGAAAATAAGACCGTGGGCTTTTGTTTCGTCCAATTCCGAGAATATTTCCTGTGTAGGATTTCTGAAACCAAAAACAACAAAAAACAGGAACTGGCGCTTCGGCATCTTGTTAATAGGTTAGTGCCGGAAAATGCATCAAAATGATATAAAGTGTATATAAAACATTTGAGTATTGTCATAAAACTAGCATGGAACATAAGAAATTATAGATACGTTTGAGACGTATCACGCACATACCACTCTTTAACTATATGTCTAGATGAAAAGCACGCATGAACATAGGGGGAGTGCGGTTTAAACTTATTGAGCTATCCCTCCTCCCATAATGCATAAATAAATCCAAAACATATGCTATTTGTCAAATAAGTGACTAATGAGCTTCATGTTGAGTTGTAGCCGTGAGTCCTAGATACATCTACGCGACCTCACACTACTATACTCTTACACGATGGCTTCGGCCACCAACCTCCTCTTTGAGGAGTTTTTGGTTCTTCTTGTCTCTTTTTGAATTTCTTTTGTCCTTCTTATTTTGTTGTCTTTTCTTTTTCTCCATGTTTTTGGGGAGTCTCATCCAAGCTTTATTTTCTTTGTTGGTTTTTGCAAGTTTGGTTGTGTATTTCCTTACTGTCCTTGTTGGTATGATTATCCTCCTTTTTGGTGTTCCAATGCCAAAGGGGGAGAAGTTGCCTATTAGGATGGGTTTTTGCATGGGGACTTTCGTTGTTGTAGCCTGTTGGTCCTCGTTGCTTATCCCTTGTTGTGGCTACACCAACCCTTGGAGGCACTTGTTGTGAGTTTGGGTATTCTCAAGGCAAAGGTATAATAACTTCACCCAAAACTCTTTGCGTGATCTTGTGTTGCCTCCATAATGTGCATATGCTATATGAACATGTCAAGTATCCTTGTTGCATATGTGCTTGGTTTGTAAAATCTAGGGGGAGTTATGTCTCTAGGATGTGTGCATTTGTATTCAAATACATATTCGAAATATGCACGTGTCTAGGGGGAGCTCCGTCAAGCTTTTGCAAATCTAAAACCTCGGCATAATATCTTATGCCATTGCAAATTCTTGTGTTGTAATCAAACACCAAAAAGGGGGAGATTGAAAGAGCAAAGTCTAAACCCCGTGTTTTGTGTGTTTGATGACAACACTTGAATAATCTCACCGTGTGCAAAGAGTGTCTTTGATAGATTTTTAAGTGCACGATGACCTCGCTGGACACGTCAAGATCGGAGGACTGAAGCGTAGCTTATAGGATTTCTGCTTTTGTGTGTGTATCGCGAGCTGACATGGTTGGAGAGGAAAAGAGGAAAAATCAGTTTCTGCCTGACCGGTACTACCGGTACCAGTAGCAGCATTACCGCTACCCCTACTGGTACCGCCCAACGGTACCGCTCTGAAGCTTTGCACTGAGAAAGTCCCACAGAACACGTTGTGGTACCTCTATGGTACCTTGAGAAGTAGTACCGCCTCGGTACCGCTTAGGTACCGTAACATAAGTTACGGCACTACCGCTGTGGTACCGCTTTGGTACCGCTTGAGATCCAGTAACTCCTAGAGGCCATTGCGGTACCTCAAGCGGTACCACAAGCTGTAGTACCGCTTTGTGTCCACGTGGATAAGTTCTATGGGGATTTCGAATCCAGAGCGGTAGTACCGCTTGCCAAAGCGGTAGTACAGCTTAGGCAAAAACTGCACATAACGGTTGGATTTCGGGGGGCCCTTTTAAAGGACCCTTCTTCCCCAGCTCGTTTTTATCTCTTCTCTCTCTCTCCTCCATTGTTGCTGAGCTTTAATCCTTGAGGATCTCCCCAACCATCCAACCAATCTTGCCCAAATTTTGAGGAGTGGTGGAGGAGGGCTCGATCTATAGTTCTACCAAGAGAGATTTCACCAATTCATGCTAGTCCTTAGTGGATCTTGGAGTTAGGGTTCCTATGGTGGGATCTTGGAGGAAGTGCACCGATGGAGGATAGCTTGGTGTTGTTCTAGCCCCATAGGTTGTTGGGAGCCTCATAGTGTTGTGGAGCTCACCCCAACCTTGTGAAGGAACCACCGCCTCGACCGGTGCCTTAGTGGAGAAGGGGGAGCCCCTTTGTGGAGCTATCTCGAGGAAGAAGGTGAGGCCTTCCTTCGTGGTGTGGCCGCCTAGTCTCTTGTGTGAGGCTAGCACCTCCTCAATGCATACGTACTCCCTTTTGTGGGAGGAACTGCGGGAAACAATCCTCGCCTCGTCTCCGCGCCATCCGGTTGTCCCGCTCCTCACTCTTACTATCATGCTTGTTTCCTTTACTTGTTGCACTTGCCTAGGATCATACTAGGAACATCTCCACCACTAAAGCTATCACATTTACCTTCTGCACCGCTAAAACTGAAAAAGACTTAAAATTTGTGTAGCGTCCATTCACCCCCCTCTTGTCCGCTGCGATCCATTCACAATGTTTGTGTCAAACAAATATAGGAGATGGGTTACCCCGTTGGTTAGTACATACTTATCCAGAGGATTCTAGGAAGTTTTTTTTTTGTAACCTCAAATATACAATACAATGATTCTCACTTATGTTTCTTTTTTCATTCATTTTTCCTATTCATGGGCTTCTCATTAGAGGATATTTAATTTTTAGAATATGTGCCGCAGCAACGCGTAGAGCATCATCTAGTTATATGAGTAATTGCACCCCTAGAGATTGATCCCAAGGCCAATTAAGAACAAACAAGGAAATTATTAAGACATGAAGTCCAACGACCGATGTAAGTTTAAAAGCCCGCATAGTTATACCCCCGGTGATTAACCATGAATTAATATAACATGAATCTAAGAATTGGAACAATGTTTATACAAGGCTTCAGTTGTCCCTCCTCCTTTTTTTGAAATGGGAGCATTGCTCCAGTCTCTGCATCCAAAGGATGCACACAACTTTTCTTTATTAGATTATTCGTAAAACATTACAAGAAGAATACAAAGCTAAATTCGAAGTACCTTCCTAGCGACAACTCGCTAAAGCTATAAGAACGATGAAGGGGTGTCCAAGAAAAGAGCCCACACCAACGCATATCATCAAAAAACTGAGTGTCTTCCCAAGCCGCCCATTGGCGGGTGAGAAGCACAATCCGTATAGAAGACCCTCAGCACACACCATTGCATACGTTAAAGAATCACCATCTCCTTCCGCTGATCCATGTCCAAGAGAGATAAACGCATTGACCCTTTCAGGCCTGCAATCAACGTCACCATGACGCTATACGACACCACCATCCTGCGCGCGTCCATCGCACTGCGTATGTCTCCGAAACTCCGCTGCAACATGCCGTTGAGACTCAATGACGGCGGCTCAGCAGAAAAACACAGCTCCACCTTAGCACCGCCACCGTCCATTGTCTGCTCCAAAAACAATGCCCCCAACAGGTAGAATGATGCTGCGCGCTGCCATCGTCCGATCCGGGACATCCGGATTTGGGGCTTCCGCGGAGCAGCCGAGGCGAGAAGAAAACTTAAAGTGCAGAGACAATGCTAGACAATGTCCCTCCTCCTATCATCATGCAACGGTGACAAACTCATGCATTCCCCAACATATGTGTGCACTCATATATCAGCATAATATATCATCATAGAAGATAACAAATACCTATATGCAACCATCAACAAATTACCTTACAATTGCCAAAAACATGTCACTACTCAAACAAAGACATAGAGGTGCAATACAACATGGTAAAACGATAGATTATCGCACACATCATGTTTGCCACGAGCTATAGTAGGGAGATGATGGAGAGACTATGGATGTTGATAAAGAGGTGCAGACCAACTTGGAGATGGTGTGGAAGATCCCCGTGGTGGCACCGGCGTGGAGAGGAGGCAGCGCCGGCAGCAGGGAGGCGCTGGTGGCTCCCTATGGGCGGCGGCTGCCCTTGGGGGCAGCGGCCCCTTGCCCCTTCTTCCTCCTTGGACTTGGTGCTAGTGTGGAGGAGGTTCTCCCTCTCCTTGGCTGCTTCCAAGGAGGATAAATTTCGTGGCTACAGGTGGATGCCTCCAAAAATAGGGCTTCCTCGGGTTGGAGATGCAATCTTGGTTATATGATGGATGCCCCTTTGATCCAAGGACATTTTGGCACCTCTAAAACCTTATTAAGACTCATCTCTGTCCTTCATGAGTCCATAAAGTCGTGGCTTTGGCCGAATCCATCAAATATGGCAAGAGTTTTTGTCAATCATGTCACCAATTTTCGGGTTTTCGAAACTGCCTCGTACCCTTGAGTAAAACGGACGCCAATTTCGCATACGAAATCCGTTTGGGGCGTTCTTTACGTCAATCGAGAGGTATGAAAATTCTCCACAACTTCTATCCCTAGTAATTTTTCCTTTTGAGGCAATTTTCAGGTATTTTGAGGGCGATTTTAAAAAGTATCCTACAGGGATAGATTTCAGGAAACTTCAGATTTCACCATAATAACCGATTTCCTTTCATATTTTCCTATTTCCTACACAACAAAGTTTAAAACAAAACATATGCACTTTTACAACTACTAATAGTTTATTATCAATAAATATAATGAATTTGCATAATAATAACAATTTTGACACAATAAAATATAAAATTTATGTATGCAATTTACATGCATCACACACCAACCTGAGGGAGAAGAAGGGAGAAGAAGGGAGGAGAAGGAGGAGAAGTGGAGGAGAAGTGGAGGAGAGGAGGAGGAGGAGGAGGAGGAGGAGAAGGGAGGCACCAAAATTCAAAATCCGGGCTAAGAATTCTGTGGTGCATATGCATATGGTGGGCCACCGAAAAAAATTCGAACTTTTATTTTTGCAGGAAAAAATCTTGACTTTGCCGTAAGTTTTTACTCTTTTTGAATTTGGTGATTCTAAAAATTGGCTAACTGGTTAAACCTGGTGAATTCGGATGTAGAATTTTCTCCCGGTCATTTTGATATATTGTGCGTTTTTTCGAGTTCGTATGCAAACAGAAATCCAGTTTTACCAATACACAACACAATTTTGCAAAAAAAAGTCGAAATTCATGTTTGTTCACTCTCATAAAACTAGATGGCATAATACATGGACACCTCGAAGGACTTTATTTTTTGAATTTTATATGTATTTCTTTTGTATTTTACAAAGCAAAAAAGGCGATCCACGGGGGTGTGGAGTTGCGTGGAGAGCAAAAAAATCCTACACATTATGTGGCGCATATGCCTCCAATGCGACATGGAAATGTGGTCAGCTACTGTCAGGTCTGGGTCCCCACACGGAATTCTGTAGCGCAGATGCCTACGTGTGACACAGAAGTCCATCTTTCTGTGGCGCATGTTGGCACATGCGCCATAGAATTACCTTCGCCCACGTGCAGTATCGGACCCCACGTGTGCCCCACAAAGTTTATGTGGCGCATCTGGCTACATGCGCCACAAAAAGCAAGAATTTTGTGGCGCACCACTGTTTGATGCGCCACAGAAGTTGAAAAATTATGTGGAGCATATTAACCTATGCGCCACAGAAATATTTTTGTGGAGCACGCACTGTTAGGTGTGCCAAAGAATACATTCCTACCTATAAGAATTTTCCTAGTAGTGCAAAAGATATACCGGAAGCACGGTAGGACCAAGAATGTATGAAAGAACGAGACGGAGTTCATCCAGAGAAGACGGACAAAGAATGCCATTACTTAAGTCCTGCAAGCTACACTCTTACCCAAGCAAAGAAGGAAATCTTTTTTGAATGGTTGAGCAGTATCAAGATTTCAGCCCCTCTCCTCACAGAATATGAAGACAAAATATGAAGGAAATAATAAATGTTGGAGAGAAAAAATCTGAAACCTCGAAGAGACGAATGGGAATAAAAAACAAATAAAATGTTGGACCCATAACAAAGTCCGAAGAGGCATATCAATTAAGCCTCTCGTGACTAGATGCATTAATTGATTTGTATCTATATATTAACGAATATTTCTTCTTTTAGCTCTCCGGATCGAGAAAATCTAGTAGAAGGAAACAAGCCCTGACCAAAAATTTGGGCGAAAGGTTCATGATCATGATTGAGAAAGTCACTAAAGATGGTGAACCGATTGCTCCGGTAGAGAACGTACAGTTCTTTTTTAATGAATGCAGAGTTATTGTTATGGACATCATCCTGATCCCCGGAATATGGCTAAGGTAGATGGAGTTAGTTATTTCTTTGGGATACGCTCTTGTCACATTTCAACCTACTTCCAGAGTGCGACGAAGAGGAAAAACTGAAGTTGAAAGTCAAGGTTGGGCTTTGAAGAAGATGGCCACACAATTACAGACCTTCAAGAAAAGATTATACAATGACTATATCAAGAAAAAAAAGAACTCCAAATTTCACTGGCCGACTAGAGAAGATAAGAAATCACTGGGACACATTTGTGGAGTACAAGGAATCATCTGAAGCTCTGCAAAGGTCAGCAAAAAATAAGGCAAATGCTTCGAAAAAGAAATATCACCATGTTATGGGGACATGTGGCTAAAAGAGTGACATGCCTAAGTGGGAAGAAACCGAGGCCACCCTGATTGGTAAAGGGATCACTCCAGAGACATCGGATTGGCCCGAACGGTCAAAGAACTGGTTTTACACCCGTACATATCACCCAGAAACCTCCAACAATCCTTGTATGTGGTGGTCGAGAGCACCATGCACACATGAAGCAACATCCATGGGTATAGTTGGAAGCCAAGCTGACACATGTTGAAGCTGACAGATGTAGACGGTAAGGAGATACAACGGACACCTTCTATCACTTGCATCGGTTAAAATGCGGGAGAGACAATGTAGTGGGTTAAAGGGAGCAGCTATGTAACTGAAGATAGGACGAGGACCAAATCAGGCCATCGCATACCCGACTTGCTGATGATGGCTACTATTGACACTAAAAAGATCTTGATACGTTGGGACTCAAAGTGCAGAGTGTTGTATCAATGGAGTATCTTCCCCACAAGGGTGACTCGAGAATTTATATCGAACTCTCGAGGAACTGGATAGAAGAGTATCCACTTCTCTCTTCTTTAAACAATCCTGCAAGTAAAATAAATGCCTTGTGTCCCCAACTCTACCGTGTGGTTGTCAAGCACAAGGTTTCACGTAAGAAATTACACAAGTAGTAATACAACAATTAGTAAACTAATCTAGATAAAATAACTAAGTAAAAAACTGTAAAGAGGTTGATTTTTTGGTGTTTTGGATGCAAATAAGAAAAGTAAATATTTTTGTATTTTGGGAATAAAATAGTGTAGCAGATAAAAAAAACAAGGTAAATCCAATATAAATGTGTTTCTAAAAAATGGACCGGGGTTCATGGGTTCACTTGACTATTCTCTCTTAAAGTTGTGGTGGACAAAAAAAGCAATTCATCAATGAGATATGAAGGTACAAATAATATTATATGTAAGATCAAATTTAATATGGGCATCACGTACTAACATAGAGATGATGCAACACACCTCTCTTATACTCCACAAGAAAGAAACTGCATCAATCTTGTATTAAGAATTAACAGAGGATAGCAATAAGTACTTTGACATGATATTCAGATATCAAATATGCTACCTTGAACAATTAAGATCATCATTAGTGTCACATGATGAACATAGCACATGCATTCACTTAATCCCTAGTGAGGTAGCAAAAGAAAGGTAAAAACCATAATAGATCATGAACATATTGTCACTATCCAATCACTAAAACCATGCTACTCCATCTAACACACACATCACCCCACACACGCTCTTGCATAGATGTTGGATCAGAACATAAGCATAAGAACGGGGTACATTATATGCATATATCAATACATGTCACAATATAATAAGATCAGATCTCATAAAACAATATCATAGAACAAGGATCTACCACATAGGTATTACAAATGTGACCATAATCATGATAGGCAGCTCATATGGCACTAAGTACTATGAAGAACATGAGAGAAATAGATCAAGTTACTATCACAAACCCGTAGTACAGAGGTGGACTAGTCCCTCTTAGTCATGGTGATGATGATGAAGACAATGGAGAATGTGGAGATCTTTCCGGCGGTGATCCCTACGGAGTTTCCCCCTCCAATCTTCTCTGCAGCAGCCTCCATTTTGCTGTTCTGTCTTTCTGGGGCGCTATCCTCCAAGAAATTTTTGGTCCCATATATAGTGGTTTTAGGGCAAAATACGTCGGTTTGCGAAAGAATTAGCGCAAACGGGCGATCGACGGCTGAACGGAGGTGGGTGGCGTGACCAGGAAGTTGGGCCACACCACCTATGATCTTTCGGCCCTCGAGTCTCTCCAGATGTGCTTCAAAGGCCTATGTTGTTACTCCCGATAAAAAATGATGCTCCAAAAATCCCAGGTCAATTTGACTCCGTATAGGTCCTTGAAAGTGAAAAATATGCGAAACAAAGTTTTCCTGTTCTGCGGGGTTATCACCCAAATAAAGAGGATCATTGGTAAATCCCCGTAAATCAATGTAAAACATGGTATTATCATCATATATGTTGCAAATATGTGGGAATCCAATATGATAAAGGACAAAGTTCATGTATGCATTTTGCATGCATCAACATCCCCAAGCTTAACATATATATGCTCGTCCCGAGCATAAAGGTGAAAAACTAACATGAACTTTGGAGTTTACAATATGTAGCTTCTAAATAATCATGCAAAGTATCACAAGGTTCAGTCAATAAAGAATGACAACAAGTAACATGAACTCATCAAGTGATAACATCTTACATTCTACATAGCATGCATAAAGTAAATAGCATTGTAAGTAACATGAATGACAAGTATTATAAATCATAATTCATGCTTAATAAGATCCTATGAAATTGTTGGAAAACTTATCGTTTTCTCTTTTCAGGAATATTTCTTTTGACTCTTGAACACAAGAAAGTAAGAAGTTAATGTATGTGTTAAACCTCCAACAAAATAAAAAAAGTAAAGAGCATAAAACATGATGTTGAGCTATGCAATTTATGTCAACAATAATAATAAGGATGGGGTACCAAGTATCTCATATATAAAGATGTCTATGTGTCATGAGTTTGATCTCTTATGAGTAAGTGTTGCCTCATTTCCTTGAATGCTAAGGACTACATCTCTTGCTACTCAACTCCGGGTTACCAAGACCTTTCGACATACATGTTTAACCAAGTGTCGCAATGGGGTACCTTCATGCCGCATGTACAACGGACCAAAGGAGATGTGCATCTCAACTATAGGCTATCGATATCGGGATAACATGAACAACAGACGTGGAGCATCCTCTCCGACTCTCTATCACTTTGTCATACTCTTTTTTTGTTTCTTTTCTCATGCTATTTTTCACACAACTCTTTTTTTTCACAACTCTTTTTTCACACAACTCTTTTTTCACTCTTCCCATATTGAGGATGCTCGTTGCTGAAAATTTCACCATGATTAGGCATGGCTTCGGTTAGCGGCCCATTGTTCTTCTCTAACAATGCATACTTACTTGGTTAAATAATCTCTACTTATTTCACAATAGATAGCCATCAACAAAACAAAATAAATAATGATCAGTGCAATACCCCAAAAGTGCAATGTTGAAAGACTTCCCCAGTAAACATGGTTACGGTCTAGCTCATTACTCATAATCACTCAAACCAACAACATGCATAGTGGTATTTCCTACCAAACCTTACTTTCTTATGAGCTTTAAATTACACAAAAAGGAAATTTTGAAAAGGTTGAAGGTAAAACACAGATATTATAATTGGAATAGAAAGTGTTATGTAGGTAGGTATGATAGACATTGGATTTGAGTTGATCTTGGAAACAAGTCTATACTTGTGTAAGAATTTAAATCTTTTGGTAGCAAGAGGTATAAAAGCATGCAATAGTATCCATAGACTATTCATTCATAATCAAACAATGATACTTAAAATTAAATATCTATGTATACTAGCAAGAAGTTTCACTGAATATGGCACATAACAAATCATCACTCAATAGAGCATGTGAAACTAGAGCTACAATACACAAAATAAATTTCAGCTCTTAGGCATTCCTTCTTTTCTTTTAAAAAGCATGCAACTTATTTTACTTTAAACATTCAGAGATAGAGAGTTTTGTCCATTAGCTCAGTCATATCCATAATGAACACTCTAATATGATGGTCCTCTCATAAAACAAAAATAAAACTACACACAAATAAAAAAATGACGCTTCAAATTTTTGCGAAAATTCTATGTTGCTCAAAAAATAGTGTTTAGAGGTGCTCAAACCAGGAGTTTTTAACTGATTCCATTGGGGTTGCATGGGAATCCCCAAGCTTATGATCTTCATCATACTTGAATCATCTTAGTGTGATATTCCTCCATTCCCTGTGAAAAAACATCAACACAAACTTTTCTGCCCATTCTATTCTATGGGTGACATTAGAGGTACAAACAAATCATGATTCCTGCTATTTTACTCAAAAGTAAAATTATATCTTCGTAAAGTTATACTCATTCTAGATTATCAAAATATGCAAGTAAAAATCATTTTGACACTCAAAAGAATGGATGTAACAAAGCAAGTCAGAAGCTGTCCAGAATATTTTCTACAGTAAAACTGAATTTTTAGTACAACTTACGCAACTCAAAAAATTAAGCCAATTTACGTACAAATAGAGAACGAAAAGTTGCAGTTACTGTATTAATATCTCATTTTTAGAAGTTACCAGTATGAAGAAAAAATCCAGGCACAAAAAAGTGCAACGCAGAAATCAGTAACTTCATATTATGTTTGAAACTTTAAACATCCAAATGGGTAGAAACTTGGTACTTTATTGAAAAACTAGAGAGTAAACTAACACAAAAACTAACATGCTACATCAAGCATGCAAAAAATAAAAAGCAGAAATAAAAAAAAACTCAGGTTCCTTACAGCTATATAGTTAGGCGTACTTACTTGATTCATGTAGGAGTAATGATCTTGTATGAGTGATTCTTCTTGATTATCTCCTTCTAATTATTATAAATAATATATGATAATAAGATACCAGGGTACTATGGTGTGATCATACCAAGAAATATATTTAACAATTTAAAGCACATTAGCACACAACATGAAATATGCAAAAAGTAGCAACGAAGTCTAACTTTCTTCCTATGCATTGGTATTTTATATATGAATGAATCACATCAAATAAGAGTATACCAAAGCATAACTACAGTAAGTAAACACAACTTATAATTATCATTAGCATAGATAGGGTGCTTATATCTTCCTCTTTCATAATAATAGTATTTCCTTGAAGGAAAGTTAATAGTGTAACTATTTGAATCATAAATCTTAGTAAATCGTGGCATATAAAGAGGATTATTAAATTTAGTAGGGGATTCATAATCATGATTTCCTCTTTCAAAATAATTATTAGTACCACTTTTAATCATGACATCATTGCTGCAAGAAGATTTTCCATAGGCATAGATAATTGCAAACCATACAAATATTTCTCAACATAAGCATATTTCTCCTCTATTGTGTAAATAGGGGATTTTAATAATAACATAGGATTCTCATGTATGAGAGAATTATCACAAACAACAAGTTTATCATTATCATCCTCACATAACATAGTACATTCTAAACATGGAGGATTCTCAAGCAAAAATAAGCCATCATCTAGAGCATAATCAGTTTTAGAATTATTATCACATATGGGTGATGAAGGTGGAAGATCCCCCTCTTCCCCAAGCTTAGATGTAACTATGGCTTCCTCTTTTTCTTATTTATGTAAAGAGCTAGTGTTTTCTCGGGCTATGCGGTTCTTTTCACTATTGTCAAGAACATAGATATTATCAGAAAAATCTTCTATGCAATGATTTAGGATAGTAGAGACTATAAAATCACAATTATGACTCTCACATGTTGCTTCATAGATTTCACTAAGGAAAGTTTTTAATTTAAAGGTTGCCACAAAGCTTACAAAATTTTATGCTTCCTCCATCCCATGAACATAACTATAAGTATTATGGGAGATAATTGTATGTTGTTCATGGGATTTACATTGGAAGTCAAAATATTCACCATGGCAGAATTCACAAGACCTTTCATAATGTGCAAGCAACTCACTAGCAGATTTATTTAGAAGTCTTAATAAACTTTTTTGTCGTATGCGTTCACATGATTCTCTATTTTTCATAAATGGCATAGAATTTTCATATTCCTCTATCGAAGTGACATTTTTGTCTTGACTAGTAGCTATACCAGGAATATTTTTGATATTTTCCATTTTTCTTTTTATGAGGTTTTCAATTTTTAAGAAAAAGTACTAACAAGGAAAACCTAAGAACAAGAAAACAAAGAGTAAAAGAAGAAAAACAAATTACGATGCTAAATCTAAAAGAGATAGGAGAGCTCCAGTGATGTTAAATCCCCAAGCTTTGGTGAGACACAGCGCCAGAAAATACTCTGTTGCTGTGGGAGTTGGCAATCTCTGTGGTGTAACTTTTCTCAATTCCCGGTCAACGGCACCAGAAAATACTCTTGATGACGGCTACTAGCAATGCCAAAAATATCTTGATACATTGGGAATCCAAGTGCAGAGTGTTGTATCAAGAGAGTGTCTTCCCACAAAGGTGACTCGATCGAGGGTTTATATCAAACTCTCGGGGAATTGGATGGAAAAGTATCCTCTTGTCTCTTCTTCAAACAATCCTTCAAGTAAAATAAATGCCTTGTGTCCCCAACTCCACCGTGTTGTTGTCAAGCACAAGGTTTCGCGTAAGTAAATAACACAAGTAGTAATAAAACAAGTAGTAAACTAATCAAGATAAAATAACAAATTGAAAAATGTAAAGAGGTTGATTGTTTTTGGTGTTTTGGATGCAAATAAGAAAATTAAATATTTTTTGTATTTTCGGATTAAAATTGTGCAGCAAAGAAAACAAGGTAAATGAAAAATAAAGGTGTTTCTAAAAAGTGGACCGGGGCTCATGGGTTCACTTGACTATTCTCTCTTAAAGTTGTGGTGGACAAAATAAAAACAATTCATTAATGAGATATGAAGGTACAAATAATATTATATGTAAGATCAGAATTAATATAGGCATCACATCCTAACATAGAGATGATGCAACACACCTTTCTTATACTCCAAAAGAAAGAAACTTCATCAATCTTGTATTAAGAATTAGCATAGTATACCAATAAGTACTTTGACATTATGTTTGAATATTAATTATGCTACCTTGAACAAACAAGATCATCTTTGCTGTCACATGATGAACATAGCACATGCATTCACTTAATCCCTGGTGAGTTAGCAAAAGAAAGGTAAAAACCATAGTTGATCATGAACATATTATCACTATCCAATCACCAAAACCATGCTACTCCATATAACACACACATCACCCCACACACGCTCTTGCATAGATGTTGGATCATAACATAAATTTAAGAATGAGGTACATAATATGCATCTATCAATACATCTCACAATATAATAAGATCAGGTCTCATAAAACGATATCATAGAACTAGGATCTACCACATAGGTATTACAAATATGACCATAATCATGATAGGCAGCTCATATGGCACTAAGTACTATGAAGAACATGAGAGAAATAGATCAAGGTACCGCCACAAACCCATAGTCTAGAAGTTGACTACTCCCTCTTGGTCATGGTGATGACGTTAAAGATGTTGGAGATGGTGGAGATCCGTCTGCCGGTGATCCTGGCGGAGTTTCCCCCTGATATGTCCCAAACGTATCTATAAATTTTGATGCTCCATGATTGTTTTGTTACAATTATTATATGTTTTATGTGCACTTTTCCACACTTTTTAGCATTTTCTGGGACTAACCTATTAACGCAGTGACGCAGTGCCATTTCCTGTTTTCTGCTGTTTTTGTGTTTCAGAAAAGTTGTACATGAAAGTTTCTCGAAATTGGACGAAACAAAAGCCCAGAGTCTTATTTTTCCGGGACGAAGAAGAAACCAAAAGGACACGCACAGGAGAGTTGCCACGTGGCAGCACATAGGGCAGGTGTGGCCCCACCCTTGGCCGCGCCTAGCCCATGTACTGGCGCCTCATCGCATCGTTTGCTCCGCCCTTCCGCCTATTTATTCCTCGTATCGGGAAAACCCCAGGGACTGGAGCCTCCATCCAAGAAAAGTTCCAACGCCGCCGTCAACCGAAACCCTAGTTCGGGAGGGTTCTGCAGTCCATCCCGGCACCCTGCCGGAGAGGGAAATCACCGCCGGAGGCCTCTACATCGTCATGTCTTCATCCGAGGTGATGCGTGAGTAGTCCTCCACGGGACCATGGGTCCATAGCAGTAGCTAGATGGCTGTCCTCTCCTTGTTGTGCTTCATGTATAGATCTTGTGAGCTGCCTAACATGATCAAGATCATCTATTTGTAATTGTTACATGTTGGTTTGATGTGGATCCGATTTATAGAGAGATTGCTTTGGTTGAGATTATGTATTATGTTATTATGATCTTGCATGCTCTCCGCTTCTAGTAGATGCTCTGGCCAAGTAGATGCTAGCGACTCCAAGAGGGAGTATTTATGCTCGATAGTGGGTTCATGCCACTATTTAATCATGGGAAGTGTCCTTGTTCTCTATGGTTGTAGATGTGTTGTTGCTACTAGGGAGAAAACAGCGGTGTTCTATTCAAGGGTAGTTTCATCGTTTACTTTACACACATTGCTTAAAGCGATAATCCATTGCTTGCAACTTAATAATGGATGGTGTCACGGATCAATTCCTGAAAGTGGATTATTAGTCACAGATGTAGTTGGATTACGGTCTATGTATATTGTTGTAATGCCCGCATACTTTCATAGCATGTATTCTGCACCAACCATTAGTGTAGAATCTCTGTTTGTCAATTGTCCATATGTAATTTGTTTACCCAGCATACTTATT
The DNA here is from genome assembly GCF_022539505.1 of Lolium rigidum. Classification (NCBI taxonomy): domain Eukaryota; kingdom Viridiplantae; phylum Streptophyta; class Magnoliopsida; order Poales; family Poaceae; genus Lolium; species Lolium rigidum. The sequence continues at coordinate 338,975,535 of NC_061514.1, forward strand.
TTATTGGGGAAGCATCTCTAGTGAATTGTCGACCCCGGTCCTTCTTCTTTTAATTGCAATCTTTGACAACATTTTCCTGTTCTGTTCTCTGCGAAAAATTCTTCTTCCACACGGTTCGTTTAATCCTTTGTTTTCAGCAAAACTAGTGAGCTTGACAACCTCGCTGAAAGTTGGGGACAAAGTACTTGGTTGTTTGTTTGCAGGTCTCCACGTTGCTGCTGACGCCGGCAGTGCGCCCTGCTACGAGTTGGTTCGCAACACCTCGGGAGAGAAAGTTTTTCTCCTACTGGTCGATAAACCTTGGTTTCTTACTGAGGGAAAACTTCCTGCTGTGCTCATCATACCTTCCTCTTGGGGTTCCACTCAACGTTGCGCATAAATTCTCCTTCATCAACTCCGCGCTCAGCAAGACTTTTTCTGGCGCCGTTGCCGGGAAGAAAAGCATCTCTTCTGCGAGGGGAGTCTCTCACTCTCAACTCTTTTACATTGTTATTGTTTTGCTTGCATACTTTATTTTTATCTTGTTTGCATTTTATATCGAAAATCCAAAAAAATTTAGTATAGTTTTTACTTGTGTTGTTTACTATACTTTGCAAAATGAATGTCCCTGAAGTTGAGGTTCGTACTTTTAAGCAACAAGAGGGTGAAAGTTTGGAAGATGCTTGGTATAGAATATGTGATGCTCATCATAGATGTACTAAGAAATATTCTACTATGATTCTTCATAGGAATTTCTATGAAGGTATTTCTACTTGGAATAGATATGTTCTATATACTCTTATTGGTGGTAATTTCCTAGGTGCTCACGCTTTGGAAGCTTATGTTTTAATTGAAAGTTTAGTAGGAAGTCGTCCCATTAATGTTGCTAAAACTGAGATCACTTTAGAAGAGGTGGTAAAAAGACTAGATTCTTTAGAGAAAAGTTTGCCCAATTTACTTTTTGATGCTATCCATACTAATGAGTTGATAGGAGGAATCAATAAAAAAATTGCTATTTTGGAGGGTAGCATTGCAAATGATGATAGAACTATTAAAATTGGTAAACTTGAAGAAGCTATGGAAACTTTGAGTTCAACTTTTTCCTCTCTGGGTTTCAAAAAGGAGAGAGCTTTTGTTGGGAAACAACAAAAATTTATGTATGTCCCTAAGGCACCCAAACCAAAAACCCGTGATATGTTTAAATTTGATAAAACTTTTAGTGCAACTAAGAGTAAATTTCATGTTGAATCTTCAGAGGTGTCTAAGGTACTTGATGATACAAATGGTGTTTTGGAAGAAGTAATTGATCTTGATGCTTTACCTCTTGATAATACTTGATTTGCACCCTTTATGCGCCTAGCTCAAAGGCGTTAAAGAAAAGTGCTTATGGGAGACAACCCATGTTTTATTTATGTTATTTTTTCTTTGTTGAGTCTTGGAAGTTATTGCTACTGTAATAACCTCTCCTTATCATTTTTATTTTGTTTTTGTGCCAAGGGTAGCCTCTAATAGAAAGAAAGCAGTGTTTGGGGTATTTGCAATTCTGAAACAGATTCTGTGCTGGTCACGAAAACAATTATTAAAAATCTCCATTACGTTAGTTTGAGCTGAAATTGTTTGGGCTTATGACCCAGTATGTTAGCTAACTTTCGTTTGTTTAGCATTTTTCGATTTGAGCAACAGAACTATTTCTTTAATTTCGATCTCTGACTGCTGGTCTGTTTTGACAGATTTCTGCCATGTTTTGCATTTGCGTCTTATGCTTCGTCTTTTTGAGTTCTTTTGTGAAAAAGAGCTTTGGGAAGAATTAGCTACAGTATCATATGTTAAAATGAGTGTTTTATATGTGTCATTACTGAAGCCTTACTGGTTTGATATATTTTTATTTGCACTAATGTTGCTAATCAATTGTGCTGAGTTTTGTGTGAAGGAAGTTTTCAAGTGTAGGGAGAGAAGAATGATGCAATAAGATAAAGCATGGACACGACCTCAAGCTTGGGGATGTCCCCTGGACCCCCCAAGAAATATCCAAGAAGTACAAGCGTCAAGCTTGGGGATGCCCAAGGCATCCCCTCTTCATCAACAAAAAGCACGAGGTCATTTTTCAACACGCTATATTTTTATTCCTTCATGTGATATGTGTTATCCTTGGAGCGTCTTTACTTTTTGGTGTGTGTTTACTTTCAATACAGTTGGATCCCATCATTAATGTTTACTTTGGAGTGAGACACGCTCCACCGCTTTGCATATTTACTTTGGAGTGATACACGCTCCACTGTTTTGCATGTTTATTTTGGAGTGAGACATGCTCCACTGTTATGCATTTTGCGTTGGAGAGAGACACGCTCCACTTTTACATTTATTTGAGTTTCAATACCTCTCCGGACATTTATTTGTTTTTCATATATGGGAGTTGTTTGGTTTCATTTGGTTGGCGTTGGAAGCATGACAAACTTTAATGTGTATGTGATGCAAATGGAAGCATTTTTAGACTGTGGCATAGTTATTTTTTCATATCTTGCTAGATGTTATTCTCATGATGATCTTGTTAATTATGTTTTCATTATGACTAGTCTCAAATACTGAGAGTGTTTAGTGTGCCATTGAAGGTTTCATTCATTGTTTTTAGCATACAATAGAAAAGCATAATATTGTGGTATATATTCTCTTGCGAATGTTTTTATTTGGGTCAACTTGGCACATGTTTTGCAACATGTTATGACTACATTCCAGTCAATTCATGCCTCTATGATCATTTAGTTTGCAAATTTTGTATCACTTTATGCTTTGATTAATATATTTTGTCGTTGTGCTGATTATGGCCATTATGCTCTCTTAATTGGTCGCACCCGGTCTTTTTCTAGCCTCCATTTGTATGAGTATTTTATTCATGCATCCAACCACCAAAAACCAAATATTCCAAAGTTTCCACCATATCTACCTATATGTGGTATTTCATTGCCATTCCATAGTAGTTTGCTTGTGTGCTACCTTTAAAACATTCAAACAGTTCCTCGTTTTGTGACATTGTTTTTAGCTCATGAGGAAGTAAATTAAAATGGTGGTTGTCGTCTTCCATACTAGTTAAGTAACTCAAACACTCGTGAGCTTCATCTTGCTTGTCACATAAAAAAGTATATAAAAAAGAAGATTTGGTTTGACCACAACTTCCAATAGGGGAAGCAAATAGGAAAATTATAAGAAAAGGGCACCCCTCCATGGTTTGTGATTGCTTGATCGGCACCCGAGGATTCGGTTAGCCATGGTATGTGTAAGCAAAGGTTGGTAGGAGTGTCACAATTTTATAAGTAGTATAAATTAAAAGAGGCTTCACCCAACTATTTTGGAACCGCTCTCAAACTTGCTTAGTATGGAAGATGACAATAGTTTTTTTACTACTCGTTGACATGAACAACCACCTCTCAAAAGTGCATTTTATACTCGTGTTGTTTCAATAAAAAAAATCTAGCATATGAGTGATCTAACTTGCCTCTCAAAGAGAGACCTTCTTTTACTTTTATGTTGAGTCTCCACCTTCTAGTTTATGCACCACTTATGAGAGCATAGTTGTCATTCTTAGTTTTATGTGCATGGTCCCAAGATTTTATTGATTGATTCATAATTATGGTATTGCTTGTTCAAACTTTTTGTTTCTAGTCATCCTTATAATCTTTTAAAGGTGTCCAAGCATTTATGTTTTGCTTCCACTTATGGGACAAGCTGAGTACCACTTTATTATGTATCTATGCTATGCTCTTGACAATCACTTTGCTTTCCATGCACGTTATATATTTTCTTTTGTTTGATTACTATTCATGTTTTAGCATGGTTATTAAGTTTCAATGTTTGATTATATCTATCATGCTTATGTTAGGATTCCATGATTCCAGAAATGTTTGCTTTTACACTTAGATTGATCAAAGTAGTGTGACAGCATGCCACCTCAAAAATTATCTGTTTGTTATCACTTACCTACTCGAGGACGAGCAGGAGTTAAGCTTGGGGATGTTGATACGTCCCAAATGTATCTATGATTTTTGATGCTCCATGCTTGTTTTGTTACCATTCTTATATGTTTTATGTGCACTTTTCCACACTTTTTAGCATTTTCTGGGACTAACCTATTAACGCAGTGTCGCAGTGCCAGTTCCTGTTTTCTGCTTTTTTTGTTTTTCAGAAAAGTTGTACATGCAAGTTTCTCAGAATTGTACGAAACAAAAGCCCAGAGTCTTATTTTTCCGGGACGAAGACGAAGCCAGAAGGACACGCGCAGGAAAGCTGCCACGTGGCAATACATAGGGCAGGCGCGGCCCCACCCTTGGCCGCGCCTGGCCCATGTACTGGTGCCTCGTCGCCTCGTTTGCTCCGCCCTTTCGCCTATTTATTCCTCGTATCGGGAAAACCCCAGGGACGGGAGCCTCCATCCACGAAAAGTTCCAACGCCGCCGTCAACCGAAACCCTAGTTCGGGAGGGTTCTGCAGTCCATCCCGGCACCCTGCCGGAGAGGGAAATCACCGCCGGAGGCCTCTACATCGACATGTCTTCATCCGAGGTGATGCGTGAGTAGTCCTCCATGGGACCATGTGTCCATAGCAGTAGCTAGATGGCTGTCCTCTCCTTGTTAAGCTTCATGTATAGATCTTGAGCTGCCTAACATGATCAATATCATCTATTTGTAATTGCTACATGTTAGTTTGATGTGGATCCGATTTATAGAGAGATTTCTTTGGTTGAGATTATGTATTATGTTATTATGATCTTGCATGCTCTCCGTTTCTTGTAGATGCTCTGGCCAAGTAGATGCTAGCGACTCCAAGAGGGAGTATTTATGCTCGATAGTGGGTTCATACCTCTATTTAACCATGGGAAGTGACCTTGTTCTCTACGGTTGTAGATGTGTTGTTTCTAGTAGGGAGAAAACAGCGGTGTTCTATTCAAGGATAGTTTCATCGTTTACTTTACACACATTGCTTAAAGCGATAGTCTGTTGCTTGCAACTTAATACTAGAGGGTGTCGCGGATGCAATCCTGAAAGTGGATTATTAGTCATAGATGCAGTTGGATTACGGTCTATGTATATTGTTGTAATGCCCACATACTTTCATAGCATGTATTCTGCACCAACCATCAGCGTAGAATCTCTGTTTGTCAACTGCCCATCTGTAATTTGTTTACCCAACATATTTATTTTATCGGGGAGGTGCCTCTAGTGAACTGTGGACCCGGTCCTTCTTCTTTTAATTGCAATCTTCTACAACATTTTTCCGGTTCTGTTCTCTACAAACAATTCTTCTTCCACACGGTTCGTTTAATCCTTTGTTTTCAGGAAAACCAGGAGCTTGACAACCTCGCTGAAAGTTGGGGAGAATGTACTTGGTTGTTTTTGTGCAGGTCTCCACGTTGCTGCTGACGCTGGCACGAGTTGGTTCGCAACACCTCGGAGAGAAACGTTTTTCTCCTACTGGTCGATAAACCTTGGTTTCTTACTGAGGGAAAACTTCCTGTTGTGCTCATCATACCTTCCTCTCGGGTTCCACTCAACGTTGCGCATAAATTCTTCTTCATCAACTCCGCGCTTAGCACCCCCTCCAATCTTCTCTACAGTAGCCTCTGTTTTGGTGTTTCTTTCTTTTTGTGGTGCTCTCCTCCCGAGAACTCTTCGGGTTCATATATATATAGTGGGTTTTAGGGCAAAATATGTCGGTTCGCGAAAGAGTTGGGGCAAACGAGCCATCGACGGCTGAACGGAGGTGAGTGGCGCAGCTAGGAAGTTGGGTTGTGCCACCTATGCTCTTTCGGCCCTCGGGCCTCTCCAGGTGTGGTTCAAAGGCCTATGTTGTTCCTCCTGATGAAAAAATGTTGCTAAAAAGATCTCAGGTCAATTGTACTCCGTATAGGTCCATGAAAGTGAATAATACGCGAAAGAGGGTTTTCCTGTTCTGGAGGGTTATAAACCAAATAAAGGGGATCATTGGTAAATCCCCATAAATCAATGTAAAACATGGTATTATCATCATATATGTTGCAAATATGTGGGAATTCAATATGATAAAGGTCAAAGTTCATATTATGCATTTTACATGCATTACTTGCTTGTGTGCCCATCAATACGGCTCATCAAAGATATCACTTCCTAGTCAAAATAATAGCCTATGCATATACCGAAACTCCTTCCGGTCCACCTACACTATCTCAAAAGGAGCCAAGACCACCCTCAAATAAACAACCAACATCCACCCGAACCTCGGGGGTTAGAACCATCTCTGCCAGCAAAAGAGTGAGGACACCTCCAAGAACACCTCATCCTAACCAATAATTAATCAGCAGCACGCACGGCTGTTACACCGCCTTATGCCCACATCTTGTAGAGACCTCACTACATTAGAACACCGAGGCACCGGAGGAATAGTCCGCAACCCCGACGAATAGTCGTGGGCAGTCGACAAGGCATATGGGTGCATCACCAGCACACCAAAACTCCCAAGCTAGACAAATGGCCCAGCGTCATCGCCCCCAACTGGAGAAACCGGCTCAGAAAATGGCGACCCAAACTACTGCCATTTCAGACCAGAGAAACATAAGCTCCAATGCCCCTACATCTCCTAAAGAGAGGTGGCACCTCAAAAACCCGAGGTGTCATCGGGGCTTTTCCCAAAGCCCATCCTACTTGCACTGAACGCGGATGTGTGGAGGAAAAAATGCATAAAATAAGAATCACAATCCCCGACTACCAAAAGAAGGAGAGCAGCGCAATATCAATCGACGTCCATGCAAAGAACACTATGGAGGACGCCTATGAGGAGAGGGAAATCAACGCCTTCAATTGCCTACGCAACTGAGAACGCATGGACGAGCTAGGCCGCGTCAGGCCTAAAACCATCGCTCACTTGATGGATATCGCCAATCGATGGGCAGATGGTGTGGACTCCCTACACAACAATCATGCACGCTCGCCAAATGAAGACAATACAAACAATAGATACCCGATGTATTCGTGATGGAGACGTGACCGCAAAAGGAAGCACGAGGACCTTGACTATGAAGGAGTCGATGACATTAAGATGGTCTTGGCCAGCTTACCCTTCAGTCGCGACGACGAAAACCGAGGCGGCTATGACCGCAGCACTGGCTACCGCAGAAGTAACTACCCCCTGTGGAGGAAGCTACCGCAGGCAAAACGGCAAGTGCCAGTCATGCCCCACTCGATACATCGCACCGTTGATACGTCCCAAACGTATCTATAATTTCTTATGTTCCATGCTACTTTTATGATGATACTCACATGTTTTATACACATTATATGTCATTATTATGCATTTTCCGGCACTAACCTATTGACGAGATGCTCGAAGAGCCGCTTGTTGTTTTCTCGTTGTTTTTGGTTTCAGAAATCCTAGTAAGGAAATATTCTCGGAATTGGACGAAATCAACGCCTAGGGGCCTATTTTTGCACGAAGCTTCCAGAAGACCGGAGGACTTACGAAGTGGGGCCACGAGGTGGCCAGACACCAGGGCGGCGCGGCCCAAGCCTTGGCCGCGCCGGCCTGTTGTGTGGGCCCCTCGTGTGGCCCCCTGACCTGCCCTTCCGCCTACATATAGTCTTCGTCGCGAAACCCCCACTACCGAGAGCCACGATACGGAAAACCTTCCAGAGACGCCGCCGCCGCCAATCCCATCTCGGGGGGATTCAGGAGATCGCCTCCGGCACCCTGCCGGAGAGGGGAATCATCTCCCGGAGGACTCTTCACCGCCATGGTCGCCTCCGGAGTGATGAGTGAGTAGTTCATCCCTGGACTATGGGTCCATAGCAGTAGCTAGATGGTCGTATTCTCCTTATGTGCTTCATTGTCGGATCTTGTGAGCTTCCTAACATGATCAAGATCATCTATCTGTAATGCTATATGTTGTGTTTGTTGGGATCCGATGGATAGAGAATACTATGTTATGTTGATTATGAATCTATTACCTATGTGTTGTTTATGATCTTACATGCTCTCCGTTATTAGTAGAGGCTCGGCCAAGTTTTTACTCTTAACTCCAAGAGGGAGTATTTATGCTCGATAGTGGGTTCATGCCTCCATTAAATCTGGGACAAGTGACGTAAAGTTCTAAGGTTGTGGATGTGCTCGTTGCCACTAGGGATAAAACATTGATGCTATGCCCGAGGATGTATTTATTGATTACATTACGCACCATACTTAATGCAATTGTCTCGTTGTTTGCAACTTAATACCGGAAGGGGTTCGGATGATAACCCGAAGGTGGACTTTTTAGGCATAGATGCATGCTGGATAGCGGTCTATGTACTTTGTCGTAATGCCCAATTAAATCTCACAATACTCATCATATCATATATGTGCATGGTCATGCCCTCTCTATTTGTCAATTGCCCAATTGTAATTTGTTCACCCAACATGCTATTTATCTTATGGGAGAGACACCTCTAGTGAACTGTGGACCCCGGTCCATTCTTTTACATCGAATACAATCTATCGCAATACTTGTTCTATTGTTTTCTCGCAAACAATCATCATCCACACTATACATCTAATCCTTTGTTACGAGCAAGCCGGTGAGATTGACAACCTCACTCGTTTCGTTGGGGCAAAGTACTTTGATTGTGTTGTGCAGGTTCCATGTTGGCGCCGGAATCCCTGGTGTTGCGCCGCACTACATTCCGCCGCCATCAACCTTCGACGTGCTTCTTGACTCCTACTGGTTCGATAAACCTTGGTTTCTTACTGAGGGAAACTTGCTGCTGTACGAATCACACCTTCCACTTGGGGTTCCCAACGGGCGTGTGCTTTACGCGTCATCAACCGTCGCCTCTCCAACTACTATCTGGTCCTTGCAATGTCTACTTCTACGCAGATGATGATGACAATCAGAGTTCGAGTCATCTCCTAAAAGATTGCCGTCAGCTCCAGAAGCTCCAGGAAGCCTACACCAAGATGCGGGAGGAGGAGGTCAGCATACAACTCAAAGAAAATCTCATCTGGAAGACTAATCAATCCACCCGGGTAGCAAACCCAGTACTGGCCCTGAAGAAAACATCGACATGATCCGCATGTGCGTTGATTACATGACCCTGAACAAGCACTGCCCGAGTGACCGCTTCTCATTCCCGCACATCGACCAAATAGTTGACGTACACAACCGCTTTCTAGTAGGGTCTCTTCTTCCATGATGCCTATTTAATCTAAAACCAGACCATCATAAAGGTCTAGGACGAGAAAAAGAATGCCTTCATTAAAATCTATGGTGTATTTTTCTACACAACAATGCCATTTGTTCTCAAGAACGCATGCACCACCTATCAAATGGGCATGCATGCCTTCCTGAAGGAGAAAATTGGCAGGAACGAACACGTTTACATAGACGACGCCATCATCACGAACAAATATGGAGCCACTCTTATCAGCGACCTCCACAAAGCCTTTGACAACCACGATCAATTCTGCATCAAGATAAACCTGCCACGTGTTTGGGGTCTCCACCGGGCAACTTCTCGGGTACTTTATATCCACCAGGGAAATCAAAGTAAACCTAGAGAAGATGCAAACAATCCTGACAATGGAACAAACAACGAACCTTAGAGGTGTCCAACAAATACTAGGACGTGTGGCGACACTCAGCCGACTCATCATGAAGATAGGTGAAAGCTGATAAGTTGGGGTGGGTGGCCGAAGCACATGCAGCATTTAAGACCTGAAACGCATCATATCGACTTCACCCATACTGGTGACTCCCAATGAGAAAGAGCAGATGCTGATATACATCGCCGCCATTAACCAAGTGGTTAGTACCTCACTCATCATCGAGTGTGCGGAAGAAGGCAAGATCGACTCACACAGTGCAACGACCTTTCTATTACCTCAATGTGGTCATCTCCCCCACCAAGCAGCGGTACATGCACTACCAGAAGCTGGCATATGGCATCTTCATGATAGCGTGCATACTACGCCGCTACTTCTAGGAACGCCCTATTGTGGTAGTAAATGAGGCCCCGATGTCTAGCATCCTCAATAACCCCGAGGCCACTGGACATGTCTCCATGTGGGGAATCGAGCATTCTCCATGAGATGTTGTTATTGATTGCTTATGATGATGTTTTTGATTACTTTCATGAGTGAGTATTTTACCTTGTTATTGGGGACATGGTAAAACCCGTTCATGATTATGTGTTGGTTTTCTCTCTAGATATTATGTGAAGTCAGCATGTATTATTTGCCTTCGGGACAAGAAAGGGAATTGTCATTTGACATATGGTAGTATGTATGGTTTTAAGTGAGATAACATGTCGGCATGATATTCATATGATCAAGGGGATACGGAGATATCCGCGAAGCTTATATCAATATCCATGGGACACCCTTAATTGTGGCGGATCGGAGTGGCTTGCTTACGATCATTGCAGTGGTCATTCTAAATGAAATATCAGATGTCTTGTTTGTGATCAAATTTTTTATGGAGATTTCCCCACACATCTTATGAAGAAAGACATAGATTTGTTCTAATCATAATTAACACCGATGCTAGAGGTGCATCCTACATTCCCGAGTACATTTCGCCTTACTGCAGTTTCATTACCTTTTACATTACATTTGTCTCTTCGCTTACTTTTCTCTCAGTTATTGCTTTTCATACAAAACAACTCTCTTTAAAATACTCTTACTTGAGAACACTGGAAGCTTTCAAGTATTCTTTGATACATAGTGATGATGGGCATAAAAACCTCAATCAAATAGCTCTCCGTGGTTCGATACTATACTTTTACTTTTGACATTACATTTGTCTCTTCGCTTACTTTTCTCTCAGTTATTGCTTTTCATACAAAACAACTCTCTTTAAAATACTCTTACTTGAGAACATTGGAAGCTTTCAAGTATTCTTTGATAGATAGTGATGTTGGGCATAAAAACCTCAATCAAATAGCTCTCCGTGGTTCGATACTTTTACTTTTGAAACTAGCTACAATATACATGTGCAATTGTAGTCATCGATGACTTGTCCGCAAGCATCACACCAAAATGGAAACACATGCACCAAAGTGAATGCCGCGACAATACACGCGTCATGTAGAGAACCACATAGACACATGCGTCAATGTCCCTAGATTCATCACCCGATGAAGCATGCAGCCGAGCCGGCGAACCATGATAAACTAGGCAGTCGGCCCATAAAACACATGAACCCGAGGGTAGAGGCCGAAGAAGGATATGAATCTAGCTTGTCTAGCTGGTCGAAATATGGCCTAGAACCACATGCATAGTTTTCATGGAATCGGAAACAGTGTGCACGGTCCGCAGCCGATCCTATAAGCCAGTACATGAATGGCGAGGTTCAGGGCAAGGATACGCACGGCTTTGCTACCGATCCGATAAGCCCATCCAGCTTTTCCCAGCGATACATGACCACCTAGCCACGAACGCATAGTGCCTACGGGATGAGATTTTGTGAGGGTCACACCAGACGCTCAAACCACGTGCATCCACGCCTCAACCTAGACCCACCGAGGCACCGATCAGACGCGATGGGAGGAAGCGGATCGGCGTACTGGTATCTACAACTAGAAAATGACGGGAAGATTCTTGTTGCATCTTGGAGAGTACCACATGGTGGCCATGTCCGCAACCGTTATCTGTGACTGTACCAGAAGCCTCTCTAGACACCTACATGATGTTCCTTCAACCTCCACGATGGAGGCCCCTTCTAGAGATTCTCATCGGCGCTCCACGCCTTGTTGCCACGAAGTGGTTCTTCCTGGTGGTATCAAGGTGGCCGGCGACACAATCTTGTTTCCGGTGGAGAGGACCAGGGCTTTGATTGTGTTTTCTTTTTTTATTATAGGGTCCTTTGCGCAAATGTCTAGGTTTGCGATGTATTTATCTTTTTTATAAGGACTCTGATATAAAATTGTACCCGTTGATTATTAACTGATGCAACACTTGGGTTCCTTCTAGACCCCTCTTCCTATGCAAAAAGCTACTTAGGAATATTTTCGTTTTCATCTTTTTCTTTCATATGTTACTTTCATATTTTTTATTTCTATTTTCATTTTATCTTTAATTTTTAATCCTCTTAAAGTATTTTAAATTTATATTCTATGTGATGTACCATTTTCTTCACAGAGGATAATAATGTGTTCCTTTTCATTAACAAAGATGTCCACTAGTAGAAACAGGGCCTTTTGCACCGGTTTGAAAAGGCCATATGCGTCGGATGGCCAACCGGTGCAAACCATCCGGTGCAAAAGCCCCCCCCCCTTTTGCATCGGTTCAGTTACGAACCGGTGCTAAAGGGGGCACCACGTGTCCCGCTGTGGAGCGCCCAGCGGGGGACCTTTAGCACCAGTTCGTAATACGAACCAGTGCAAAAGGGTTGTGCCGCGGCAGGGTTTTGAAGCCCTTCCCTGCCGCAGCAGACTCTACCACGGCAGGGAATTGCACTAAAATGCTGGCGCGGTAGACTCTACCGCTGCAGGAAATTTACACTAAAACGCTGCCGCGGCAGACTCTGCCTCCATTCGGAACACGTTATAATGCATACACATATATATAGGAAACCATTATATTACATATATCGATCGAAGTGACACATGTTCATGCATATATATATATGTCTACATCAACTTTGAAAATAATTTCTATTCAATATTGGATGGCGGGCACATAGTGTTCTCCGTCTGGAGCTATGACTTGCTCAAGTAAGAACCCCGCCAGTTTTTCTTGAATTGCTCGTACACGCTCGGTTGCTAGAAGACCGTCCCGCAACCGTTGGATCTAATAATTTCAAGAAGGTACGGTGGTCAGTATATATATATATGTGTGTATGTGAATGAAACACAAGGTGATAAAATAAAGTCATGAATGTTGTTTACCTACATCAAGTTGTTCCAAAATTTTGGTCACATGGTGGGTTTTCTGGCGGATGAACTCGCAAACGTAGAACCCGCATAAATTATTCCCGTCCTCTTGCCTCAAGCACTTTACGAGAACATAGTTCAATCAAAATAATATATAATCAAGAATGATAATAATGGTATTGAAACTAGAATCAAAGAGATGCGCGGCCTAGCCACAGTAGTACTTACCGGTACATGTTTTATTCGAAGCTCTTTATTCTGTAAACCTGGAGACTTGTTGGCGAACCGTTTCCAAGCCTTGTGGAGGATATCAGCCATGTCCCCCCCACGCCTCAAGAGGTTTACTCTTTGAGTCCATGACTTCTACTACCCTGGTGTCGGGTTCAATGACTAGCAGGGTATAGTGAAACCTGCGGACACATTTGCATAACTCATCAATTACACTTAACGCATGGATTAAGCGAAAAAGATTTAATGCGTGAAGACAATAAGGAAATAGTATTGCCCTTTTGTATGAGTTTTTCCTTAAGGCATATACCAAGTTATTCTCCGTGTTCTTGGGAGAGTTGTCGACAGTATACCCATTCACGGTATATGGGTCAACGAACCCAAGATCATAGATTTGCCCCTTGTGGCATTCGCGGATCTTCATTCTGCATAATATAGATAGTTATATGCATGCAATGGACGAGCCACGGTAGATACTTAATTACATAAATAATACTTACAGACAGTAGGCACTCAGCAGAGATTTGTCGAGGGCGTCTTGATTGAATAACTGAAATAATTCACAAAATTCGATGTTCATCACGTCAGTTCGCCCGTAGTGCTCATCTTTGATTGCCACCATGATCCAGTTCTGACCGTCCTTACATGCATCCAAGTACCAATTATGTAGTCTTCGCAGATGAGGCAACTCCTCAGCTCTGACAAGAGGTTGCCCGTACTTGTACTGGTATGCTATTTGGACATCACCCGTGAACATGAATTCGATGCGGCTTAAGTACTCAGGAATTCTCATACCGGCCGCATCTGCCTCATCTTTGTATAGTTTTACCATCGTCGGATCAAGGCACTGCAGGACATCGGGATACACTTGGAGCGGGGGGCACGAGTTTTTCTGGGTTCCAAGCTGGGGAACTGGTTTCCCTTCTTCCTTACTTTTTTGCCACCACTGTCTTGCTACCACATTTGACTTGCGAATAGACCGGTCATAGTTCGATGAAAGACTTGGCTCAGGTTGATGAAGGTTCTTCAGCAGTTTCAACTTCTTTTTCTTGGATATAGCTGGCTCGGGCTCGGGCTCGGGTTGGGGCTTTTTCTTGCCAAACATGGATTTCATATGTTGTTCCTTTGCGATCTTGTCATTTTCCTCATCTGTATAGTCATAAGGTCACTTGGGAGGAACCTTAGGCACTCTTGGGAGGGGCTCTTGTTTGCGTTTCAGTGATCGGTTACGACTCATCGCCGTAGCGGTCCGCCTTTTGCTCTTAGACTGAGTGGTGGGCTGCGGCGGCGGATAAGGCTCAGGCGGCGGCGGAGAAGGCTGCATCGGTGGAGAATGCTGGCTCGGTGGAGACATTGTTGGCGCCTGCCAACCCGGAATCACAATGAATTCCTTTCGCCATAGAACTGTAGTGTTCTTGGCTTCTCCTAGCTCTAGCAAATCCCCTTTACCGGCAGGGTGGTCAAGCCTCAGCGGCCCATACCCATCCATAACTCGATCCACCCCGGCAACAGCGTAGCCAGGTGGATCCGGTTTGAAGTGGTATCTTTGATCAGGTACTAGCGGTAAGACATAGCCGATCACCGCCTTGAGCGTTAAGTAGCCCATCGTTTTGAAATGTAGCTCACAAGGTGTCGACTCTCTGATATAATCCACAGGGTAGAGAGGAGCCATCTGCGGATCCACAGGGGAGGGAGGAGCCATCTGCGGATCCACAGGGGAGGGAGGAGCCATCTGCGGATCCACATCTGCATCATCACCCGGCAGCTCCGTGGAAGCCACGCTGCTTTTCCGCTGAGATCCCTGGCCGGTAGCATCAAATGCAACTTCTTCTATCTGCTGATTAGCTTGAGGTTGGGTGACTGAGCCTGACATTATCATCCTCACTTGGTCCTCTAGCTTAGCAACGCGTTCTCAAACCACATCTTTTTTCCTCCGACGGCTTCTCTCGGGATATTTCTTCGTTTCTGCAGGAAACCCAATACACCACGGCTTGCCACCTGGTATGGTTCGTGTTCGTCCTGGGTGCTCAGGATTCCCAAGGGCGCATGTGAGCTGGTCCTTCTCTCTTTCGGGACGGAACTTCCCCTCTTCAACTTCCTTTGCAACAGTTCTAAAGGCTTCGATAGGAAGTGGGTTTTCCTGATGTCTTCGTGTATATATACAGTTCCCTTGTGCATCCAACGTGCCCCCATGCGCATAAAACCAATCCCTTGACCGCTGGTTCCATTTCAGTACCTCTGGCTGGATCCCCTTTGCAATTAGGTCCTTCTCCCATTTCTCCCACTTAGGCCTGCCAGCCTTGTAGCCTCCTCGCCCCATGGTATGGAAGTACATCTTATTAGCAGCATTTTTCGTATTGGTGACTGGCCTTTTCTTTGCCCTCTCCGATGTCTTGTACTTCACAAATGCCTCCCAGTGGTCTTTTATCATCTCATAGGGGTCGTTGAAATCCGGAATCTTCTTTTTCTTGACAAAGATGTTGTCCAATTTCTTCTTGTAGTCGTTGAACTGTAGTGCCATCTTCTTAAGAGCCCACTTCTTGACTCTTCGTTGTATGCTATTCAGTTCGGGATCCTCAGGGTCTGGCCTGTCATTCTCACTATCAGAGTCAGCTGGCTCCGGTAATTTGAAATTTATCAGGAGTTTCCTAAACATCAGATTTTTGGATCTCATGTCGACATAAGTAACTCCTTCCTTCGCCTTTGAAGGTTTCTTCCATTCTTGAGTGGTGATCGGGATGGTGTCCCTAACAATAACTCCGCATTGACTTACAGACTTTTTTGTGTGATGCTTGGGAGAAATCGGTTCGCCATCTGGAGCGATTTCCGTGATGGTGCACCTTTCATGGTCTTCCATCTTTCTGGCCGCGCCTCGTTTAGTTCTGCCAGTAGAGTTTGTTGATCGTGAGGTCTAAAAGAAGAAACAACATTAATATATGTATATGCACAAATCTGGAGGCTTGGTTAATTAATATATATACACCTCGGCGCCGTGAGCTTCTCCCGCGCAGTCGTCACCTTCTCCCTCACCGGAGCCGTCTCCACGGTGGTCTTGCTCATCTTCCTCACCGGAGCCGTCTCCTCGGGTTCGCTCGTCTCCCTCGCCGGATTTGTTTAGGTAAATAGAGGTGATATCGTCATCATCACGGATAATCTCCCCGACGAGGTATTCTTTTTCTAGGTCTCGTTCCATAGTTTCTGCAAATACTTACAAGTTATTCTAATGCTATAAACACAACGAAGCAGTAATTAAGAATAATGCTCAATACATGATCAAAATATTAGAGTTACACACATATATAGGTACTAATTAAGGATAATGCTCAATACATAATCAAAGATCAGAGTTACACATATAGCTTGATCGGTCCCTAATACATCACTAGAACCTCTCAACGGCGCCGACCGGGTCCTTATCCGCGCCGGCTGAACCTCCAAAGCCACGGAACAACAACAGGATCATAGCTAATGTGAGATCCCTACAAAACAGACCATCCGCCCGTATATCTGGTCTCTAAAATATACAGGTAACGGCAAACGTGCTCGTCCTCCTCTGTAATACACTGAGCTATCACCTCTGGCGCCACCGGCTCCCTCTGAAACGACCGTGGCCCACGCGACCTCCACCAGAGAATATCCGGGTCGACGACGGGACCCGGATTCCGCACCAAGGTGCGCGCCCCGGAAGATAACACCTCCCAGTGCCACCCCAGCGGAGCCCAGTCCCGAACTTCCCCCATCTGCTGCATCTCCTCTAAAATTATCCTAGCTCCAGGACGCGGAGGGCGCGGCATCGTATGCAAACTAACAAATATAATATTGAATTTGAATAAAGTACTTATGAATAAATATATTAGTAACAAATATTACTACTTTTGTCTAACACATACATTTTTATCTAACAAATATTTCTAACATATGTAACACAAATTTATCTAACTAAAAACTTATCTAACTTAAATTTATCTAACTTAAATTTCTAACTTAAATTTCTAAATTAAATTTATCTAACTAAAATTTCTAACTTAAATTTATCTAAGTAAAATTTTAACTAAAATTTCTAACTTAAATTTCTAACTAAAATTTCTAACTTGAACTACTAAATTTTCTAACTTTAACTACTAAATTTTCTAACTACTAAAATTTTCTAACTTTAACTAGTAAAATTTCTAACTTTAACTACTAAATTTTCTAACTACTAAAATTTCTAAATTTAACTACTAAAATTTCTAACTAATTAAAACAAAAAAAGGAGAAGAGGGGCGGCCGGGGGCTCACCTAGCCGGCTGCCGGCCGGAGAAGAAGGGTGCGGCGCGGGCGGTGGCGGTCGGCGGCGTCGCGGTGGCGGCGGAGGAGGCCCGCGCACGCGACCAGGCGCGTGGGGCGCGGGCGGTGGCGGCAGAGTTGTGGCGCGCGGCGGGGACGGGAGCGGAGGCGAGGCGGCGGCGCGCGAAATTTGGGCAGCGTTTCGGTAGGATTTGGTCCTCACGCGAATGGAGAAGAAGGGGTGGGCGCGGGGCAGTTATAGATGGGGTCTTTTGCACCGGTTCGCGGCTGGAACCGGTGCAAAAGACTCTTTTTCACCGGTTCCAGCCACGAACCGGTGCAAAAGACCCATTTTTGGCTGCATTTTGCAGTTTTCCGGCCTTTTTTTGGGGTGTTTCGCGCGTGATAGGTTCCCGTCACGACGCCGCGCGTGGTAGGTTCCCGTCACACGACGCAGCGATAGTTATTTTCCCACGACGCCGCGCGGGATATTTTCATGCCACGCAACGATGCCGCGCGGGATATGTTCCCGCCACGCGACGACGCCGCGCGGGATATTTTCCCGCCACGCGACGACGCCACGCGGGATATTTTCCCTCTATAAATAGTACGTCCCCGTCTCTCCCACTTCACTCATCACCGAACCCTAGCCCATTTCACAATGCCCCAAAGCCGCACCCGCCGCCGGTGGAGGTGGACCCGCAGCTCGCGGAGATAGAGGAGTGGGAGGAGATGCAGCGGCAGGAGGCGGCAGCTAGGAGGGCAGCAGCGGATGAGGTGGACCCGCAGCTTGCAGAGATAGAGGAGTGGGAGGAGGCGGCGCTAGCGGCTACCATAGAAGCATTTGAGAGGCATAGTCTCCAAGAGCTGCATAAGCGGCCGCGTGTGGCGGATCTGGATAGTGAGGAGATGCATAAGCGTCGTCGTGAGGAGGAGCTGCGGCAGGAGGCGGCAGCCAGGAGGGCAGCAGCGGATGTGCGGAAGAACTAGTAGAAGTTGTTATTTTAGTTTAAATTTAGTTAATGTTAAATTTCAATAAAGTCGTTTTCGTTGTTTTAGTTTAAGTTTAGTTAACGTATCTTGTTAAATTTCAGTAAAGTCGTTGTCTTTAGTTTATATACCCCTTTTATCCCGGTTCATGGATGGAACCGGTGCTAAAGATGGTGCCCCTTTTATCCCGGTTCAAGGATAGAACCGGTGCTAAAGATGGGGGGGGGCTAAATCTGGGGGAGGCTTATCTGGTGTTTGCCTTATCTGGGGTGGCCTCATCTTGGGGGGGGGTGGGGTTATCTGGAGGCACATTACTATATATAGCCCCTCCGGGGAGAGTAGAGAGAGCAGACTGAGAGCAGAGAGAGAGGAGAGGCAACGACCAAGAAGGAAAGAGCCTCTCCGGCGAAGTTTCTCGAAGATGTCTTAGATGGCTGGCCGTCTTAGACATCTTCGGAAGCTTCGCCCGAGTAACTCTTCCCGCAAGAAAGCTAGGAGTCCCGCCGCTCGGAAGCTGCTAGTATACACCCAACAACCAGTAGCTCAGGGTAAGGAGGGCTTCCCGGGAGCTGGTATATATAACCCAACGACGGCGACCTCGAAAGAGCATCTCCGGCGGACGCCGACCATCTTAAACATCTTCGGAAGCTGCGCCCGAGAACTCTTCCCGCAAGTAGAGAGAGAGGAGAGGCAACGACCAGGAAGTTTTTCTTTTCATCGCACGAAAAATCCATTTTTCATTTTCGAGGTACCGAAAGGGGGTGTTTTGTGAAGCATTTTTCAAAAATAGTAGACCACCTAGGATGGATAATTTCCAAACCTGTGTATCTAGAAACATAATAAACTTGGATGATTGCATTTAGGTCAAACGATGTCCAATGTTACTGATACATCACAACAAACGCTTCACAATATAAGCTCAAGGTACAGGATAATAATTAATACATTATGATCGCTTCGACCGTAACCATGGAGCATCTTCAGCATTTAACGCGATGGTTGGATCGATGTTCACTGAAAGAACTATGTGATGCTTTGGCTCATCGGATGAGCTCGTGTCCTTATGTTTTCTTTTCTTCGGTCTGGAGGACATGTCCTTCACATAGAAAACCTGAGCCACATCATTGGCTAGGACGAATTGTTTGTCTCTGTAACCATGATTGTTGAGATCCACTATTGTCATTCCGTACAGCTGGTCTACCTTTACCCCTTTTCCATCCAGCTTGAACCATTTGCACCGAAACAAAGGAATCTTAAAAGAAGGTCCATAGTCAAGTTCCCATATCTCCTCTATGTAACCATAATATGTGTCGTTTTCCCCATTTGTTAGTGTTTGTTGCATCAATGCGGACATCACTATTTTGGTTGGTGCTCTTTTTATCTTGGGCGAACGTGTAGAAGGTATTTCCATTTATCTCGTACCCCTGGAAAGTCAGTACAGTCGAAGATGGTGACCCAGCCAACAAGTACAACTGATCTCCAATATCGTTGTTATTAATGAGATGTGCTCGGAACCAACCGCCGAATGTCTGCATATGTTTATGTGTAATACAGCCTTCAGACTGCCCCAGATGTTGGGAGCGTACAATATTCTTGTATTCAGTGATATACGGGGCCACCAAGGTGGAACTTTGTAGAACTGTGTAGTGTGCTTGAGTGAAAGAAATCCCGTCCCTACATATCATTGATTTCCTTCCTAGCGTGCCTTTTCCACTTAGTCGACCCTCATGTCGCGATTCAGCAACACCAATCGGCTTAAGGTCAGGAATAAAGTCAACACAGAACTCAATGACCTCCTCTGTTCTGTAGCCCTTGGAGATGCTTCCTTCTGGCCTAGCAGGGTTATGAACATATTTCTTTAAGACCCCCATGAACCTCTCGAAGGGGAACATATTGTGTAGAAAGACAGGACCGAGGATGGCAATCTCTTCGACAAGGTGAACCATGCGTCATAATATTGAAGAAAGATGGTGGAAACACCAACTCAAAACTAATAAGACATTGCACCACATCCTTCTGTAACCTTGGAAGACTAGCTGGATCGATTACCTTCTAAAATATTGCATTAAGGAATGCACATAGCTTCACAATGGGTATTCGAACATTTTCCGGCAGAAGCCCCCTTAGTGCAACCGGAAGCAACTGCGTCATAATAATGTGGCAGTCATGCGACTTCAGATTTTGGAATTTTTTTCTCCGCCATATTTTTAATTCCCTTTATATTTGATGAGAATCCAGACGGCACCTTGATACTGTAAAGGACTTCAAAAAAGATTTCCTTCTCTGCTTTGGTAAGAGCGTAGCTGGCAGGACTTAAGCGACTCCCTGTATCCGTCTTGTAATTCTGTTCTTGCTTGTTTTTTGGGACTTTCATACGATACTGGTCCTCCCGTGCTTCTGGTGTATCTTTTGTCTTCCCATACACGCCTAAGAAGCCTAGCAGGTTCACGCAAAGATTCTTCGTCACGTGCATCACGTCGATTGAAGAGCGGACCTCTAGGACTTTCCAATAGGGTAGATCCCAAAATATTCTTCCACATGGGTGCGTGTCCGGTAACGACGTCATTTGGAACAGATTGACCGCCAGGACCCTTTCCAAATATTACTTTTATGTCCTTGACCATATCAAGTAAAGCATCACCACTACGGAGTTCAGACTTCACCCGGTGATCTGCCTCACCTCCGAAATGATTGCCTTTCTTTCTGACGGGGAACCTCTTTGGGAGAAATCGACGATGCCCCAGGTACACAACCTTCTTACATTTATTCAAATAAGCACCTTCGGTCTCATCTAAGCAGTGAGTGCATGCATTGTATCCATTGTTTGTCTGTCCTGAAAGGTTACTAAGAGTAGGCCACTCATTGATGGTCACGAAAAGCAACGCTCGTAGGTTAAATGACTCATGTTTGTACTCGTCCCATGCATGTACACCTGGTTTGCTCCACAACTTTAAGAGTTCTTCAAATAATGGCCGTAGGTACACATCAATGTCGTTGTCGGGTTGCTTTGGGCCTTCGATGAGCACTGGCATCATAATGAACTTCCGCTTCATGCACAACCAAGGCGGAAGGTTATAGATACATAGAGTTACAGGCCTGGTGCAATGACTGCTGCTCTGCTCCCCAAAAAGATTCATTCCATCTGTACTTAGACCAAACCTTAAGTTCCTCGCGTCATCTGCAAAGTCCGGGAACTCTCTATCGATTTTCCTCCACTGCGACCCATCAGCGGGGTGTCTCAGCATCTCGTCTTTCTTACGATCTTCTTTGTGCCATTGCAACAACCTGGCATGCTCTTTATTTCTGAACAGACGTTTCAACCGTGGTATTATAGGAGCATACCACATAACCTTGGCAGGAACCCTCTTCCTAGGGGGCTCGCCCTCAACATCACCAGGGTCATCTCGCCTGATCTTATACCGCAGTGCAGTGCATACCGGGCATTTTTCCAAATTTCGTACTCAGCGCGTGATACGTCCAAAACGTATCTACTTTCCCGAACACTTTTGCTATTGTTTTGCCTCTAATTTGTGTATTTTGGATACAACTAACACGGACTAACTTTATTTCAGTAGAATTGCCCTGGTGTCTTGTTTTTGTGCAGAAACTCAACTTTCAGGAAAATCCCCGGGATTAATTGCGAAGGGCCTATTTTCCCAGAAGACTCACGGAGCCAGAAGGGCAGGCCAGGGGGAGGCCCACGGCCTCCACACCATAGGCCGGCGCGGCCTATGAGGGGGGCGCGCCGCCTTATGGTGAGGCCGCTTCGGCTAGCCTCCGACCCCCCCTCTGGACTACTTAAGGGTTTCGACCTAAAAACGCACGGGGGTTGGACGAAATGGCGAGAAGACATCCAGAACTCTGCCGCCATCGCGAAACTCCGTGTCAGGACCAGAAACTCCGTTCTAGCACTCCGCCGGGACGGGGAATTGGAGGAGATCATCGCCATCATCACCACCGACGCCTCTCCATCAACCAGCTATGCTTCCCCCATCCATGTGTGAGTAATTCCCCCGCTGTAGGTTGAAGGGGATGGTAGGGATTGGATGAGATTGGTCATGTAATAGCATAAGATTGTTAGGGCATAGTGCCTAGTATCCGTAATTGGTACTTTTATGATATTGTTGCAACTTGTTATGCTTAATGCTTGTCACTAGGGCCCGAGTGCCATGATCTCAGATCTGAACATGTTATTGTTTCATGATGATATTCATTGTTTTATGATCTTACCTGCAAGTTGTATACACATATTGCTGTCCGGAACCCGAGGCCCCAAAGTGACAGAAATTTGGACAACCGGAGGGGAAGGCGGTGATATGAGGATCACACGTGTTCACGGAGTGTTAATGCTTTGCTCCGGTGCTCTATTAAAAGGAGTACCTTAATTACCTGTAGATTCCCTAGAGGCCCGGCTGCCACCGCACTAGTAGGAAAAGCCTCATCAGTGGCGCACGAAAATTTGATTCTGTGGCGCACGGGTGGTGCGCCACAGAAACGTCGCCACAAAAATAAGCTTTCTGTGGCGCACCTGGTCGTGCGCCACGTAAATAAGGTTTACGTGGCGCACTTGTTCTTAGGTGCGCCACGAAAAGCGTGCGCCACGCAATTGCTTCTTAGTGCGCCACAGAATTTGCTTGTATTATACACGATTTTGTGCTGCTCTGCTATACATATGCGATTTATACACAGCAATTCAGATACACAATACGAGATACACAGGTTATATACAAGCAACATTCGGATATAATATAAATATCATGTACATTGCACATATATAACATAGACATCATCATCACATTACTTAGAGCCCGATCGAGATACATATATAGTGGCAAGTGTCAAATGTTTTGCATACAACTCTTAATTCATACAAAATTCACAATTTCGAGATACAAAGTAGTCTTCATCCGGTTCCTCCTTTGCTCCGTCATCTCTACCCACCAGGCTCGCTTGCATCGGGGTCCTTCCATCCGAGTTCCTACTATGATGAAAATGGAAGAAAGTGAGACCAACAAGTATCCGATGCACAAGAGAAATGGAATAAATGCCTCATACATTGTTGGTCAACACAAATATTAACATTCGGGGACGGTGTAAGTGAGACCAAGTCCGATGCACAAGAGATTGATATTTGTGCTATCTTACCAGGCTCACTTACGCCGCCCCCGAGTGTACGGTGACCAAACATTTTAATCATCGGCATTTTGAAAATGTCAAAGCAAATGGAATGACAAAATGGAATAAGTGCCTCATACATTGTTGGTCAACACAAATATTAACATTTAGGGATGGCGTCGGTGAGACCAAGTCCGATGCACAAGAGATTGATATTTGTGCTATCTTACCAGGCTCACTTACGCCACCCCCAAGTGTACGGTGACCAACATTTTAATCATCGGCATTTTGAAAATACCAAAGCAAATGGAATGACAAGGGCCTCATACTTTGTTGGTCGAAACAAATATTAACAAAGCTGGGGTACCATAAGGGATTATTCATCACTTGGTAGTAACCATCATAAGCATTCCATTTAAATCACACATTTTAGTATATGTTCTTATCCAAGTTTTTGCCTCAGCCTTTGCATCATTGGCTGAGCTAAGACATCAAGCTTACGGCCAGGGAGCATTCTTTATTTTTAGGGAACTATATGAACTATATGCACATGATCCGGTAAGCATCCCCACTAATCGAGCATTATAAGCATACCATAAGCTCACAAGAATCCATCAAGTAAATCATCGGGGTCCAAAAAACTTGGGGTCCAGAAAACTAATCCCAACAGAGAATTACTTGGGGTCCAGAAAACTAATCCCAGGCCAACCAAGAGCAACTATAAATATGTATGTATACAAGCCCACCAGTAGCATTTCATGCATTTGAATTCCTATGAACCAGTTAACCTCACTGAGCACAACAAGCATTTAAATGAACGAGTAGCATCAAATTCCTATGAACCCATCAAGAAAATTGTTAACGAGTTAACCTCACTGAGCACAACAAATGAACCGAGTAGTAATAAGCCATCAAGATTAACGAGTTAACCTCACTGAGCACAACAAATGAACCAGTAGCATCAAATGAACCAACCGAGTAGCAATGCATCACTAGCAGCAATGCATCCAGAGCCAACAAATGAACCAGTAGCATCAAGATTAACAGCTAAGCATCACTAGCAGCAATGCATCCAGAGCCAACCGAGCGAGCATTTCGTCGAGCACGTTGTGCTCGCGCGGGGAGGAAGAGGGAGGGGAGGGGAGGGAGCTTACCGACGATTTGGAGAGTTGTGGAGGAGCTCACCGACGACGACGGCAGGGGTGGAGGTCGCGGCGGCTCTTCCACCTTGACGCGGCGGCGGCTCCTCCACCTTGACGCCGCGCCGGCCCCTCCTCCTCCACGCCGCAGCGGCTTGTGCTGCTGGTGGCGGGGATGGGTGGAGCGTGGCGGCATACGGCCCTCGCGGAGGAAGGCGGCGGCGGCGGCGACAGCGACGGCATCGCTCGCCATGGAAGGCGGCGGCGCGGGGAGAGAGGGGAGAGAGGGAGAGGAACTTCGTGGCGAGGAGAGGTACGGCCTTGATATAGGACACGTTATTTCTGTGGCGCACCGAGACAAGTGCGCCACGAGAAAACATTATTTCGTGGCGCACCGAGGCCAGTGCGCCACAGAATACGTTATTTCTATGGCGCACCAGGTGCAGTGCGCCGTAGAAAAGGTAAAACCAATGGTTGGGCGTGACAGGATGTGGGCCCCACCAAGTTTTTGTGGCGCAGCGTTTCATAGTGCGCCACAAAATTAAGCTATTTCTGTGGCGCACCCAGAATGGTGCGCCACAAAATAATATTCTGTGGCGCATTTTTAGTGGTGCGCCACAAAACTAAGCTTTGCCTATAAGGGTTTTCCTACTAGTGCCGGCTGGTAGGACAAAAGATGTTGTGCAAGTTTCTCATTGCGAGCACGTACGACTATATACGAAACACATGCCTATGGTTGTTTAGTACTTGGATACTGTTTTATTACTATCTGCAAATGCCCTACCTTGATTGTTACATGAGTTCTCTCATCCATGCAGCGCCCGTTCATCCATCCCTGTGCCTACAATATTTTAATCCTGCTCGTTTACTATAATCACTACTGTCTGTCTACACTACCGCTGATATTTCACTATCGCTACTGCTATAAAACTGTTTCTACTAATAAACTCTTGCGAGCAAGTCTGTTTCCAGGTGCAGCTGAATTGACAACTCCGCTGTTAAGGCTTAAAAATATTCTTTGTCTCCCCTTATGTCGAATCAATAAATTGGGTTTTACTTCCCTCGAAGACTGTTGCGATCCCCTATACTTGTGGGTCATCAAGACTATTTTCTGGCGCCGTTGCCGGGGAGCATAGCTTTATTTGCAAGTTCACTTGGATTGATATTGTTCGCTGCAAATTCTCCATCATGGGTAAACCTCGCGATACTAAAGTCGCCATATTATCATCCACTACAAGAAAAGGTACAACTCTGAGTACCTCTGCTGCTCTTGATTCACCATCTGTGATAGGTAAACTTGTTTCACCACCACAAGCTTCAAATGCTGGTACTTCTGCTGAATCTGAAAATTCCTCTTATAATTTGCTGATGTGCTTGATAATGATGGTTCATTAGGATCTTTTCTAGATGCTACAATTGCTAGGTCTAGACAAATTGAAAATACTGAAATTCCTAATGAAGATGCTGCTACACCTGTTGATTCACCTGAGTCTGTTGAATACTCTAGTGATGATCTTGATAAAGATTATGTGGAACTTCATGATGATTTTATTGATAAATGCAATGCTACTACTGATGCAAGTAATATTAAAAAGCTTCTTGCACAACGTGCTGTTAGATATAAGTTGTCTCCTGATCCTAAATTTGCCACATCTCCTATAAACATTAAGGATAAGGATTATGATTTTTGTCTTGATTTATCTCATATATCTATTGTTGAGAAAACACCTTTTTGTGGTAATGAAAACGAAAGTGATGTAGAACACATGATTGAGCTGTCTACTCTGAGTAGCTTGTTTTCTGATGATACCAAGAAGCGTACTTATTTTGTTGCTAAAAATTTTCCTTTCTCATTAAAGGATGATGCTAAAACTTGGTATAATAGTTTGCCTCCTGATTCTATTGATAGTCCAAGTGATTTGCTTGATGTTTTCTTTCAGAAATACTTTCCTGCTAGTGCTCAACATATTGCTTTGCAGAAAATTTATAGTTTTGACCAGGAAGATGGAGAGAAATTGCCTGAAGCTTGGGCAATGTTTTGCTCTCTTATCAGAGCTCGGCCTGGACATGATCTGGAAAAGCATGATTTACTTGATATATTTTATAGTGGACTAACCATTGAGTCTAGGGCATACCTGGATAGTTGTGCTGGTTGTTTTCAGGAAGAGAACTCCAGACGACGCTGAAGAATTATTGGCTAGAGTAGGCCGAAATCATGATGATTGGACTACACCTGAACCAACCCCAACACCAATATTGAAGAAGAGGGGTATGATTAAATTAAATGATGAAGATATGAGGGAAGCTAAGAAATCTCTTAAAGAGAAGGGTATTAAATCCGAAGATGTGAAGAATTTACCCCCCATAGAAGTTTTTTGTAAGATAACTCCCCCTTCATCCATGATCGAGGTACATTCTCTTCAACGCTTTGATAGAGGAGATATTCCTTACTCAAAACCTCCTGATCAATGTTTAGATGAGTTTGATAATTATATTGTTAAGCAAGATAATTTTAATATGAGAGTAGAGAATCATTTAATGGAAAATTCTCGAGCTATTAGTGAATTGCATGGTATTGTGGAGAGAACCTCCAATGATGTTAAGATGCTTGTTAAACATTTTCATATGGTTCAAACTCAAATTGATCAACTCACTAAAGTGCAAAATGACTTGTTAAAAAATAGTTCTAAAGAAAAACATGCTTATGAAGTAACAACTAGAGGCGGTGTTTCTACTCAGGATCCTCTATATCCCGAGGGGCATCCCAAAAGAGTTGAACAAGATTCTCAACGAACTGGAACTAGTGCTCCTTCTAAGAAAAAGAAGAAGAAACATAAAACTGTTGTAGAATCCTCTGAGCCTGTTAATGATCCTAATAGTATTTCTATTTCTGATGCTGAAACTGAAAGTGGTAATGAACATGATAAAGATAATGATAAGAATGATGCTTCGATAAAGAAGAGGTTGAAGATGAACCCGAAAAGCATGCTAAAAATAAAAAGTATACTAAAGAAGATTTTATTGCTAAGAAACATGGTAATGAAAGGGAACCTTGGGTTCAAAAGCAAATGCCTTTTCCTGCTAAGAAACTAAAATCAAAGGAAGAAGAACACTATAATAAATTTTGTGATTGGATGAAACCTTTGTTCCTGCAAATCCCTTTGACTGATGCTATTAAATTGCCTCCTTATTCAAAGTATATGAAAGATATTGTCTCTAACAAAAGGAAAATTCCTAATGAGGAGTGATGCGTGCAGTCGACACGTCCGTTGGGAACCCCAAGAGGAAGGTGTGATGCATACAGTAGCAAGTTTTCCCTCAGAAAGAAACCAAGGTTTAATCGAACCAGTAGGAGCCAAGAAGCACGTCGAAGGTTGATGGCGGCGGGATGTAGTGCGGCGCAACACCAGGGATTCCGGCGCCAACATGGAACCTGCACAACACAACCAAAGTACTTTGCCCCAACGAAACAAGTGAGGTTGTCAATCTCACCGGCTTGCTCGTAACAAAGGATTAGATGTATAGTGTGGATGATGATTGTTTGCAGAAAACAGTAGAACAAATATTGCAGTAGATTGTATTCAATGTAAAAGAATGGACCGGGATCCACAGTTCACTAGAGGTGTCTCTCCCATAAGATAAATAGCATGTTGGGTGAACAAATTACAGTTGGGCAATTGACAAATAGAGAGGGCATGACCATGCACATACATGATATGATGAGTATAGTGAGATTTAATTGGGCATTACGACAAAGTACATAGACCGCTATCCAGCATGCATCTATGCCTAAAAAGTCCACCTTCCGGTTATCATCCGAACCCATTCCAGTATTAAGTTGCAAACAACAGACAATTGCATTAAGTATGGTGCGTAATGTAATCAATAACTACATCCTCGGACATGGCATCAATGTTTTATCCCTAGTGGCAACAGCACATCCACAACCTTAGAACTTTCTGTCACTGTCCCGCATTTAATGGAGGCATGAACCCACTATCGAGCATAAATACTCCCTCTTGGAGTTAAGAGTAAAAACTTGGCCGAGCCTCTACTAATAACGGAGAGCATGCAAGATCATAAACAACACATAGATAATAGATTGATAATCAACATAACATAGTATTCTCTATCCATCGGATCCCAACAAACACAACATATAGCATTACGGATAGATGATCTTGATCATGTTAGGCAGCTCACAAGATCCGACAATGAAGCACATGAGGAGAAGACGACCATCTAGCTACTGCTATGGACCCATAGTCCAGGGGTGAACTACTCACTCATCACTCCGGAGGCGACCATGGCGGTGAAGAGTCTTCCGGGAGATGATTCCCCTCTCTGGCAGGGTGCCGGAGGCGATCTCCAGAATCCCCCGAGATGGGATTGGCGGCGGCGGCGTCTCTGGAAGGTTTTCCGTATCGTGGCTCTCGGTACTGGGGGTTTCGCGGCGAAGACTATATGTAGGCGGAAGGGCAGGTCAAGAGGCGACGCGAGGGGCCCACACAACAGGGCCGCGCGGCCAGGAGGTGGGCCGCGCCGCCCTGGCGTGTCGCCGCCTCGTCGCCTCACTTCGTTTCCCTTTCGGTCTTCTGGAAGCTTCGTGCAAAAATAGGACCCTGGGCGTTGATTTCGTCCAATTCCGAGAATATTTCCTTACTAGGATTTCTGAAACCAAAAACAGCAGAAAACAGCAACTGGCCCTTCGGCATCTCGTTAATAGGTTAGTGCCGGAAAATGCATAAATATGACATAAAGTATGCATAAAACATGTAGATATCATCAATAATGTGGCATGGAACATAAGAAATTATCGATACGTCGGAGACGTATCAGCATCCCCAAGCTGAGTTCCTGCTCGTCCCGAGCAGGTAAACGATAACAAAGATAATTTCTGGAGTGGCATGCCATCATAACCTTGATCATACTATTGTAAGCATATGTAATGAATGCAGCGATCAAAACAATGGTAATGACATGAGTAAACAAATGAATCATAAAGCAAAGACTTTTCATGAATAGTACTTTCAAGACAAGCATCAATAAGTCTTGCATAAGAGTTAACTCATAAAGCAACAAATCAAAGTAAAGGTATTGAAGCAACACAAAGGAAGATTAAGTTTCAGCGGTTGCTTTCAACTTATAACATGTATATCTCATGGATATTGTCAATGTAAAGTAATATAACAAGTGCAATATGCAAGTATGTAGGAATCAATGCACAGTTCACACAAGTGTTTGCTTCTTGAGGTGGAGAGAG
Organism: Lolium rigidum; assembly: GCF_022539505.1. Lineage (NCBI taxonomy): Eukaryota > Viridiplantae > Streptophyta > Magnoliopsida > Poales > Poaceae > Lolium > Lolium rigidum. Next base: position 339,005,381 of record NC_061514.1, read on the forward strand.
ATAGGTGAACTGACTCAACATAAAAGTAAAAGAAAGGCCCTTCGCAGAGGGAAGCATTGATTGCTATATTTGTGCTAGAGCTTTGGTTTTGAAAACAAGAAACAATTTTGTCAACGGTAGTAATAAAGCATATGTGTCATGTAAATTATATCTTACAAGTTGCAAGCCTCATGCATAGTATACTAATAGTGCCCGCACCTTGTCCTAATTATCTTGGATTACCGGGATTGTCATTGCAATACACATGTTTTAACCAAGTGTCACAAAGGGGTACCTCTATGCCGACTGTACAAAGGTCTAAGGAGAAAGTTCGCATTGGATTTCTCGCTTTTGATTATTCTCAACTTAGACATCCATACCGGGACAACATAGACAACAGATAATGGACTCCTCTTTAATGCATAAGCATGTAGCAACAATTAATGTTCTCATATGAGATTGAGGATATATGTCCAAAACTGAAACTTCCACCATGATTCATGGCTTTAGTTAGCGGCCCAATGTTCTTCTCTAACATTATGCATGCTCTAACCATTAAATGAGTGGTAAATCTCCCTTACTTCGGACAAGACGAACATGCATAGCAACTCACATGATATTCAACAAAGAGTAGTTGATGGCGTCCCCAGGAACATGGTTATCGCACAACAAGCAACTTAATAAGAGATAAAGTGCATAAGTACATATTCAATACCACAATAGTTTTTAAGCTATTTGTCCCATGAGCTATATATTGCAAAGGTAAAGAATGGAAATTTTAAAGGTAGCACTCAAGCAATTTACTTTGGAATGGTGGAGAAATACCATGTAGTAGGTAGGTATGGTGGACACAAATGGCATAGTGGTTGGCTCAAGGATTTTGGATGCATGAGAAGTATTCCCTCTCGATACAAGGTTTAGGCTAGCAAGGTTATTTGAAACAAACATAAGGATGAACCGGTGCAGCAAAACTCACATAAAAGACATATTGTAAACATTATAAGACTCTACACCGTCTTCCTTGTTGTTCAAACTCAATACTAGAAATTATCTAGACTTTAGAGAGACCAAATATGCAAACCAAATTTTAGCAAGCTCTAGGTGTTTCTTCGTTAATGGGTGCAAAGTATATGATGCAGGAGCTTAAACATGAGCACAACAATTGCCAAGTATTAAATTATTCAAGACATTTTAGAATTACTACATGTAGCATTTCCCGATTCCAACCATATAACAATTTAACGAAGAAGATTCAACCTTCGCCATGAATACTATGAGTAAAGCCTAAGGACATATTTGTCCATATGCAACAGCGGAGCATGTCTCTCTCCCACACAATGAATGCTAGGATCCATTTTATTCAAACAAAAACAAAAACAAAAACAAACAGACGCTCCAAGTAAAGCACATAAGATGTGATGGAATAAAAATATAGTTTCAGGGGAGGAACCTGATAATGTTGTCGATGAAGAAGGGGATGCCTTGGGCATCCCCAAGCTTAGATGCTTGAGTCTTCTTAAAATATGCATGGATGAACAACGGGGGCATCCCCAAGCTTTGACTTTTCACTCTTCTTGATCATATTGTATCATCCTCCTCTCTTGACCCTTGAAAACTTCCTCCACACCAAACTCGAAACAAACTCATTAGAGGGTCAGTGCATAATTCATATATTCAGAGGTGACATAATCATTCTTAACACTTCCGGACATTGCACAAAGCTACTAAAAGTTAATGGAACAAAGAAATCCATCAAACATAGCAAAACAGGCAATGCGAAATAAAAGGCAGAATCTGTCAAAACAGAACAGTCCGTAAAGACGAATTTTAAAGTGGCACCAGACTTGCTCAGATGAAAATGCCCAAATTGAATGAAAGTTGCGTACATATCTGAGGATCACGCACGTAAATTGGCAGATTTTTTTGATTTTTCTACAGGGACTACTGCTCAAATTCGTGACAGCAAGAAATCTGTTCCTGCGCAGCAATCCAAATCTAGTATTGGCTTTACTATCAAAGACTTTACTTGGCACAACAATGCAATAAAATAAAGATAAGGAGAGGTTGCTACAGTAGTAAACAACTTCCAAGACTCAAATATAAAATATAGTGCAGACGTAAAATAATGGGTTGTCTCCCATAAGCGCTTTTCTTTAACGCCTTTCAGCTAGGCGCAGAAAGTGTGTATCAAGTATTATCAAGAGACGAAGTATCAACATCATAACTTGTTCTAATAATAGAATCAAAAGGTAACTTCATTCTCTTTCTAGGGAAGTGTTCCATACCTTTCTTGAGAGGAAATTGATATTTAATATTACCTTCCTTCATATCAATGATAGCTCCAACGAGTTCGAAGAAAAGGTCTTCCCAATATAATGGGACAAGATGCATTGCATTCAATATCCAAGACAACAAAATCAACGGGGACAAGGTTATTGTTAACGGTAATGCGAACATTATCAATTCTCCCCAAAGGTTTCTTTATAGCATTATCAACAAGATTAACATCCAAATAACAATTTTTCAATGGTGGCAAGTCAAGCATATTATAGATTTTTTTAGGCATAACGGAAATACTTGCACCAAGATCACATAAAGCATTACAATCAAAGTCATTGACCTTCATCTTAATGATGGGGTCCCAACCATCCTCTAGCTTCCTAGGAATAGAAGCTTCACGTTCTAGTTTCTCTTCTCTAGCTTTTATGAGAGCATTTGTAATATGTTTTGTGAAAGCCAAGTTTATAGCACTAGCATTAGGACTCTTAGCAAGTTTTTGTAAGAACTTTATAACTTCAGAGATGTGGCAATCATCAAAATCCAAACCATTATAATCTAAAGCAATGGGATCATCATCCCCAATGTTGGAAAAAATTTCAGCAGCTTTATCGGCTTCAGTGCAATTTTGCACGCTTTGCACTAGGAGTAGTAACATTGCCAACACCAATTATTTTACCATTGATAGTAGGAGGTGTAGCAACATGTGAATCATTAGCATTGCTAGTGGTGGTAATAGTCCAAACTTTAGCTACATTATTCTCTTTAGCTAGTTTTTCATTTTCTTCTCTTTCCCACCTAGCATGCAATTCAGCCATTAATCTTATATTCTCATTAATTCTAACTTGGATGGCATTTGCTGTAGTAACAATTTTATTTTCAATATCCTTATTAGGCATAACTTTCGATTTCAAAAGATCAACATCAGAGGCAAGACTATCAACCTTAGAAGCGAGAATATCAATTTTATTGAGCTTTTCCTCAACAGATTTGTTAAAAGCAGCTTTGTGTACTAATAAATTCTTTAAGCATAGCTTCAAGTCCAGGGGGTGTGTTCCTATTATTGTTGTAAGAATTCCCATAAGAATTACCATAACCATTACCATTATTATAAGGATATGGCCTATAGTTATTACTAGAATTGTTCCGATAAGCATTGTTGTTGAAATTATTATTTTTAATGAAGTTTACATCAACATGTTCTTCTTGGGCAACCAATGAAGCTAATGGAACATTATTAGGATCAACATTAGTCCTATCATTCACAAGCATAGACATAATAGCATCAATCTTATCACTCAAGGAAGAGGTTTCTTCGACTGAATTTACCTTCTTACCTTGTGGAGCTCTTTCCGTGTGCCATTCAGAGTAATTAATCATCATATTATCAAGAAGCTTTGTTGCCTCACCAAGAGTGATGGACATAAAGGTACCTCCAAGCAGCTGAATCCAATAGGTTCCGCGAAGAAAAGTTCAGTCCCGCATAAAAGGTTTGGATGATCATCCAAGTAGTCAGTCCATGGGTTGGGCAATTTTTAACCAAAGATTTCATTCTTTCCCAAGCTTGTGCAACATGCTCATTATCCAATTGTTTAAAATTCATTATACTACTCCTCAAAGATATAATTTTAGCAGGGGGATAATATCTACCAATAAAAGCATCCTTGCATTTAGTCCATGAATCAATACTATTCTTAGGCGTAGATAGCAACCAATCTTTAGCTCTTCCTCTTAATGAGAAAGGAAACAATTTTAATTTTATAATGTCACCATCTACATCTTTATACTTTTGCATTTCACACAATTCAACAAAATTATTGAGATGGGCAAGCAGCATCATCGTAACTAACACCGTAAAATTGCTCTCTCATAACAAGATTCAAGTAAAGCGTGTTTAATTTCAAAGAATTCTCGCTGTAGTAGCAGGTGTGGAGCAATAGGTGTGCATAAGAAATCATTATTATTTGTGG